>NC_062289.1:1897500-2271250 GCF_902655055.1 Lutra lutra | reverse complement strand
GTGTACATGCAGTCAAGCCGTCACCATCACAAGCGTGCGAGCAGCGCGTTACAGTCGTGGTCACACCCCGTGGTGTCCAAGACGGTGGTACGCCTGTGGCTTTCACCTTTCTCTCTAGCCTCCCCCACCCTAAACAGGGCGGCTTGTGTACCTCAGGAACTGCATGGAAGCCCCAGACAGGGGAGGGATGAATCAGCAGTTGGGTGGTAAGTCACAATGTCAAACAACGGATATGGCTCCTGTCTTGTGGGCTTCTCACATTCATTGCATCCGTGGTATGTTCACTGTATCACAATTTATCCATGAGAACAGCGACGCTCCTGCACGAAGGGGTGCTCCCACCAGGCAGGGGCTGGTGGAGAGAGAGCACCTGTTGCACAAGAAAGAGGCCCCCACAGGTCCGTCCGGTCATGAAATATGGAGGCTGGAGACAGAGGCAGCGGAATGAGCTGTCAAAGTGCCCAGAGCAGACCTCTCTACATGACATCTGCTCGGGTTCACTGTGCCTCAGGGAAGTGTCCTCTCCTGCAGGGAGGACAGTGGGCTCTGAGTGTTCTCAGTCAGGTCTTAGATTGAGGTCATGGAGGGCCAGAACCATCAGAGCAAGCTGATTTTTGAGAAAGATGCACACCTTGCAGAAAGCCTCTGAGTTGTGATGTTTTGTGTGGCCTATTACTTGGCTGGGGACAAGGTCAGTAGTGTTGACCGAATAGCACACACAAGGGAATGTCACACCTGGTAAGCGAGACAGGCAAACTGTGTGCAGCTGGGAGTGGCTCGGTGGCCGCTGGAAGGGAGCACTCAGGGGCAGAGAAGGGAAGGAGGGACACGCGTGACATTGGTGGGACTCAGAGTCTCTCCTCTTCTCCCTGTCTCTCATGGCTCTGTCTCCTCTGTCCGTGGCTGGGAGGAGACACAACAGCTACCATGATCTGGGGGGAGGCCAGGGCGGCTGTCAATCATAGCCAGTCTGTGGGAGTGTCAGAACTGTGTCAGGGGTTTGTAACTTTCCTTGGGGCTAAGAAAGGAACTGCTTGGTAATTGCCGACAGCCTTACACTGGAGAGGTGGGCCTGAGAGCAGGAAGGGGCTGGAGATCAGAGTCTGGACCTCCCAACAGAAAAGGAGGGAGATGCTAATGATTTCTGACAAATGGGACAGGGCTTGGGTCTCTCAAAGACCGGTGTTTCAGAAGCCTTGACACACCGAGCCCTGTGTGGGAGTGTAGGTGGATGGGGTGGCGTAGTGGCCAGATTTCTACCAGTGAGGACCAAAGGAAAGGGGGCAACTTGGAGGCTGTTTGTCACCATCAGTCCCCGACTGATCACCGGCTTGGATGTTCCTTAGCTCGATGTTGTAGCTACGTTGTTGCAGTTGGAGAGGAGGCAAGGAGGAGTACTTCCTCACCTTGGGCACAGCCTGTCTGCATAGGCTGGCAGCTCCCGGAGAGCACGGTCGCTGGGAACATTAACCCCGAGCTCCTGTCTGAGGCTCACCAACATCCGTGTCCTCCCGAAGTTCATGTCGGCTCTTCCAGGTCGCGCCACTTGC
Source organism: Lutra lutra (assembly GCF_902655055.1). Taxonomy (NCBI): domain Eukaryota; kingdom Metazoa; phylum Chordata; class Mammalia; order Carnivora; family Mustelidae; genus Lutra; species Lutra lutra. The sequence goes on along the minus strand of NC_062289.1, from coordinate 2,269,700 downwards.
TGTGGCCACTCTGCCCTCCGAGGCGCCTTCTAAACCTGTGGCTCATGAGTGGGGCTTCCGGAAAGATGAGATTTTGGAAGGCACGTGGAGACCACAGGTCTCAGGCTGACACCCCAGATGTTGGATGATCAGGGATCGGCCATCAGTGCTGGGGTTTGGGTGAATGAAGCAAACCAGCTGACGCGCTGTTCCATGCGCAGACTTTGTTCTCCCCGACTCCATTCCCGCACTGCTCTACCAGCAAGTGTCGGGAAAAGTCCCTGCTCATGTCTACACGCGCCACCACGCGGTCCCTGCAGCCGGCCACGCAGGCGGTCTTCAGTAGAGGCGTGTGGTCTCTCAGGCTACTCTCTCCACCTTATAGACAGAGAAGCCTTAGGGAGACCTCCGTGACTGAAGGAGGAGATTCAAATGACCTCATTAAATTGCTTTGAAGATTGGTAGAATCATGTAGACAAGGTATACGAGGGCTAAAAATGCTCATTTACAGTCCCTACCATTTAACATTTGTGTGAATGAACTCACTCAAAGTGATGGGGTCACAGTATGGCCAGATAAATCTACCCCAGACTTTGCTGATTCCATAATTCATAACCTGTTTACTAAGCTGCAGTGTTTTGCGAAATCTCCTAAGTATTTAATTTGACATTTTCAAACATCCTTAAGTGTGGCTTAATTAGATCCAAGAAAACATATTTTCAGTGAAATAAATATTCGGTGCTGTAAGAGGCCCCTGGCTTACGTTTCACTCACCAGGATTTATTATTCAACAAATTTCATTTAAATCACAGTCCCATTCAGCTGTAAACGTCTAGGGCTCACTAACTACCTCTTGGGTTTTTAATGAGGTTGGAACTTAAAGAAACCACAGACCCAGAGCTGCTGAGAGTGTAATAAGGAACGAGAATGTGAACCCTGGGGGCAGAGGAGGGATTTCCACAATGTGTCTAAACATGAAGGCATGCCCGGTAAGGTGGCTGAGCGCTCCTGTCCTTCCGTGCACGGATGTGGGCTCCGGACAGGGCATCTTTGTTTTCCTTGTGTTGAGACGCAACCCAGCAATGGGGGATCCTGCCTGGTGCATGCCTCTGGGGTGCTGTGGGCCCCACCTGGTGTCCTGTGTTGGCACCTGCCACAGGGAGGGCAGTGACGAGGTGCCACATCCACCAGCAGGTCCCTGTCCTTAGAGGATGATTTTGAACGTGGAAGGGAACAACAGGGCCATGAACTGAGGAACCATGTCGTAGATGGAATTGGGCAGGTGGGATGAGAGAAGTTAGAGCTCCCTTGAGTGACAGCCGGGTGGATGCCCCATGTGGCACCTCTGCTCAGAGGTGTCTACAGGAATCGGGACAGCCCCAGCTCATGTGGCCCCCCAATGTCCTCCCCACTGCCCAGGGAGTCCCCAGTGCTGAGTTTGAGGCAGAAAGGCGCCCGCAGCCTGTCCAGGGCAATCTTGGTCAGGTGCACAGCGGGGCTTGCTTCAAACTCCGAGGGAAATAAGAAAATCAGGGGATGGTGGAGCTTCTTTATTCTGATGCCGGTGCCACATGATCAGTGGCTCCCTTGTACAAGCACACATGAGGAGGGAGCAACCTTTCTGAGCCAGCCCCTCACCACCCGCAAACGTTTGTGTGCAGTCGTGAGTGCTGGGGAGACTGAGGTAGGACAGAGCGCAGAACGGGGGATGTTCATGAAGTCTCTGCAGCTCTGTTACTCTGCAAGTTTCTAAAAACACAAACACAGGTTTGCTATTCATTTCATTTTGTTGATCCTATATTACACATTACTTTCCGTAAGTAGCATTTGTTTCTCCTCGCAAGGAGAGGAACTCTGTGTGCAGTCCATACATTTTATTATTTACATCCTTTCATGCGTGCACTAAGGATTTTTGTGGGTTAAGTAATAGAATGAGAGACAGACGATCTCAAGGAAACTCAACCCTGACCTTGTCATTCTTGTCTCGGGTGAGGAAGTCAAGGCTCACAGGGACGTGCTCTCCTCAGGCTCGTGCCTCTGCTGGCATGGGTGGGCCGTGCCTGGTTCAGAGCTGTCCTTTCATCTCTGTGCTGTTTGCCCTCTGTCTCTGGTCTGGGACACTGTGCTGGTGCGCAGGGTCCCTCACAGCGCCCCCCCTCCCTGGTATGCAGGCCACTGCACGGCCCTCCCGTGGGCCAGTCAGCAGTGGTGGAGGGAGAAGAGTGGCCCCGGCCCAGGCCTCAGCCCAGGTTAGGTGTGCAGCTGTCAGGCTGGGACACAGGGTGCGGGGGCATCCTGGTTGGGGAGGAAGCTTCTCCCCAGTGCTGGGCTGTCATGTTTCTCCTGATATGAAAGACTGCATTTCCCCCTAATTGTTTTAATGCAAAGCTTAGGAGGGACTTTAAGGGGATAAGGGAGTAAATATGTGAATAAAATTGGATAGATGGCGTCAATGGCATCTTTTAGATATTGGAATTCAAACTGACTTCCAAGAAGGAAATGAAGATGTCAACTATGTGCAGAATGAACAAGGTCAAATGTTGTGAAGATGGAAGATGAGCCAGAAACCATGTGTCGAGTAGGTGATGAGCCAGGGTCCTGCAGTGACCGGCGCCAATCAGAACTCGGTAGCCGCCCCCGCAGGCTCCCAGCGGCATAACTTACGGTGACACCACCTTGCTTGGTTTCTAGGAGGTGAGTAAGGGCGTCGGGGGCCATCATGTCCTCTGCCCAACGTGTTCTTTCTGTCACAACACACAGAAGGGCGACAACTCCGTCTCCGGACCCTGCCTCTCTTGTGGTGATTTCTCCCAGCACCCAGCCCGTGACCTGCATGTTAGGGGAGCGCAGCAAAGCAGCTCCGATGAAGCGTGGAAGGACTCCTGAGAATCTGCCCTTCTGTGAGTGAATGACCTCCAGGTGTCCCTGTGTATTTATTACAATTCAGCAAGAAATGTGTCTTTAGAAAAAACAGCAGAGAGTAATCCTTCCTTGGTGCAAATGTTCCACATTTAATTTCCAGAGGAAGGACTAGTATGACGATGGACAGCATTTCCTCCAGTGAGTGCATGAATGAATGAATGGGATGAGCAAACACATTGCAGGAAGGAAAATCCCTTGCAAATAGATGATTTCTCTAATGAGACATGATGTGACACCATGCTAGTCTTTGAACCTTATTTTCTTAGAGATCTTAAGGGTAAACATAAGGATAACCTCAAATGCTCATAAAAAGAAAAAAATAAAAAATTTAAATACTGGAAAATTTTAATCTGGGGGACAGACTAAAATAACTAGTTTCAAGTGTCTATCCATTTAATTTGTATCATCTTTTATACTTTCTTCTATTTCATATATATATCGTCTCTCAACTTGAGCACAGATACCTAAATAGTTGACAGTTGTTATATAAATTACTCTTGAAGCCATGCTCAGCTTTTTTCCAGTTGCAGAAACTGAACGAAAATTTACTTAAAAAAAAAAAAGGAATGTATTATCTCATATGACTGATAAATCTTCAGGCATGGCTGGATCTAGCAGCTGTAGCTACTCTCTTTCCATCCCTGGGCTTTGTGTTCCCCTCTATTATCTGTGGTCTCAAAGGGTTCACATTACATGGCAGGAAAGGCAGTTCTCACCTTATGTAGGTCTTGTGGTCCGGAATGCTGCAGGAAGTGGAGCCTCTGGAATCTTCTGATTGGCCAAGCATGGACAGATATTCATTCTAGAGCAGGGTGAGGACAGTGAGGGATCAATCAGGATTACTGCAGAATGGTCAAGACAGTGTTTCCAGCCCAGCCAGTGATGCTGGCAGATAAACATATATTCACATCACAAAACCTCTCCATGGTGGGATCCCAGTACTTCCAGTCTAGAGGATGTTCCTCCCCACACAGCCAAACCAGCACAGGCAGATCCCAAATGTGTGCTAGGTGTATGAAGGTTAAGAAAATCACCACTTGTGTGGTGGAAAATGGTCCGATGAGAGCCCAGGGTGGCTGGGCTGGGGCTCAGGAGCAGAGAGGACGGGAACCAGCCACCATTATCTCAAAATCCCAGAGGAAATTCTGGCTGACTCTTGTAGCCCAGAGTGTGAGCTGCTGGAGGAAGTCAGGAAGAGCAGTGCATGACCCTCCAGGGTCTGGGGAGGGAGGGGAGAGCAGGTTTCCCTGGCTGGCTTACAGCATCCCAGACTGAGGTCATCCTGAGGATACCCATGGTGTGAGCAGAAAGGGTGCCCAGGACACAGGAGAACGGTGGCCATGGTTCCAGAGGCTTCTGTGGTGGCCACAGGGGGACGATGGCTGCCTCTCAGCAGAGGAAGCAGGATGTGGAGATGAAACTTGAACCTTCCAGAAGCTGAGAGTAACTCCATGGGGGAGAGGGGGAATCATCTGGAACCGACCTGAATATTCACCCAGAGGAGACTCGGGTTTTCAGCCTGGGAACTCAAGCCCTCGACAGACAAAGTTACTATGCAGTGTGCTGAGTGATTTGAGAGCGCCAACAGTCAGGCTTTCTGTGATTCTAGCAGGAGTGACCTGCCCTAATGGAGAAGCCCAGAAGACCCTAGAAATGAGGAAGCATGGTAGCCAGGGCATGAACAATGAGTGAGAATTTTCCCTGGGTAACACAAGGATAAATGATATTCAGATAGATGGACAAAGGCACACATTTATGGAGAAACACGGTATTGTTGCTAGAGAGCAGCAAACATGGCTGGAGCCGCCCCCAGTGGCAGGGCCAGGATGCTGGGGAGCGAGGAGTTAGGGGTGAATGGGGGCACCAGTGTGCCAGCTGGTGGCTGGGAAGACCCCGGTTCGGAGGTCCACAAGCAGCGAGGGCAGATGGAGCTCCTGCTGGGAGGAGAATCCCATGGTCTTCCGCAGAACCCAGAGCCACGTTCGCACACCTGCCTTCATGCCCCGCGATGCAAATCCTGCGCCATGATTCTGTGCCTTACTCAGAAGTCCAACCCCCTATATTTTTCAGGGTGGCCCTTGATTTTACGTAAGACAAACAGTGAAAACCCATGGAAATGCACATTAAATTCTAGACATTCCCTTATCAGAGGGGGACATGTACCAGTATGCAGGTGGATATGGGAACTTCTGTTCATTTATTTGTTTCTTCATGTTCCCATGAAGCATCTCCTTTCTTCAGGGACATTTTTCTAAACTTTTTCTCCCCTGATGTATTTATTATACCTGCAGCAGTCAAGTTCACTTTTAAAAATCAGTTTGCAGACACGTCTTTCTATCGGTATCAGGGACTCTGTACTGAAAAGCCATACTAGGTTTTGTTGTTGTTGTTGTTTTAAAGCATCTTGAGCCCATAAATAATCTTTCAATAAAATGGGAAATTTATTAGGATCAAAAAATAGAGGAACTGAGTATCGTAGGCAGATGCTGAAGTCATTCCATCTAGGAGAGCTTAGCCCGAACCAGGAACTGGAATTCGGGGGGCTGCTAAGGACGGGCTATGCTTTGCTGCAGCAAACATACAATTCTACTACACATGTCGAACACCGTGTTGTATACCAAGATGAATATACCGTTACGTGTCAGTGAGATCTCAGTAATAGAGGAAAGTGCAGGTTTCCTGTTATTATTTAATTTCCACTAGGATAGACAAGGTCTTAGATTCAAATGAGATGGAGAATTGGAACTGGGACCCTTGCAAGATGCCAGGATGTTTGCAGGGCTCCACTTTCCATGAAAGAGTCAGCCCTACATCGTCTCCTGCCGAGGCACACATTGGTCAGGCTTGGGCTGGCAAGGCTGGGGCCATCAGTAGCTTACAGCCAGGAAGGTTTATTTCTTGCTTGTGTTACCTGTTGGCTGGGCTCAGCTGAAGTTCTGCCCCATGTGAGTTTGTCCAGGAGACAGCTTCAGAAGCAGCCCCTCTCCAGGATGGGCCAGCTGGGCCAAGGTCACGATATCCCACGGCATCTCTGGGTGGGACACAATGCTGCCATTTCTGGGATGGGCCACCTGGGCCAAGATCATGACATCCCATGGTGTCTCCGGATGGGACACAATCCTGCCATTTCTGGGGTGGGCCACCTGGCCCAAGGTCATGACATCCCATGGTGTCTCTGGGTGGGACACAGTCCTGCCGCTGAGATGAGCATGGACAGTAACACAGTGAAGGTGGTGGTTATTCTCCAACGGGATGAGTAGAAGCAATAAAACAATGACCAAAACTGAGCTTCTAGAAAGCTCTGAACCTGCTTCAGATCTGGGTAGAGAAAAAGGCTTCTCTGAGAATTTATGCCACTTTGCCTCCCTCATAGAGTCGAATTCATATTTGACTTCCTTTGGAGTCGAATTCATATTCACATGTCCTGAGACCCATCAAGCTGAGAAGGTCACGTGAAAAGTTCTGAGTTGATGGTGGGGATGACCGGCAGACGCGAACAACAGCACTTTGATAAGAAACGACTCTTAACTCAGGCGTCATGAAATCCTCACAGATGTGTCCTGGCCACGTGGAGATCTGAGCAGGGAAATCAAACACAGCAGCAACCGGTGGGCCCAAGCCTCAGGCCACAAGAAGGGCTCGTGGAGAGTGAACAGCATGATCAGGCTGCCAGGAGCTCAGATCAGAGAAGTTCCAGAATAATCTCAGCCCGAGTAAAATCTTTGAGTAAACAAGAGAGGAATTTAGAAACATGAGCAACAAGAAAAAAAATAAAAAAGTGTCCTGTGAATTTGGAAAGAAAAAAAGATCAGAACTCAAGAGAAAATAGTGCAGCGGGAGGTGTAGAGCCCGAGAAAAAACAGTCCGCTGGCACGGATGGCGCGTGTGCCAAGCACGCAGGAGCAAGGCAGACACGCAGAGCAAGAGAGCGAAAAGGCCCAGCTCACGTCTCTCGGAATCCTGGAGGAGACGATGTCACAGATGGGGAACGCCGACATTTACAAACTAATGGCCAAGAATTCTCCGAGACTGATGAAACATGTGACTTTCCGGCCTCAGAAACTCAACAAGCACCAAGAAGAAGGAACAGTGACAACCATCGCAGTGAAATGACCAAAAACTAATGATAAGAAGGTATCACGAATTGAGAAAAAAGTGAAATTGTCCACAGAAGAGCGACCAAGCAGCTGAATTCTCCAGAGCAGAAACAAAGCCACACGGAGATGATGAAACCTTCCATGGGCTGGGACCCTGGGGCTGTCTACCGGCCAGCTGCCCTTGAGCGACAGGGCCCTAACACACAACGCGAGGAACGATGACCATGTCTTACCGTTGGCCCTCGCTCAAGGAGCTTTGACATATATTCCTCAAGAAGGAGGAAAATGATCTCCCAAGAGGCCTAAGATGCACACAGGACGGTGAAAGGAACAGACACTGCTGTGTGGTCTGGCAATGGTCATCGTGCCTAAGGAGGGGAGCATCCAGGGACTGACACTGGACGGGAGAACCAGGCAGAACGAGCAAGGGCGGCCGGAGTTACAAAGACGTTCAAGACCTTGTCTTGCTCGGGAGGAGGGTAATAAGAGTGGTTGATTTTGAATTCTCTTAGTTGTCAATATTTTAGTCATTTCTGGACCCATGAACCAGCCCTCCCCTCTCCCATTAACTCAAGTCTAACTAATCCTATGTCTAATAAACACCTCAGATTTTAAATGAGTTCCCCCCAACCCACTCTGTCTGTGCTTCGCCTCAATCCAGTAAGCGGTGGCCTCCCTGCAGGCTGTCAGGCTCAAACTCTGGGAGCCCTCCCTCCCTCCCTCCCTCCCCCTCTTTCTCTCTCTCTCCTTCTCTCTCCTACTCTCTCCCTCTCCCACTTCTTCCCTCTCTCCCCCTCTCTCTTTCACTCCCTTCCACTTCCTCTCTCTCCTCCATCTCCATGCCACCCCGGGACTCTCTGGCATCCACATTCCTGCAGATTTTCTTCCTGCTCTTCCTCCTCTTTCCTTCACTCTCCTTGTGGCCTGTTGCAGCGAGCAAAGCGATCTTTCGAAAACACACAATGAGGTCCCCTCGTGGTTTCCACTGTACGCAAGTAGAACCAAGTTCTGTCCTTGCCTCCCTGGTCCGGCATCACCCATTCCCCTCGCCCCACCCCATCTCTTCTGAACTTACAACTTAGAATCTCCCCAGCTCTTGACACCCCAGCAATGCAGGCCTCCTTGTTCTTCCAAAGAGACAAGCGTGTCTGAAGGCAGGTCTTTCTCACGAGAATGTTCTAAATGCAGTATTCAAAACGTGTTATGGACTGAATGTTGGTGTCCCCCTGAAACTCATATACTGAACGCTAACCCCCACTGTGATGGCAGTGGCTGGTGGGCCCTTCGGGAGGTGATTAGCTCATGAGGGTGGAGCCCCAGGGACTGGATCAGGGCCCTTGTAAGAGGCCCCAGAGAGCACCCGTGCCTCTTCTGCCCAGAGGGCAGAGTGAGAAGGTGCTGGCCATGACCCAGAAGGCAGGCCCTCACCGGACACCAAATGTGCAGGTGGCTTGCTCGGACACCAGCTCCCACAGCCGAGAAAGAAATATCTGCTGTTTGTAAGTTCCCTGGTCGAGAGCATTTTGTGACAGCGTCCTGCACTGACGGAGACACAGGCTTTCTGCTTTACTTCCTCTCGGCTCCCGCCAGTATGTCGGTTTCTCGAAGACAAGCCTCTTGATTATTCTCTACGATTCCACCCTCCGACCCCTCTCTTTCACTTACTCCGTTTTTTTCTCCTTCAGAGTATTTACCATACGGCATATTATGGTTTCGTTTCTTTTTTAATGCCCTGTCTCCATAAAAAGACATAAAAATCCATGAAAGAAGGGGTTTGGCTTTGTTCACTGCTCTGTCTCCAGAACATAAAATAGTTCCTGGCATGTAGGAGGCACTCAAGGGTGACCAGCAAAAGAATAAAATGGGTCATATCCCTTCCCCCTGTTTTGAGATGGGAAAAAAAGACAGGTTAGAATGCAATCCTAGAGATGTGAAGACATGGGGGAGAAGCAGAAACATGGAAACAGAAAACAAAAAATAAGGCCACAGAGATCAGTAATAACAATAAAAGTAAACAGGCCAAACTCACTGGTTGAAAAATAGAGATTGCCAAATTGGGTTTTAAAACAATCCAGTTATTTAAAGTTATTTAAAACAATCCAGTTATTTAAAACAATCCAGTTTCTGAGAGATACCCCCAAAGCACAGGACATGAGAAGATTGCAAAAAGTACAGCAGATCAGTAAGTAGCAAAGACTGTTGGTGTATCTAGAGCGATACCAGACAATTTACAGGGAAAAATCAGGATGACCACACAACTATATAACATTAAAAGAAACCAGAACCTCACAGTCTATTATTTAAGAACCTATACATATGCCATAAATATGTAAAGAAATGATCAACAGACAAGATATTTAGGTTACCCGGAGGTAGGGGTGGGTGGGTGAAGGTTGTGATTTGCAAAGAAGGTAAAAGCTGTTCCAACTCTATTGATGTTTTTTTTTTTTTTTTATTCTAGGTTGGATGGTGGGCACATAAGTATTCAATATAATTTCATCTTTATTTGTTCCATGTTGAAAATAGTTCATGACAATTAGAAACATCCCTTTCCCAAATCTGATTACAAATGACTTCCAGTGTAACGGAGCTGTCCAACACAGGGTCCCGTGACATGTAGGGCCCAGAACCCCTTGGGGAGAAAAGCAATGGACGGGCAAGGTTTGGAGCCACCTTCCAGGGAAGGTAAGAGGTCTCTTGATTTAGGAATATACTCTGCTACGTAAGTTACTTAAACACAACTGCGTCCTCTGGGAGATGTGTGGACACTAGAAGGAACCCTGAGTATGGGCGCTTGCTGTATGGCAGATGGTCAGTGAGCAGCCTCAAGGTCTTCCTGGAAATGAGGCAGAGGGAACAGGTGAGGCCGAATGAGAGGGGGATTCCCGGCCACCTGCTTCCCCCACTCTCCAAGGTTCAGCCTTGTGCCTGCACTTGGCCTGTTCTCCAAGTAATCTTTGTGTCACACTGCAGGGCTGTGACCTGACTGTGTCTGGCACATAACGGACCCTCAAACATCATTTGGAGAGTGCTGGAAACATACCGGGATCTTGGAGGGGAACAGAGACACATCATACCAACACTGCAAATAAACAAATCCATTTCAGCTCTCTAGTTGGGAAGGGGCAAGATTACACACCAGGGGCACGCTGACTCAAGGCTCTCCCCCTCTCAGGTTGTGGTGTAAACGTGTTCTTTCCACCTCACAGATATGTCGTGTCAGTACGTCTGCTTATGTCACTCAGATAAGAAACACAGAGCAAAACTGACTGAAAGCTGGCTGGTGTGTACAGGACACCTGTAATATTTTAGACGTTTATAATGAAAAGGCAAAGAGACCATTCATGTTTTTTCTTATTTCCTCCCTAGCGGTGGGGAGGGCGAGGGCGGGTTAGAGGTTTTACTAAACTCCAGGTTGCAGTGCCAATCACTGATTTCTAGGGGGTTTAATTCCTGGGGCAGGGAGCGCTCTCAGGGACAGCCTCCCCAGAAGTGAGAAAGATGAGCGGCGCTGGTGGACGAGGAGGCTGCGCGCCCCACAGCCTCCCCGCCTGGCGCGCGCTAGAGCGCGCTCTGCTCCGCTGGGCCACCCGGGCGGTGCTGCACCCGGCAGCCGCCGCCTTCGCCGGACCCACGCAGGTCCGCACCCTGCAGAGGCTAGCGCGCGTCTGATTCCGGCCAGGCGGTGGGCGGCGACGCAGCCCTTTAGGACTCCTGCAGCCTCTGCGCGCGCTGGGACTCCTGGCGGGGGAGAGGGGGACGGGAGCGGCCCCCAGGGACGCGGATTTCAGCCGGCTGTTTTCTAAGTCTCAGCTGCGACACAGAGGTTCTGGAGCAATCCCCCCGGTCAGCCCTCAGGAAAGCGCCTGGAGAGCGATCACTTGGAATCCCTGCAAAAACTGCGAGGGGAGACCTGGCGCCGCTGGCTTGGAGGAGCGGGCAGCCCTCTCCGAGAGCTGTGCGGTGCGCTGCAACCCGCCGGCTGTGCCCCGGGAGCGACGCGGTAAGGGAGAGGTCCGAGCAACAGGTGCAGCCGAAACCACTCCCGGAACGAGGGAAGCGGCCCTCAGGGATCAGGGAGCGGTAAGGCGCAGAGGGGTCCCTCCACCTCTGCAGCTGCCCTAGCCGGTCTCTCTTCCCCGTCTTGGCGGCCGCGCAGAGGGCAGCGGCGCCCGGGGCAGAGGGAACCCCGCGCTCTAGGGACTGTCACCCTCTCCCGGGAAGGTACGGATCTGCGCTGCTCGCGGGCGGCCCCGCGCAAAGACGGTGGCAGGAGGCTCAGCCGCAGGGTGAGTGCCTATCCCCGAGCCTCAGGATCGGAAACTCGCCCTCTGCGCGCTCTGGCTCGGGACCCCCGGCGTCCTCCGGAGTCTTCCTTAGCAGGCACCGTCGCCGGCGCGCCTGGGCGCCGCGCACCATGGAGCTCGCGGCCGGGAACCTCAGCGAGGGGAACGCAAGCGGGCCCGAGCCCCCCTCCCCGGAGCCCAGGCCGCTCTTCGGCGTCGGCGTGGAGAACTTCGTCACGCTGGTGCTGTTCGGCCTGATCTTCGTGTTCGGCGTGCTGGGCAACAGCCTGGTGATCACCGTGCTGGCGCGCAGCCAGCCGGGCAAGCCGCGCAGCACCACCAACCTGTTCATCCTCAACCTGAGCATCGCGGACCTGGCCTACCTGCTCTTCTGCATCCCCTTCCAGGCCACGGTGTACGCGCTGCCTACCTGGGTGCTGGGCGCCTTCATCTGCAGGTTCATCCACTACTTCTTCACCGTCTCTATGCTGGTCAGCATCTTCACCCTGACCGCGATGTCGGTGGACCGCTATGTGGCCATCGTGCACTCTCGGCGCTCCTCCTCCCTGCGGGTGTCTCGCAACGCGCTGCTGGGCCTGGGCTTCATCTGGGCGCTGTCCATCGCGATGGCCTTGCCCGTGGCCTACCACCACCGCCTCTTCCACTGGGAAGTCAGCAACCAGACCTTCTGCTGGGAGCAGTGGCCCAACCAGGGCCACAAGAAGGCCTATGTGGTGTGCACGTTTGTCTTTGGTTACCTGCTGCCGCTTCTGCTCATTTGCTTCTGCTACGCTAAGGTGGGCAACACGGGTCGCGGGCAGGGGCATGGGCATGGGCAGCGGGGAGGTGGGGCTCGGGGCTTCGGGGCCTCGGGGTAGCTCCTGTGTCGCTGCGCCCCTCTAGGAGCCCCTTTGCCTTCACCCACTCCAGTTTTCTGGGCACCTTGGGTTGAGAACACTCCCCTCTGCCGGGTGGATGGTGTGTGAGGGGGTGGATGGTGTTTGAGAGGGTGCTTGAGAAAGTCACTTGGCCTCTGGGAACTGCTGTGGAAAGTTTGCAGGTCACTTCCCCGAGGTCTCGCCTCCCCTTGCCCTCCTGCCACCACGGCCCTGGATCCTGAGTTTGTCCCTTGAGGGACCGGCTCTCTGCAGAGGGATGTCCCTCAGTTTTAGCCACTCACACCCGGGACCCGCAGGATCCAATCTGCGACCTGCTGCAGAGCCTCAGGAGCAAGGGAGGTGAGCTAGGCCAGGTGCCCCCTCCCCCATGCTCCCCTCCAGTGCTCAGGGGTCTCCCAGGTCCCTTTCCCAGGCTGCAAAGCCGCTCTCCTGGCAATAGAGCTTCAAACTGCATTTTATTGGAGGCTTAAGCTTGATAAACCCCAGTGCTAAAAGACTATTTCTTTACAATATCTTGACCTTCGTCTCCGGAGACTTGGATGGACGGGTTTCAGTTCTGTTTAGAAGGTTTGTGTAGACAACATGAAGTGATTCAGGTCTAAATCCCTAACTCCCCTCAGGAGTCCCCTTAGTGATGCCTCTGGTCCAGCTACCTCTCCATCCTTACCAGGAAAATTGCTCCCACCCTCCCTTCACATAGCATGGCAGAGCTCAGCAAATTTAATAACACTGGGTTTTGAAGATTATCATACTGATCAGTCTTCAACTTTCTGGATACACTTGTTTGTGCTTGAGTGAGAATATATGTTTAATCACGTGATAGCAATTCCTGGGGGTAAACCCCAGCCCCCCAACATATTCTGGGAGTATCATCACCATGAGGACAACATCCTAGCCAACTTTTGAATTTCCCAGGGTTTTATTTTCATCTTTCTCTTCCTCTCTTTCTGTCCCTGATAAGGCAGTGACTCTGGGGCCATGAGTAAGGAGATCACAGAGGACAATACTTACTTACATTCAATTCATAAAGTATTTTTCTCAGCAAGAGTGTTCACTCTAAGCTCCCTGGTTTCTGTTTTCCTCTGCCCCATATCATCTATATAGAGTTATGTCTGTTTGAATGCTTAGAGTTTTGGATATTTGAAAGGACGGCCAGCATCAAAGGGTTATATATAAAGAAACATGGAGGAGATAGGGCAAAATGGGGCATTTGGAAGATAGCTGTGGCTTAGCTCTTCGTGGAACTAGCTGGTGTATTCACTCAACCTTCTCCAAATGCAAAAGAAAAAGAAAAAAAAAATGTGGTTCTACTAGTGCAGTGCTTAACCTGAGCAACTGTCTCACTCAGTCTGCACAAGCCTGTCAGGGGGAGCATCCAGGAAAGGGTTTGGGAGGAGCAAAGCAACTGACCCACGTTATGAAGCGGATAGATGGTTCAGGAAGGGTTTTAAGGCAGTTTCCAGTCTCTGAGGGAGGACCTTGGGGGCATGAAGCTCAGGACTAGAAGTGTCCTTAGACTCCTTGGTGGTGGGTCGTAGTCACCTGAAGCAGAGCTGACGTGTACTCTTCTTTCCCTTCCTCAGAGTTTCCGGATCTTCGTGATGGAAATGACTGGGCAAACTTTTAGGCAAAATTAGGCTATATTTCTGTCATCTGAGGAGTTACGAAGGTCACACATAGGACAAAGTTTCAAAATAGTTTAAAAAATTTCAACAAATACATGCTCCTTGGGGCACTTTTTACATGGAAATAGTTTGCTGTTAAGCATAACTGGAAATTTCTTTTAAATTCAAGATAATATTTGCAGATTCACTCCAGGGCTTGACGGAGAGCTTACGCGTCGCTTTCTAGCTGCTTCTCTTTGCCTCCATCATCAAGGAACGCTGTCTGGCCAGCGATTCTTCTTCCTGAATGTTAGGTTCGGGACTAGCTGTTTCTCCGGGGCCCAGGACTGATGACCACTACACAAATCACAATTGGCTGAAGAGTCACCTGAGATTACACTCCCCCCCTTTTTGTTTAACTCGACAAAGAAATTGCATTCTAGCATTGCTGTCTACTCCCCAAACTTTGTATAGAACAGTTTGTGCCTGATGGTCCCTGAGAAAGACACAGAATGCCCAGGCTGGTGTGTGCTTGTGGTGCTCCCTTTTGCATGGGCTGACCCCTCCTTCTCTTCCCTTAGAGGGAACTCTTGTTCAGGACACCTACCATCTGACATGGGGTCAGACACTCTTCACGTGCCTACCTGCCAAATTTTCTTACATCCCCAGAGATATCTGGTGCCCAAGGTGACCTTGGCTCAGGCTTGAATGTATGCCCCCTACACACACTGCTAAGTGTATAGAACCACAGAGTGATACCATCTTTTAAAGAAATGCAATTACAACCCATCATGCTACCTTTGATGACAAGACCTCATCAAATGTATATATCAATATATGCATTATAACATCAGTGTGTGCTCATAGTATGGGCTATTGAAGGGGAACTGAAGAAAACTGTTAGGGTATTTTCTCCAATGGCCACTCAACAACATTCCGCAGATGGCTGGAAGCCACTGAGATGGATGCAATGAATTTGTTGGAGGAGGGAACAGACCCTCAGGCAGCTTTATGAAGCAGATGACATTTCACTTTTCTGTTTGGCCACCCTCTAGGTGTCCCTTTCTGGTCTTGTTTTGTTGCCTGTCCCTGTTCTCTCTTCTTGCCTCTCATCCTTAATGACCAGTGTCCTCCTGTGGTCTCTTGCCGGGAAGGCTGCCAACAAGGAAAGTCACTGGGCCCATCCTCTCCAGACAAGATCCTGCAAAAGCTCTTACGTTCGGTCCCTGGAGCCCCAGTTTCTGTTGGCAGAACCGTTATGTAATCTATCGTCAACGTATTGAAAGTGATCCTACATGTCACTGCACCAAGTGAAAGGCTCATCTTGTTGGAGGTGACGCTAAGCCACTGCAGGACGTGAGAAGTGACTCAGTAGGGCTGAGAATTTGGAGTCAGAAATTCGTACCACAGCGATGTCTGCTTAACTAGCTTAGAGCTCATGACGTTGGTAGATAAATCCTGTAGTTTCTTAATTAGGGCGTCACTGATCACTCTAGAAATCCCATGTGTAGCTGAATGCAGCAGACTGCAGCAGTAAGTCCAAGCTGATCGCTTTATTCCCGTGCCGAGGGGCTGGAGGGAAGCAAGAAAGGGTCTGGAACGTGGTTTCTACTTCTCTTCGAGCCTCAGTTGGCAAACTATGGATGACCCAAAGCCCACGGTCATCCACAGATTAGTTTTTCCTTAGATGTTCACTCAGATGGTATATAAAAATGAACCCCAGTATGAGTCTGCAATGTTGATTTGTTGTGTAAGACCGAGCTTATGTTGTAAATTCCTATATATAACCTGAGTGTTACACATCATTTCTCCCGAGTATGACACTGGCAAGAAAAGGCAAAAATAATTCCCCTGATGAATGAAGCCAGTATCTCTCAGGAGATCCTCGGACAGGGAGGTTAACTGTGAAACTGCAAACCCTCTACAAATCCCCGGAGAGGCTGAGTCCTCCACATGTGAGCTGTCCAAATGCACGCCGCCGTGGGTAGAATTAGAATCAAGAGCTCAAGGGAAGCAGGTGGGTGGGAATTTGCTGTAAGGAGCCCACGGCAGGAAAACAGAAGGAATCAGTGGACGCAAGCGTCGGCCACACAGGAAAACTCTCAGATTACATCACCTTGCTTTGCTCACTTTGCCTGCTTTCCCTGTTGGGTGGTGCACTGGACGGAGATCTCTGGTCTTCCCATATATCTGGGATTGGCACCGCTCTCGACATACAGCAGGGACCTGGCGATTGTTGAGATGGAGAATATTGAGGAAACCGAGGTGCAAGATAGACCAGTGAGGACGTGTATATAGGAGCAGTTTGGCACTTTGTGGACAAAACCCCACAGCCACATGAGCCGAGAATTTCTCTGCAAACAGATGCTGGGACCACAGACTGTCCCTGGATCCTCCTGAATCTTAGAGAAACGGTGGCAGGTGGCAGGTGGCACTCATTGCTACTTTGGCACCTTATGCGCCTTTCGATTCGAGTGGTTTTATAAGAGTTTATAAGCGATGTGACCACTAGCTCAGAATGCCAAGAATTGTCAATGCAAAACACACAAGGAAGTGTGGGCACGAGGCCAAAGGTTTTATTAATCTGTGCTTTCCAGGTCCTGAGTCACTTGCATAAAAAGTTGAAGAACATGTCAAAGAAGTCGGAAGCATCAAAGAAAAAGGTAACTATGTATTCTATATGTCACATTTCAGAGCTCAGTTCATTTTCATTCCTAATTATCCTATACCCACCCCTGCCTGTGACACTTAGGTTCCTTGGTACAGACGTTTGAAAGGAGCCTCCGACCCCGAGGCACTGGGTAGGGGTGCAGAGTCTGCCGGGGAGGGCATCGCAGGGGACCAGATGCTGCATGCAAACTTGGAGGGAGGTTTGGAGAGGTGAGGAAACAGGTAGTTTCTTTGGATTCTATTTAGGAGGTGTGTTCTGGGTTGATTGGGACAGAGGGTAGAGTTGCTGACATCCATAATTTGCCCAAAACCATTTTATTGTGTGTTTGCCATCGGTGATGTGATTCCAGGAGGCTCTGGCTTACTGTCTTTTCAGAGAACGTTACTTTAATCTCTTTCCTAAGACCCAAGTTCAGGCGCATTGTCCCCTCTTCCTTCTGGACTGGTGCTGACACTCGTCCTCAGGGGAGACGGGGGAGGGGCCCCAAGGGGACTTCTACCACTTTTGGCTTTCTCATCCTCCGAATCCTGATGTAAATAAGCTTCTCCTGAATCATAGCAAAGCATCTAACATCCTGGCGTTTATTACAGCTCCCAATCTCAGAGAAAACTACGTCACAAATCAGGATTAATCTCTTATGCAGTATCTGTAGAATCTCTGACGTCACAAAGTAGAAGAAGAGAATCGGACAAGATGCTTGGGGAGGAGATTATCGCCAGGCATTTTACCCACAAGTATTAGTCATAACGTCGCAAAGCACCTTGTTTGTCCTTCTAAATATGGATGATGATCAAGGGTGCATAATTGGCAGAAATAATAGTTTAATCATATTTATTTTTAAAAGAATTCTACTTAGAGCATCGCTTTTCCTGACTTGCCTTATTTACAATATGGTTGCAAACATGCTGCTCTCAGACTCGCTGAGAAGCAGTGGTAGGAACCGGACGAAAAGGTGACCATGTAGCCCGCCTTCCAGATACGATCATGGAGTGTTGACGCTGACCGCCGAGGAACAGAGACTGCAGCCTAAACCAGCAGACTCCCTTCTCTTTCATCTGCTGATCCGTCCTTACGTTTCAGCCTACAGTCATGTAGGTTTTATTTGACGTTATTGGCAGAATGTTCCCTTGTATGAATGGAGTCATGGCTAAAGCTGGTCCTTTCCTTCTGTCTTTAGGGATGTTGTTGTGCTGGGCTATTTCCATTGTTTTAGTCCGCCTTTTAGTTTGTCCTCTGAACCACGAGTCTCCAAGAAAATGATTCATTACAAACAATTAAGAATTGTTTGTCGTTTCCCCTGGGATAGTTATTTATAGAGGCCCTGGCCTCTGGGGGATGGAGCTGACCCACGGGACTGGAAGGGGGTGGGGTCCTCTGCAGCAGCTCTGCAGGGGCACGGCCTAGCTGGGCTCAGGGGAGGCCAGGGAGCCTCTGGGGGAGGACCTGGCCGCCGAACTCCCGCCAAGTGATGCCACTGGGTCATGCCACACGCTTATTAGTGCTGCAGTCAGACCCTTCCTTCATACTGGCTGCCCCTTCTCTGTGAGCCGTGGCTACTGTCAGTCCCTGTATTTGGGAAGTGCTGCGGAGAAACGGTGGAAATCCCCGCAAGGAACCAGGCGATGGAAAGAATGAAAATAGATGGTGTAGGAAATAATTAGAAAAGCTTGTGCCCTACAGAGAAAATCTCCACAGATTAGTGGACAGTTTCTGTGTTCAGTTTTGTAGATATGTGTGTGTATGGGATGTATGTACATATGCGTGTGTATATGCTTGTGTGTGTTGTATGTTAGATACATGTATGTATGTGTTATGTGTATTTTCTGTGTGTACATAAAATGTATGTATGTACATGTACATAAAATGTGTGTATGTACATGTAAATATACGATTATATATGCACGTGTCCGTCACACACACATATGTAGTATGTATTATAGATCACATGTAAGTGCACATGCGTGTACGTGTGTACAGAAAATAACTGTTCTGTATGCGTATGCATGTACACACGTGTGTATACATGCACACACGTGTATATATATACACACACACACCTTTATTTTATATTTACATATATGCATGCCTATCATATGCACATGCGTAAATATAATTCTTATCATAGGAGGTGTAGTGTCTGGAGGTGGGAAGGAGACGTTCTCGTCCCTTCTCAGAGCCTCTGACCCTTAACAGCACCTGAACAGATGTCAGATCTCTTTTGATTCTTTTAATTGCCTCCTTGTTTGTAGAGAACAAATAAGGTGTGGGGCTGGCGGTGGTGCACACGCCCGCGTCTGAGCGGGAGGTAACAGGAGGTGCAGGGACGGGTGGGAAGAGGGCAAAGGGCAGGGAGGTGGAGGAGGACAGCGGGGAGAGGTCTGCGAGAGGAGCCTGGAGACAGATGTTCCTGCGGGTCTTAGCGCAGGGGCCTGCCCGAGACAGCCGCTCTGAGTTCCCTCAGCTCGGGTGTACTGGTTTGCAGACCTGCTTCTCCAGGGTCGGGGACAGAGCCCCCGTCCTCCTGCTGCCTCTGTCCTCGCAAGGGCTCCGCGTGCAGGTGCACTGTGGTCGGTCGTGGGGCGGAGAGCGAGGCCCTTCCAGATGAACACGCTGAATGGCTATTCTGCATGTTTGGGGGATACCCAAGAAGAACGAGACCCCCACAGTAGAAATAGCAGTGTAGAGCTTGCGGCTGGTGGAAGGCTCCGCCGCACGAGGCTGAGTGGACGCGGAGGCAGGACTCTGAGGGCCTCTCCGGAGACCGCAGGCCAGGCGGGGCCCCGTGCGGATGGGCAGCTCTCAGGGGAGACGGGAAGCTCCTGGACACCTGTCACAGGGGGTCGTTCAGCACCTGCCCCCCACCCCCTGAAGGAACTCGGCAAGCATTTGGTTATCGTTTATACATTTAGGAAATGTTTTCCTTGTTCTCTTCTTTTGGCCGCAGTTTTCTTCCCAGCTAAGCTCCATTAGACACATCGTGAGTAAGATTCTGTGAAGAGAGAACAAACGCCTCAGACGACTTTGACGAGGCATTTCTCACAGGAGGAACAGGGAGTGATATTGCTTAGATACTGTTGGTCGAAAGAGAAAAAAAAAAAAGCAGGAAACAAAAAACCAAAACCAAAACAAAACAAAAAACAAAAAAACAAGGCGATGAAGGACGCAGTCTCAAGGGTAACAAGTTAACGCGGAGTCTTCTGTGTATAACTTTAAGGGAGGCCTTTTTCTGTACCGAAAGTGAGTGCTGGGATTCGATCTGCTCCTGGAGGAATGAGGGAAGTCGCAGAGGCACTGGGTAGAACCCCATCTCTGATGAAGGCAGTGATCCTCTAAGAAATGAAAACACGTAAGAAGTTAAAATCAATCAGCCTCATTCTCCACAGAGGGGAATTGTCCCGCGACATGCAGATGTTTCAAATAGACGGAGAACAAGGAACTTCCCCCAGTCCTTCTGAGGAAAAGGCAAGGTTCAGCCTCAGGGGCCGGTCAACGCGGAGGAAACAAGGTTGCCTTTAATCTGAGATGGGGAAGATAATGTGCTTTTGTTGTGGCTTTTATGGACTTCACCAGTGGTTCCTCAAACACCACTGAGCGTTTAGGAAAGGCGGGTTCCTGGTCAGTTCCTCCTGGGGAGGTGTCTGGTGACCTTACCAACCGCACCGCACCGTGGGTGGGGACTCAGAGGCCCGAGTTTTAACAAGCAGTGTCCGGGTGATGATGGGCACGTGAGGTCTGCGAGTCTCAGGTCTGGGATTGTCTGGGGCGTTATTCTGACTGGAGCTGCTGTTGTTGCCCGGGTTCAGAGTTGGACGCCACGAGTAGTGACGGAGGCCGCCGTTCTGCCGTGTGGGCCCCTTTCCAGCAGCCACATCCCCTCAGCTGGGCCGGGGTCTGCAGGCACCTGCACGAGGGAGACAGAAGACAAGCTCCTGTCTCCAGTGACACCTGGACGCATTAGCCCAACTGTCGCTGGGGCTGCCTGGAGTCGGCCCAAGGCCACAGGACCGGGGGCCCGGCCCACGTGCAGGGCGCTGTGTGGACGGCAGCTGAGACAATGTCAGCTCGGGGGGAGACGCTCCGCGGGCAGGAGAACACGGGGCGTCTGTGACGGCGCACGCTTGAGCGTGGTCAGCGTGGACGAGAGTTCTCTCTCCTTCTGGAAACAACCTTCAGGAGTGGGTAGAGTTTATGTTTGTGCCCAGTAAGTCTTCTTCCCTGGTACCTATTGTAAATTGTAGTCCTCCCAGACTCAGTGCTGTGGGGAGGCCAAGAGAAGAGCTTGTTCATGGTTCTGAGAAGATGAAGGGAATCACTAGAAAGTAAAAGGTAACTTTGGAAGGAACCGCAAACACACATACACCTAAAATATGCCGTATGCACGCACATTACCTCTGTCTACCGACTGTGCATGTTACGATCTTATCAATAAGCCACCGGGTCTGCTTCTGTCCCGAGCTTGGCCCTTGGTAGAAACGTCCTGAACGAAGCAGTGAAACAGGATATGCAGCGGGTGTTCATTTGGTGAAGGAGAGAGATGTCCTCGTTGTCTTAGAAAGAAAAGACAACGTGTCTGTTCTATTTATAGGTGTAATTATGTCTCGATTGTTTTTGATTAAATCATCTGGGAATGGAATCTCTCGTATGCTAATGGATACGTGCACTGATAGCTGACGATCTGCTAATGGATGGGAACAAATTTCTTGTTTGCTTTCCGTGTCCTGCAGTAGAGCGACTTTAATACGTAATCCTGCTGTCCTACGCAAACCTGCTGTCGGATTTCACCCGAGTTGTTTGAAGTGTTCGAACGGATGAGGCACAGTGAGAACCCTTTCCTTGGGGCAGAATGTCGAGGCCCAGGGAGGTTACGTCATTTCCCTAAGGATGCACAGCCAGGTTACAGCCAGCAGGAGAGCCAGGCTTCCACACACTCCACAGGGCCTTGAGAAGATGAGCAGTCCTGCCCCTCCTGAACTGAGGAACCTGCCCTGAAATCCCACTCTCCTCCAGCATCTCTGCCTCCACCTGGTCACAGAGGGCCTGTCCTCCAGTCTGTGTCTCTAAGGGACGTGTGTTGCCTGTGGGTTTGCTGCTGGCAAGGGTCCTGTGGGCATGGGCGGCTCGCTGCTGCCCTCCTGGGGGGGTCTGGCCTCTATGGTGGGGCGGGTGGAGGGGGCCGCAGGGCAGGGCTTGAGGCAGCATGTTCATTTGTGGTGTGACAGGGATGTCCTAGGATGGAGCCGCCTCCTGCGTCCTGCCCTTGCTCCCTGTGAGAACGTGACAATGAGCGTCCCCGCACTCTTAAACCTTCCTTCTGTCTCTGCCTGTCCTCCCAACACTCCTTCGCCTTATCCGTCCATTCCAGCTGGTTGCCTTTCTCTCTGTGCACAACGGGGACGCTCTGGCGGGGAGGTCAGCGAGAGGTGCGTCTTTACCCTTGCCTGTCTGGGGTCAGTGCTGGTGACCGGTCCTTCAGGCGTCCATGTTTCCAATCCACACATTCAAGCAACTGGGGCTCAGGCTGAAAGGGAAGATTCTAACTGTCAAGGAAAGGGCTGAGAGCCTGTGTCTCTCATGTCCTCCGGATCCCCTTCTCTGCTGGTGGTGACCTCATTTCTCTAGGAGCAGCCAAACGCAGGAGGTGGGGGACACATCGTGCATGGTTCCTTGGAATGCCAGGTGACCAGTGTCTTCTGAGGCCTTGATTGCCTGCTCACCTGCCCTGACGCTCTGCTTTCCCGCAGCCGGGCGGGGGCGGGGGGCGTGGTGGCGCAGAGAGGGAGCTGGGGTTCATGGTGACGTGGCGGGCGGCAGGCGAATCTCTCCTTGTCTGAGTGTTAGAACGTGGGTTTGGGATCAAACTCTAACCTGGCACTGGGCTCTGGAACACCAAGCACCTGCCTTGACCATTCTAAATCTCAGCGTTCTCATCCCAGACCTGTGATCCTGACGGGGTCTGCTTCCTGCACACGGCCAGGGGTCAGGCAGTGACATTCCCAGTTGCCCGTGAGTCTCCTGGTGCCCCTGTGGCCATTAGCAGGCAGGACCCTGCTTGGCTCCTGAGCTACCCTGTTGCAGGAGGGGCAAAGTTTTAGGGAAGGAGCCAGATGATTGTGTTGTATTTTAGTTTAAGAAATATTAAGAGACCCCATTTTCATTTGAAGCCATAGATAGAGGGTTTCCAGCCAATCACAGCATTACTATGTCGTTGCCTTTCAAAGGTGTACCAAATGGACTGCCGTGACAGACAGGAAAGGTGATCCTGAGGCTCAACCCAGCCCACTGAGGAGGTAAAGGGCACACGAAGCGGGCAGCAGAGGGGAAGCTGGAGGCAAGGCTCTCTTGTGTTGAGGTCTGTAATCAGGTGTGGTTTTCTTCCATCCCCTGTTTGGTCCAAATCTCAGAGGAAACACGTGGGTCCTGCCTCTGCCTCCAGCTGTTTTCTGATTTAGGGGCAGCAAGGGAAGGGTTGTATGCAAGCCAAAACACGGGGCTAGTTGACCCCCAGACAGAAACTAAGATGTGTGTCTGGAAGGCATCAGTATGCTGGGGATTGTCACTGATAGAACGAAGAGAGAGAAAGAAATACATGGTCTGTCGAAGTTGCCATTCAGAGAGGGGTCGAGCGAGCGCTCACCCGAGCTGCCTCTCGGTGACTCTGCATCAGCGTGTGCCCTGCTCAGAGCTTTGTCGGTCTAAGTCACAGAGTTTAATCTCTGCACAGTTAGAGTCCCACGACCCAGCATACCCTTCCGGCAATCCACACGCGTCTCACATGCGTGACGAAGTCATTCCCGCAGAGGTCCTGGACAAGTCCTGAACAAAACCGTGGTGCGAAGTCACGGCCAGCACGGAAAGCACTTGGCGTCTGACTCCAGGGCAGTGCACAGAAAGTGCTCTTAGAGCGCGTTGGGAGCTCTGGGTCCTTCTCCTGCGGTAACTGACGCATGTGCCTTGTCTCCTTCTTCTTCCTCTAGACCGCGCAGACCATTCTGGTGGTGGTCG
Organism: Lutra lutra; assembly: GCF_902655055.1. Classification (NCBI taxonomy): domain Eukaryota; kingdom Metazoa; phylum Chordata; class Mammalia; order Carnivora; family Mustelidae; genus Lutra; species Lutra lutra. The sequence goes on along the minus strand of NC_062289.1, from coordinate 2,246,240 downwards.
TGGTTTTCGGGATATCCTGGCTGCCTCACCACGTCATCAATCTCTGGGCTGAGTTTGGGGTTTTCCCGCTGACCCCCGCCTCTTTCCTCTTCAGAATCGCTGCCCACTGCCTGGCCTATAGCAACTCCTCGGTGAACCCCATCATATACGCTTTTCTGTCTGAGAATTTCAGGAAGGCCTACAAGCAGGTGTTCAAGTGCCACATTCGCAGCACCTCGCCTCTTAATGACGGTAAAGAGAACAGGAGTCGGGTAGACAACCCTCTGTCCACCAACTGCACTCACGTGTGAGACGGGTGCTAGCGCACGCTCGTGGGCTTTCCATGCACGTCACCGTACGGCAACGGCGAGCAAGGGGGCACCTTCTGATACTCACAATGATCCATTCATTTTAATGCGATTCCACTTGGTTTAAAAAAAAAGTGCTTTGGTCCATTTAGGAAATCTCTAGGTCTAGTAAAGATTACTCCTACATTTTATTTCAAAAACAAAATAAAATGCCAACTAGTTTTATGCCTCTACAGAAGTGAAAGTTCAGCAGAGTTCCCTAGATTCATTCAGTCTTCACAGGATAAAGGATCAGGACTGACAGATATGGTCGGGAATACGGGCGATCTGCATTTTGAACCAAATTTATTTAGAAAAACACACGTATGTGTTTATTCTTCAATTTTAAGAAAAGAAGTAATGTTCCAAGCTGTCGGTTTGAAGATATGATCATGGACCCATGATGGAAGTTTTACCTGAATTTGATTTTTGTGGCCGTTTGCACAGAGACACGTCTCTTAAATGGAAACGAGACTTTGCCGAGTTTCTTTGCTCAGGCTGTGTTTATTCCCACCTTTAAATAGGGAACAGGGTTTCTGGGGCCCAGCCCATGCCCAGTGTGTGAGCATGAGGTCTGTTAACTATCCCTGGAGGCCAGCAGGGCAGTGCCCCGTGACTCGGGGTGGCAGCTGTGGGCGCCGTCCTTTAAACTATCCTGTGATGTACACTTTGTAGAGTTAACAAAAAAAAAAAAAAAAAAAAAAAAAGAAAGAAAGAAAGAAAAGAAAAGAAAGAAAAAGAAAAATCAGGGGAAAATGCCAAATGTGTGTATTCTAAGAGTGGAAGCTTCGGGTGAGATTCGAGAAGGAAACTGGTCATTGCACTTTCATAAATCTTCTTGTCGGGGTGATCGTTATGCCTTGAATGGAACTGAACCAAAGAGAGTTAAAAAATAAGTCGGCGAGGATGCGGTGTAGGTAATTTCTCTGGGGCCAGAGAGAAGTCAGGATTCAGTAAGCGGCGTGCAGCAGGGGCACGCCATGCCGGAGAGCATACTTGACATTGATTCAGGTGACATTTTGGGGCTGGTATACCCAGGGACACATGCTGTACAAACAGATACTTTTCTCATTAAATTCTTCGTAATGTTAAATGCACATTTACCCCAAGTATTGCCTTCTCTGGAAATGTTAATTTGAGGTTAAAATGATCACTAGCTGAATTTCAAAGTTTTCATGACAATTTCATACTTGTTCCTGTTTACAATGAAAAAGTGGGATGAAAAGATTAAATTATCCCACCTTAGAAGAGTAGTTTTCAGAAGGCAGGACTTTGACATGTCTTAGGAGAATACAAAAACAACAAGATTTTTTTAAAGGGTTTAGCATAATGTACACCTGTGTAAAATCAAGATTTCATATGAAATATCATATTTTAGGAAAAAAACTCGATATACGTGTTTGCATGTTAACTTCTTTAGCTTGTGAATTGATCATCAGTAATCGTATTCCTCCAGCAAACAGTGTTTACGTCCGCAGTGGGACAACTGACTCTCCAGCCAGAAGAGGGAAAGTTCTTTGACAGGACGGGCAATCACGAGCGCCCTGTTTAGCGGCTGGGAAAGCTGTTGTGTGTCTGCGTGTGAGCGTTTTAAAGAAAAGCTTAAGTCCTTGGCGTGTGGACCATTGTTTGCACTTTATTAAATACAGCAGCGGAAACATTGTGTCCTGACGGAGATACCTCATGTGCTTTGTGGAACTTGAAGCTGCCGTTGCAAACGCCGAACAGGTTGTGTGTCGACTCACACAGCCGCACGGAGAGGTGCCAGAGGTCCTGGCTGCCTTTGACCTTGCACGGTTGACCAAGACCTCCCGCAGCACGGCCGTTTCTCGGTTTTCCTCCTCCGATTCCTGCACACAGACCTGGAAACGCTGAAAGAATATAGGGCCTGATGCTGCGTTTTGCAAGCAGCCTGTGGACGTCGTGCTGCCCCGTGACGAATTTACTGACCACACTGATTCTTTTGGTCCTTCCCATGTGCTGTTGGCAGGACAGAAGTGAGAGGCATCCTTGGCGCCATCGCTGTCCCTGGGAAACCTCACAGATGCCAAGTGTAGATGCAAATCCCTTCCTTTTGACGTCGGAGCGGGCGTTTCTCCTGCCGTCGTCATTCGTCGTCTTCAGAGCACCCGTGGTCGCCGTGTGACAAATTTTGATGCTGGTGATCACGTACACCCTGCAAAGATCCGCCGCTCTGTCAAGCTGTCCGCCTGGGGAGTTCCAGAAGGACGGTAACAGACAGCAGTCGCCCGGAGAAGCGTCCGAGGGCCTCCTTCCCAGGGGGTTGATCTTCTAACATATCATCGATGTGACCAGTTCAGAAACGCCTTTGCTTCCTTCCCTAAATAAAGACGGCCTCCCACAGACACACTTTCTCTTGCGACAGCTGGACCCAAGGGGAAATACTGTATTTGCCTTTGAAGTCGGGCTGCTTGAAAACCAGGTTTTTCAGGGGGACTTCAAAGAAAATTGATGTTTTCTCCCTTAGATTTGCCATCTCAGCATCCCAAGTTGGTGGTTATTTTTCTGGGCATTTGCCTTCCCATTTGGAGACTGGCTCTGGAATGTTAATTAGCCAGATTGCTGGCAGCTTCTTACGTATGTGCTCCGGTGTCACTCTCTTACTGAGAACAGCGCCGTGGCTGGAAAGCCTTTCCCGTCCTGCCTTCCCAGGAGATCTCGTCGGTAGATGCTCTCTGCTGCTCTGACCATGTGCGTTGCTCACGGGCCGCTCTCTGAATATTTTAGGCACATAGTTTTGCTTTTAATGCCATTGTTCGATGCTCACACTGAGTGTAAAAGAGTCCTCTCCTGCTCTTCCTCCGTCCACGCCGTCTTGTGCTGCTCTCCACCCTTGCGTGCGTCCTGAGTTTCTCACTGTGGTGTTGACGTCGTGCAGTCCCTCCTTGGACTCCATTACACTGAGTGGCGGTGGAGAGGGAGGCTGCAGAGGTGCTTGTGAGTGAGCTACGAGCTGCTTGTGAGTGAGCTGTCACCTGGGGTCTGGCAGGGGACGGCACTGACCTAGCGCCTCGGATGCGTGGAGACAGCGCGGTTCATAGTTCCCAAGTGTTAGCGGAAAGCCGCGCTCAGGCTTCTCGGGAGCCGGGGAGAGGAGCCTAGCTGGGCATCCGTCTCCTTCGGCAGATGCTCCTATGCTGGCGAGTCCCAAAACGCTCCCGCTGAGCCCACCTTGCATTAAATATGGTGACGGATGGCTTCACCATATTCTTGCTTAAAGGGACTTCTTAAAGGCATGTCCTTAAACACACAGTCATATAATTTGTGTAAATCTATCAATGTGGCTACTTCCTCTGGAAACTTGTCATCTAAAATGTATAAATCTGATCTACACTGACCGCAGATGTCTCCCAGGTTTTAGATTTGAGAGTGGCTTTCTAGATAAGGCAGTCACGTTCTTCATGACCATGAAGAAATGTTGTATATTAGGTTATTTGTCAAGTGGATGTTAATGACTCGTTTATGTCAAAAAGCCATAGAGAGCAAGAGTAAGTGACCTAAAACGCTGATGGTTACCGACTGTCTTGGGAAGAAACAATTACAGGATGCAGTTATGCCTGATTTGATAAAGTTTCTAGGTTTTTCTCCTTCACAAGTGGAGAGCATGAGCCTGAGGAACAAGTTCGCACACGGACCTCTTGGATGTGGGCTGTGTCCGAGGAGGGTGGGCCGCGTCCTGTGACGCATCACCCAGGAAGCTTCGTTTGCTTTTCTTAGTGGGACAGGTTCACTCACAGCTCTTTAACGTGGCCACCCTTCTGGGATTCAGAGTGGGCAGATCGCTTTGATTTGGCAAGAGCTTTAGAAATAGCGGCAGGCCCTGGGCATTCGCTTCCCCGAATGCTGGACGCTGCTCACTGTCGGCTCCCGGGCACACGCTCGGCGCTCCTGTCCTCCAGCCCCTGTTCATGTGCATCTGAGGACTCGGGTGCCGTCCTGGGTGCTGCTGCACCGGGAGGGGTCATCCTGGCACATGGGGAGTACGCTCTTAGCTCTTGGGTACATTGTAGAAATAACCACAGCTGGGCTGCCTCCGTCTGTTCCAGCACTGGCTACGTTTCCCATGTTTAAACAATTGTGTGGAGAACTGGTCCTATGGTTAAAGGTTTTGATGTCACTTTTGAGGTGGAAAGCCTTGCACTTTCTGGTGGCAAACACGATTTCTGGATATCTCTGGGTATGTGTGTGAGTCCAAATTTCCAGCATTAGAGAGGTCCGATCACCAGCTGCTGGAAGAGATTGGAGCTGGGATCCACCATTTACTCTCAGGCAGTGGTAACGTATAAACTAGGGCGAATCTTGAGGTCCACTTCGGGCTTCCTACGGAACACCATGCACTATAGCACCTTATTTCAAAAGATTGAATATTGACTGTTAAAGCCTAAAGATTTCTGTGTCTTTGTCCTGAAGACCACAGAGGATCTGTGAAGCTCTCTCTCCCCATTTGGTGATCTTGTTTTGGGTCATCAAGGTAACCTGCCATCCAGTGGGTAAAAATGGGATGGTGCCGGGGCTGGTGCTGGTGAGGAATGGATTGTCTGGGAGCCCTTTACAGCGTGGTCAGCATCAGAGCTGGGGCGAGGCACATGTCCAGGCATGGGAAAGGTTGTATCTGTGTGGCCAGGTGCACCTGTCAATGGCACTGCTGATGTGGCAGTTGATGTAACGTGTTTTGTGGTGACGGGATGAGTGTCAGCCACTAGGACAAAATTTGTGAAGTCCCCACCTATGGAGCTTAGGCAGTGGGGTCCCAAAGGTGACATGGGAGGCCTCCACGATGTAACGGGTCGTGGCTAGTACCTAAAGGATCCCTGGAGGTTCAAGAAATTTGGAGAACGTCCCCCCAATGTTTGGTGCTAAGCCTGCTCCTTGGGGACTTCAGGCTCCATAGATCTTTAGGGCCGAGCACAGAGGAGGGAGCAGGGCTGGACGAGCAGATGCCAGGCTCCACTGTGGTTCTGCCAGAACCCACCTGCCTCAGTCTGGCTCTGGATTTACATCCCCCATTTCACAGACGGAGACTTAGAAACAACCAAACCAATGCAATTTGCGATCTTGCAAATTTGTCATCATTGAGGGATCCCTGAATGGCCAACACTTTTCATATCTTTGGGTTTTTCTTGTTGTTGTTGTTTTTTGCTGGATTCATGACTTTTTCCTGGCTACCCTATCCATATTTCTCCCTTTAACAGTGGAATGTTAGAAACAGAAGCCTTTTTTTTATTTATTTGACACAGAGAATGAGAGAGAGAGAGAGATCGAGAGATCACAAGTAGGCAGAGAGGCAGGCAGGGGAGGGGGTGGGAAGCAGGTTCCCCGCTGAGCAGAGAGCCTGATATAGGGCTCGATCCCAGGACCCTGAGATCATGACCTGAGCCAAAGGCAGAGGCTTACCCAACTGAGCCACTGGCGCAGAAGCAACCCAGAAACAGAAGCTTTAAGAGACAATTACTTTTGTAAGGATCACAGATGACCATTTTCTTCAGAGAACTCATGCCGAGGGTCCTCTGTGGGTGCTTGATTCTGGTGATGTCACACCACAGGAGCTCCCGTCACAGCAGAGAGGGGGTCAGGAGCAGGCAACTGGCTGCAGCCATGGCAGCTTTCCTTGGTCCCCTCCCTCTGGTTGTGCAGGACGAGTCTTCCTACCCTGCTCTGCAGCCCCTGCATCCACTTCACTAAGAGACTGGAGCAGGGGAACGGCCTTTTCATGAGCCCTAGGCTAGCAAGAGCACTTTCTGATTGGCCATGACTGAAGATGAAATTTAGCTGAGCTCCTTGGGGCACAGAACCACCAAAGTGAAAGGATCAGAATCCAATTATAAATGGTTGTCTCGCCAATTAACCTGCTAGTGCGGGAGCCACTCCTTATACAGTCTCCTTTCAGAAACGACCAAGTCCAAGAAAGTGGAAGTGAGTGGGGGTCGGGGGGTGGTCCATGCTGATTTTCACTGGAAACCTTCCCATCTTGTTAGAAAGAAAAATCATTGTAAACACGTAGTTGCGACCAATTTTGTCCAGCTTTGGCTAAGAGGAACTATTGATTCCAATGGAAGGCACATCGTTTTCCCACTCAAGGGACTGTTGCTGGGGTGTAAACGTAAGGTGATGACGTGGATTGCAGGGGGCGCAGCTCAGGGCAGGCACCCTATCCTATTTACTTATCCTTGTAGCCTCAAGGTCCTAGGGAAGCCTCACGGGGAAGATATTACTGAGTGAGAGCAGATGCCTCATGGGTGATATTTTCAAAACAGGGCTAATGTGTACCAAGAATTAAATCTCACAATCCTCTTTATATTAAATCAGATTATAATTTAGAAATATTTGCAACCTGAAAGGGATACATAAGTATTATTTTCCATACATTGAGTTTTCTAAGAGTCATGTTTTATTGCCATGTATTTCATAAAGATTGAAGATTTGACATTGAGGGTTAGAAATGCAACGTCTCCTTGAATGTGGTTGGGAAATCCCTTAATTTCTCAATTTCTATCTGCCTGCATGTTGAGGAGAGCTGGGCCTTGTACAAAAGGTCATGGATGTTAGGGTCCTTCAGGGAGGTTTGGTTTAACCCTGTTGGTCAGCTGCTATTGGAAATGCAGTCTTTGGATATCCTCACGTGTAAAAGAAGACTTGAAAGGAATGAACGTTGCTCGAAATGGAAATACATTGGAATAAACCAGGAGTTCTGCCAAAGGTATTCATGATGCTCTGGGCTCGCCCTAGAGTTGTGGTTCTTAAACTTTACCAAGTATCAGAATCTTGTGGAGAGTTTAAAATAGATTACTGGACCCTACCTCCAGAATTTCCGATTTGGTTGCATTTGGGGTAGAATCCCAAGATTTGCCTTTCTAACAAGCTTTTTGGTGCAGGTCCAATGACCGCATTCTCAGACCTTGTTCCTGTTTTGATTGGGTTGGAGTTGGAGCCCAGGCGTCTTTGTAAGGCCACAGGCAGCAGCCAGAGTTCAGAACCGTTCAAGTGGAGTGGATGGCTCGTTGTGTGTCTGAACCTCTGTGGTTCCATGAGAAGAAAATTGCTTATATGGGGCCTAAATCATTTAAATTTTATTGTTTACATGGATCAGATTAATGAAATATCCATTCAACTATCATACTAGCCTATCTGCAGAAACTTACAAATTTAAAAAATGTGAAGGAGTTTGATAACTTACATGTAAGGATTTCAGAGATTATAATATATTTTCCCTTCCAAAACATAGCTTGGTGGAAAGGAACACCTGTACTTTAATTTTGTCCCCTTGCCCCAAAATAGAGGGGTGAATATAGCATTCCAATTGTTACATGTGAATTTTTGAACTAAATGTTGAAGTTAAATAAATGTGTGTCTCTCCGTGCAGCTGCTAATTTGTAACCACATTATTATCTCTAAGAGATAAATGTAACTTCTCTGTCTTTCAAGTTTTTCAGTTATCTCCTGAGAACATAGTGGTGTGGATAAGGAAGAAAACCTGTGTGTATTGACTTTTTCTTTTTTATTTCACTGGTGTGATTGCTCGCACACTGCTGTGCACAGAATGAGGAGCGTGGGTCTTCTTACAGCAGATGCTGTTACCGCGATTCTCAGACGTTTGTTTCTCTAAAGTACGTCTCGTCGTCTGCAGAGCTAGCATGGATATAACGTGTCAGCTGAGCATGAACACCCATCAACTTCCAAATCCAAACCAAAAATGGAGCTTACGTTAATGCACTTTGTACCAGATGTAGTGCTCCCAAATCACTCTGTGCTCTGCATGATGTCTGGGTGGAATTTGTGATTTGAATCAATTTCATGAATTGAAAATAAAATTTGTTCCTCAAAGTAGTCTTCCTTGCGAGTATGCTATTTTCCAACACAGTAATTAGCCCGTTTTGTCAGCATTTCCCTAAGGAGAGAAACGTAATACAAAGTGGTTCAATTATCTTAGTTTCCCTCCCACGGGGCGCCATCGTGGAAAATACGCAGGAATCGTGTTGGTGGAAAACAGACAACTATGTTGGTGAAAGTTTTCTCCCCTCCCCCTCCTCTTCCTCTGGCCTCTCCTTCTTCCTCCTCTTCCTCTCTTTTCCTTTCTCTGTTTTTAAAAAAGGATGCTGTCCACTGTGTTTGTGAAACCGACACAAGGTTACAGCCAGAAATTGTCAAGAAGAAGGAGCCGCCATTAACATCATCTGGACATCCCCTCAGCGAACAGACATCGTAACGGGGATGAAAGGACAGGATGTGGGGGGGAGGAGGAGCTTCAGAAAAATTAGTTTGCAATATGCATTTGACCTATAAAAAGAATTATTCGCTTAAAAGTTGCTTGAATTTAATTGGCAAAATACAAAATGAAGTAAAATAGGAAGAATTGCTAAATTTTAAAGAGTTGATCACTTTAAGTTAAAAACAAAGATTATGTAAGGTCGATGGAAATTAGAACCACGTGGTAACTATAAATACATGTAGATTTAGACCGTGTCTAATTACCTTTCTCATACAAAATTATTTTTTAAAAAATTTGATTCTTTAATTCAGTTGATATACTGTTTACCAGTTGGGTTTTTCATTAAGATCTCTTATGAACTCTTCATTTGGATTCATCTTGTCAAGTAATATTTTTCTCCTCAGAAGTTCTCAAAGGTGCTGTATTCCAGAATTATTACATGTTGGAGAAGATTCGTTTGTTATCTTAGTACCTGGAAAAAAGTCCAATATGAACTTATTTCATTGCACTTAATTTTCATATGTATCTTTAGACCCAGGTCAGAATTTTGATGTTACTGAGAAGAAGTCAGAAGGTAAACTGATTTTCACCATTTTAGATAAAATTTTTTCCCCCGTTTGGATGCCCATTGCTTTTTAAAATTATTGGTGTCTGGTATTTTCACCAGGGTGTGTGTTCTCATCACTCTCTAATGCCTGAGTGTTCTTCACAAACTGAATTATGACTCCACAAAAATGAAAAGGATATTCATACTTTCTTAGCCAGATGATTTCCAGCCTTTTGGAATGTAAGGATTACTTCTGAAACATAAACAACTACCAGACTTTTATTATGATAATTGTGTTTTTAGTATATATTGATAGAGAAAAGGCAAAATGAAAAAAAAAAAACAGAGAGCAAATTACAGGCTAATATCTCTCATGAATACAGACATGAAATCCTCAATAAAATATTGGCAAGTAATATCCAACAATGTTTAAAAAGAGTTATAGGGACACCTGGGTGGCTCAGTTGGTTAAGCGGCTGCCTTTGGCTCAGGTCATGATCCCAGCGTCCTGGGATCAAGTCCCACATCAGGCTCCTTTCTCCGCAGGGAGCCTGCTTCTCCCTCTGCCACTCTGTCTGTCTGTGCTCTCTCTCTCTCTCTGACAAATAAATAAATAAAATCTTTAAAAAAAAGAGTTATACACCATGACCACATGGGGTTTATTCCAGAAATGCAAGTCTGGATCAGTGTTCAAAAATTAATCAGTGTAATCTACCACATTAGCAGGCTAGTCAAAAAATACTGTAGGATCATAACTGACATAGAAAAAGCATTTGACAAAATCTAACACCCATCTATAACTAAGAGTTCTTAGCAAACTAAGAACAGAAAGGAACTTCCTCAGCTTGGTCAATAATATTTACATTAAGCCTTACAGCTTACATCAGAGTTAATAGTGAGAGGCTGAAAACCTTCCCCCTTAGATCAGAAAAAAAAAGGACATTTGTTCTTATTCAACACAGTGTGGAAATCCTAGCCACTACAGTAGAATGAGGAAGAGAAAAAAGGGCATACGACCAGAAAGGAAGCATCAAACTGTATTTGCAGCTGATATGATTGTCCACGTAGAAAGTCCCAAAGAACCTACGGGCAACCATTTGACCTACGAGTGACTTCAGCAAGGTCATGGGATACAAGATAAAACACAAAATAGAAATGAGAAAACCGCTACAGCCAATCAGTGATACATTTAAGTGACTTATATTTTGTCAATCCCAGTACGATTTACATGCGCTTACGCGCATTCCGTGCATCCGTGCTCCACAGACGGGCATGTAACTTGTTCAGCGTGCTGACTGCGCCCTTTCAGACTTGCCTTGACCACTGGGGAAACTCAGAGCTCCCTACATCAAATTATGAGACTTGTTCATACTCCTAAAATGAGGGCCTTGGCCATGGTTAGGCTTTTAAATATCTGAGCTTGGTCCCTGGATTTGTCTAGTTGAGTATCCCCTTCCTATCATCTTCCCTTTGCACGTTTTTGTCATGATTATAATTTTGAGGGACAATGAAGTGAAATCTATCCTGAGTCCAATAATGCTTTTTAATACTGTTTGCTCTGTAGTGATCCTTATGGCCAAATCTGTGGTGCCATGGAGGGTTGCATAGTACCTTCACTTTCCTTTCTACTTGATAAATGTTTATTATTTTAGTTAGTAAGAGGACACTCCACATTTCCCTTTGGGTTACATACACACATTTGATAAGATTTTCTGTACAATGTAAGAGAACGATCTTTATTCTTTATTCTTAGGAATTGTGTCCAAGGTTAAGATAATTAAAAAAACCCCACAAAATTATTGTAATTATGATACATGATATCAACAATATTAGTGGGTCATTTATTCTTCTTTTAAGTGAAAAATATTGTAAAATTAATAAAAATATTGTAAAATTACAAAAATATTATAAAATTAAGAGAAAAGTGTCCTCAATAAAAACCATTTTAAAATGGATATCCCAATTACCATTTTGCCCAGGTATAGGTACAGCTTTATGACATAGTAGAATATCTTTTAAAAATGGAAAAAATCCAGTGCTAGTGATATCCTGTAAAGACTTACCCTGAGACACAGGTGTTGCAGTAGTGCACCAAGACCCCTCAGTGAGAGCATGTCCCAGCAGGGCATCTTCTCTGTTCTACTGTTTTGGCATCACAACCTTTCACCCCACTTGGCAGTATCAGCTGTGTCTGCCAGGACTTAGCAGTCCCAGCAGTCCTGTCTTGGGCCATTCAGCCTGCTGTGATAGAAAACCATCGACAGGATGGCTGCCAAACAGAAGAAGTTCATTTCTCCAAGTTCTGGAGGATGGAAGTCCAAGACCAAGTCACTGGTTGCTTTGGTGTCTCCTGAGGACCCACTTCTGGTTCACAGACTGCTGTCTTCTTACTCCATCCTCATGTGGCAGAAGGGGCAAGGGAGCTGTCTGGAGCCTCTTCGATAGGATGCTAATCCCATAAATGTGGGCTCCACCCTCATGACCCAGCCACTTCTCAGATGCCCCACCTGCTAACACCATCACGTTGGGGAGTAGATTTCAACAAATTAATTGGCAAAGGGGCACAAATGTTCCGTCTATAACATCCTCCTTGATGGTCAGGACCTGATCTGCCATGGTTCTGCATTCCCCACCTTAACATCATTTGCCTCCTCCTCTGTCCTGCATCCCCACCTTGCAGCCCAACCCAGCGTCTGGGTGAATTCAGAACCATCACTGTGCTCATCTAAGACCCTGCTGGATGTGTTCGTGAGTCAAGGGAGAAGGGAATCCCTGCCTATCCCTCCCACCCTTGACATCTACGACCTCTTTAATGTAAATGGTGGATTTTGGATGGATTCAGGAGACTAACACTGTTCTCTTCCCTCCTTACCCATAAGTAACCACAACATCGGGGGTTCCCAGTGGCAGTGAAGGGGAGGTGAGTTCTCTCATCTGGGAACCCTTGAGTCCAGGACATTGTTCCTGCAGAGATGCTAGAGCTCATGCCTGCTAAATTGACTTTCAGATCTAAGATTATAATTGTACTTTCTGACATCCAGACCAGAGATATATCCAGAGATAATCTTTTGCAGGTGGTTATCTTTTTCTATGGCTCTGTTTCCCCTGAGGAGTACATTATTTTTAAAGTTCTCATTGTATAGACTTATAGTAGTAAGCTTAAACTTCTCATTTTTTACACTATTATATAAAATGATTTAAGTGTTTTTGGGAACTAATTATGAGAAGAGAAAATGCGTGTTGACCCTTGCAATAAAGGTGCTACTTCATGCATGTTCCTCTCTAGCATCTAAAGCTTAACTTAGGGGGTATGTGCCCCAGTGTCTAATCTAGATGTCATGTGTGACATCACTGAAAATGGCAGTCAAGACCTCCAAAAAGCCACCCCTCCTTAAAAGCAAAGAAAACCCTGACAAAAATGGTCAGAATCAAGTTTTTTTGGAACCAAAGTGTTGAAAGCCAAAACAGAGATACTCTTTGAAGCCGCGAGAGAGATGTAACTTAACAGACATCACGGGTCCTCAGTATGGTTTGGAGCTAGTTTCTCAACCAAACCATCAAAGTCAGGAGGCAGTGTGATGCCATGTTCAAAGTGTTGACATTTTAAAAATCCTGTCAACCAAGAGTTCTATACCTGGCAAAACTATACTTTAAAAATGAAGGGGAAATTAAGACATTCCTAGATTAAAAAACAAAAAACATAGGGGAACCCTCTTGCACTGTTGGTGGGAATGCCGGTTGGTGCAGCCACTCTGGAAAACAGTGTGGAGATTCCTCAAAAAATTAAAAATAGAGTTTCCCTGTGACCCTGCAATTGCACTACTGGGTATTTACCCCAAAGATACAGATGTAGTGAAAAGAAGGGCCATCTGTACCCCAATTTTCATAGCAACAATGTCCACAATAGCCAAATTGTGGAAAGAGCCATGATGTCCTTCAACAGATGAATGGATAAAGAAGATGTGGTCCATATATACTATGGAGTATGATGCCTTCATCTGAAAGGATGAATACCCAACTTTTGTCTCAACATGGACGGGACTGGAAGAGATTATGCTGAATGAAATAAGTCAAGCAGAGAGAGTCAATTATCATATGGTTTCACTTACTTGTGGAGCGTAAGGAATAACATGGAGGATATTAAGAGAAGGAAAGGAAAAGTGAATTGGGAGAAATCAGAGGGGGAGATGAACCATGAGAGACTGTGGACTATGAGAAACAAACTGAAGGTTTTAGAGGGGAGGGGGATTGGGGGCTAGGTGACTTAGGTGAGTCTGGTGGTGGGTATTAAGGAGGGCATGGATTGCATGGAGCACTGGGTGTGGTGCATAAACAATGGAACACTGAAAAAATAAAATTAAATTTTAAAAAAGCCTGAGATAGTTTTTTGCCAACAGAACTGTCCCACAGAAATAGTAAATGGAGTTCCTTGGGCTGAAATGGGGGGACACTAAAAAGTAACTCAAAGCTGGGTCAGGATGTTTGCCGGGCATCCCCTTTGGGTTAGGCAAGATCTGAAAGTCTATGAAGTTTCAGGAGTGTTCATTAGTATTTCCAGGGAAAGACAGAGTGGTTCCAGGTGGCAATGCTCTGTGCCATGATTTGAATGTTCTCAATTTAAAGTTCCTTTACCCAGAGTATGTCCTCCACTCTCCCAAAGGCAATTCAAAGCTGTCAAAATTCCACACTGCAGGCCATTCCTTTGGGGCCCGCAGAACCAACATTTGTTGAACACTCTGTTACTGAAAACACAGTACTGGCCAGGGTTCTCATGAGAAACAGAACTATATGTGTGCATGAAGGGATTTATTATTGGGAGTCAGCCCTTCTCAGGAGGCTGAGAAGTCCAGACCCAGGAGAGCCAGTGACAGCTTCAGTCTGAGTCCAAAGGCCTGAGAGTCAGTAGAGAAAGGTGTGGGATCCAGGCCGAGTCCTTTGTCCCAGCTGGAAGACATTCAGGTAGAGAGGGAATTTTCTTATTTAGCCTCTTTTAGGCCCAGTGGACTGGATAAAATGCAGCCACGCGGCAAAGCCATGTGCTTTACTCAGTCTACAAATGCAAGCATAATCTTATCCAGACGTTCCCAGATAATGTTTAACCAAATATCTGGGCATCCGGTGGCCCAGTCAGGTGGACACATAAAATCAACCATCACAATCACCCAAGATAATTATTGTTCAAGATTCTTTGCATCGATTATTAGAGAGCACAGTAAATCTATGCAGTAAGTTTCACTGTCTACTCGCTACAGTGAAGGAAATGGGTGTTCAGAGATAAGGTAACACGCTCATTCACCGGGGAAAGTGAGTGGCAGAATTAGGCCTGAATCTTAGGCTGTGTGATGTTGTGATTTCCCAGGATGCCCGTGGTTCGTGTGCACCTCCTCCTTGCCCAGGGCTGACCCATGATGAACCAGTCTGTTTGCATTTCCAGGGTAGCTGGCCGAGTCTGGGGCCGGGCAGGGCGCGTGAGGGTAAGTACAGGAGATGGAGCCATCAAGAGCCTTTGAACGTGGGAATGGCAGATGGGACACACGTTCTCAGGGGAGATGAGCTGGTAGGGCTGGTGTTTCTAGAGGGCTCCAGGGATCAGAGGCTAGAGTCAGAAGGCTCCTCTGAGATGAACGTGCGGTGGGAAGGCAGACAAGAGGAGGGAGTGACAGAGGGACAGACTTCAGAGGAAGGGCAGGGCTCTCTGCAACCCTGGAGCTAACCTGCCCGTGGTGCGCACTGGCCCATTTGTCAGATCAGTGCTCACATTGCACGGGGGGAATCCTCGTCCCCGCTGCCCTCACTGTGGCGAAGGAGCGGGCAGGAGGGTGCCCAGCATTGGTTTAGGAAGGGGGCACACTTTCCACATGGTCAAGGCCTCGGCGGTGGATGCCCTTCCGTGAGTGAGCAGGGAACCCCAGCACCAAACTCACCGGGGGCAGACTCTAGTCCTGAGATTAACCCTTGTTTCCTCCCAGAAAAAGCCGTGCTTCTGGGAAGGTATCTTTCTGTCTGAGAAGGTCATTAGCACCTAGGGTGCAATTTTCTAAGAACAAAACGTCTACAAGGAAAGACCTTGGATTTTATGGATTTTTTTGTTTAGTTTTTTGTTTTGTTTTGTTCTTTCCCTGAATACTGTTAGAGAGTTTTAGCTGTTTTTGAAAACAATGCTTTCAAACCAGGTCAGAAGCCCATACGTTCAATCCACAACACAAAATTCCAATGTGCCAAGCACACACTCAGGCTCCGGGCCCACTCTTGCTCCATTCTGACCCTGAACATGAGGCTGTGCTTCATTTTGCACTGCGGCTGGAAAGGATGAGGCGAGGCCTGCCTTTGGGCAGGCTCGTGTGGAGTCACTGTGTGTGCACGTGGTGAGTCTGTTTCTGTTCAGTGCACAAACAGCGTCAGGCTGAAAAATGTGTCGGGACGGCTGCGAGGACCCCGGGAGCTAATGGGTAGTTGGAGGAGCTTGGCCAAGAGTGAAACGCTGGTGCTAGAAACAGGGCTTCAATCATGTCATCCCCCTTGGAATCCTTTTAGGAGAGAGCCCTGCCTTCCTGGTCCTAGGATCTGCACTGGGGGTACTGTGTGATGGGTAAGCGCAAGTTAGGGCGAGTCCAAGACCTCCCCCTGCAGCCCTTCTTTACTCCTCATAACAGTCCAGCTGCTTCCCTCAGCGGGCAGCCGGGGACCTGGCCTGGTGGCACTATCTTGCTGGCTGCTGCCCTCCTCCCTGGTGTGCCGGCCAGCCACAGTGATGCTTCCAGGCCTGTGGTGGGTGGAGTGCCGTGGGCCCCTGTCCCCAGCACACCCTCCATCCCCAGTGGTCCTGAGTTTTCTCCTCTGATACCTGTGGGAAGATGCAACCATCCGTAAGCTTTAGTTCCCAGCGTATCCATGGTGGAGGGTAGTCGTGGTGGCTCTGAGCAGTCTTCTGTCTTGTGCACTATGTTGTAGAACATCTTTATTTTAATCGTATTTAGAGGCTGTAAGTACACAGACATATACATTTGTTAATTCACTGGAGTCATTTATATTGGCTATAATAAATAGTTCTTCTATGACTTCTTCCAAAAAAAGTCATTGATTTTACATCTAAAATGGTGAAGGACACAAGAGAAACACATCTGGAAAGTCGTAGGGTACACGATTGTCACCAAAGGGTGCCACGGTCAATATCCTGTTATTTGAGGGAAGAGTCATGCTCTCTTTTATTGTGTTAGAGCCAGACTTTCGTTCCAAACCTGCATTCAGCTCACTGGGTATCATAGATTTTCTTGATACTGTAAGTTCTTCCAAGGATTTGTGACTTTTATTTTGAAGACATTTTCAATGTCATGTTTTCATTACTTTTTAAATGGAAAAATCCATGCATTCTCATCAGCTGGGAGGAATCACAACTGGTTGCCCCTCCAGGCTCCAGGATCTTCAAAATCAATGGTTCTCTTACTAACTTGTGTTGCACACAGTTCTCTCTGGCCATAGACCTGACTTTCACTGTGTCTGATGTTGGCAGGTTTGAAGGACCATCTGACCCTTTCCAAAGCTTCTGTTCACAATCCTGGCCAACAGTTGCCATGCAAGTTTAGACACTCTCTTGGGTCATGCCTGGAGGTTAGAACACTCTTGTGGGTCATGTGCAGAGGTTAGGACATACTTGGAGGGTCATGCTCTTGGGTCATGCTTGGAGGTTGGAACTCTTGTGGATGTTAGAACATACTCTGGGTCATGCCTGGAGGATAGGACACTGTTGTGGGATGTGCCTGGGGATTTTGGCACTCTTGTGGGTCATGAGTGGAGGTTAGGACAGTCTTATGGGTCATGTAAGGAGTTTAGGACACTCGTGGATTGTTGTGGAGTTTAGGACAGTCTCTTAGATCATGCTTGGAGGTTAGGACAATCATGGGTCATGCCTGGAGGTTAGGACACTCGTAGGTCATGTATGGGGGTTAGGACACTCTCATGGGTCATGTTTTGGCCTGTGGCATAGAGCTCACTGATGTGTCTTATTTGTTATTGCAAGTGTGTGGCTCCTTGATGGAGTCTGTAGTCCTCAGTCACAGTCGCTCCGAGGAGTTGGTATTGGGGCTGGTTCACAAGGGAGAACCAGAGCTCTGGTGTGCCACGGGGACTCAGACCCTGGGCTTTCCTTCCAGTGCCTGGTGGTCCCTGTGAGTTCAGCCTTCCTTGTGTGTGATATGGGGATGTCAGTGCCTACACTGCATGGCAGTCATAGGGAACGCATGACAGATAGATGGGGCCCCCAAAAGCTGTGCAGTCAATGCCAGGTTTGAGTGAGTCTGTGTGAGAAGGTTGCAGGTAGCGTCCACTGCCTGGGCTGCACTGTTGGGCCCTTCCTTTAATTCAGAGAACAAATAATGTTAGTGACTCTGCCAAGACAGTGAGGAGAGTGACAGGCCCAGAGCTGTGTCCCAGGTCCCCTGGTTCTTGTACCAGACCAGTGGTTAATCAGCAGTGCTCACCTCTATGGGCATCGTAGCAGAGAGCAGAGCACACAGCTAGAGGAAGTGAGAGTGAATGGGACACATGCAGCTCAACCCATGTCACCTAGAGGATTCTTTAATTTCCAGAGCTAGAAACCCAACTCATTTTCCCGAATCAGAAGATGGTGATGATGACAGTAATGACATAAGGTACTGAAATACAGATGTTTGTCCACCAGGTATCAGGGCGGTTCCCGACATGCAGGGGCTGCATGCACAGGGTTACAGATGGTGTCGCCTGGTCTGTCCTCCCTCCTTTCCTCTTTCTTCCCTGCTTTGCTTCCTCCTTGGGGGCTCCTGTCTCTGTGATGAGTTAGAGGGCTGCTATTGGTCTTAGATGTGTATACCCTGAATTTAATCAACAGCCAGGCAGATCCACCCCGGAGAAGATATGCATTGTGGCCCAGTTTGGTGCATGTGTTCAGGGGTGTGGGTGCTGGGAGCCCCCGCAACCCAGGGATGTCATGAGGCATTTCCCGCTGGAAACACGGGAGATGGGGAGGAGTGCTCCCCAGGAAACGTTGGGCACAAAGATCAGAACACAACTAGGGAGAATGTGACCTAAGGCATTTTGTCAGGGCGTTTTCCCCTTCTTCCTGAATAAATGGATTTAGCAAGCAATAGCATATCTTTTTCAACACCCCACTAAGATATGTTCTTAAAATCAATAAAGCAGATTTGGAACCCAAATAGCCCCAGTCTGGAAGGTGGGAAGCAGACATCCTCCTGCTTTGCTAAACTAAAGAAAGTGGCTGAAAACAAAACAAAACAAAACACTGAAACTATTTTATGCTAGTCCCTATTTCCTAGCTAGACCATTTAAGGCTGATGAAATTTCCTCTAACTGTAAACTCCAACTGAAGAAAGCAAAGAACCCTAAGATTTTAGGGTTGGACATGAGGATAGTCTGGTCAAGTTTCCTCGTATCTTAGAATTAGAATATTGAAACACTGAGGATCAAATATTTTGTTCAAAGAAACCAGCTGGTTTGTTTTCAGCTCTTTCTGAAGCTTTCATCCAAATGCTGGTTGCAGCGGGTAGAGAGAGGAATGAACCCCTGTGAAATCTGTCCTCAGGGGCTTGGAGCCCAGCAGGGTCACCAGGTGGGGCTGGGGCCATCATGGTGCTGGAAAGACAGGGGCACCCCGGACCCCAAACATCGGGGAGCCGAGGCCAGGGACAGCTTGAGAGGAAGCACGTGCAGGGCATGAGCTCCTGCCTCTGGGGCAAGAACTCATTGATTCTTGCGTGTCTGTGAGCACGTCACATGAAAGAGAATGCATTTTCAGTTTGTCAGCAGCAATAAAGGGTATAGAGAAATCACAGTAATGCTGTATGTGTGTGTGTTTTTTTTTTAAGATTTTATCTATTTATTTGACAGAGAGATAGAAGGAGAGCATAAGTAAGCAGAGTGGCAGGCAGAGGGAGAGGGAGAAGCAGGCTCCCCACTGAGCAGGAGCCCGATGTGGGGCTCGATCCCCAGACCCCGGGATCATGACAGCTGAAGGCAGATGCTTAACCAACTGAGCCACCCAGGTGCCCCAATGCTGTGCCTTTAATGTTAGCAAGATCTAACTGCTTCTGGCTCCCACGTAGTATAAATTTACTGAGAAAGATTTTGTGGGACAGATGCCCAGTAAGATCTTCCCACTGATTACATTATCTCAGGGCAAAGGGTGAGAATAAGGGTGTTGGGAAAAGGCTTCCTACAGGAGCCAGGCAGCCTCAACCCAACAAGGGATGGCTCTGAGGCCAGCCAAAGAAGAGTGGACACTGACTGGAGATGCTGGTGATGGTCCTGGCACACGGTACTGATGGAATGAAACAGGGAGAAGCCTACAGCAATTTCAAGGGGTTGCCCTGCCTAAGGGGGTGAAAGCCAGGACTGGAAATTTTGTGAGTCTGCCAAATCTCCAATGACACTGGGGCTGCGATGTCGTGAAGCCGAGAATGGACGGAGGAAGCTGTGATCTTGGAGGAGGGTCAAGGAGAAGAATGGGGTTGTGGGTCCGAGTCACTGTGATGGTGGGTGGTCTGCTGCCGTGTCACCCACAGATCTCACCCAGGTGGGCCCAATGCTGTTGGGATCAGCTGAAGGAAACAGTATTTCTGTGGGAAGAGGGTTTGGTAAGCCCACTGCAGAGCAGAAGAAATCTCTGGGCTGTGCTCAGGTTTGATCGCAAGGAGGAAGGCGCTGTGCTAAATGAAGCCAGGAGGGAAGTTGGACCTGGATGGCTGTGGTGACTCTGGGACAGGATACATGTCAGGAGAATATTTCTAGCCATTCGGACCATCCTGAGCAATGTTATTTTCACCACAATGCTCAGAGTAGTCACTAAATAAAAATTTCAGTATGGTCTCTGCAGTGAGAGTTCTTATGGAAACTGGATCACGTGCATCCAGAAATTGGCTCCTTGTTGCTCCCCAGGCAGTGCAGGAACATGCACAGCACCATCAGCTTGCCCTGTCTGCTGTGGACCAGTGCTTGCAAGAGAGCACTTGCGGTAACTCAACGACTCTCTCCAGCTCGTTCCCATTTTATCTGCTTGGAGGTACGTGAAAGGCACAGACGGTGATTTTCACAATTCCGGTGTTCCTGGTTCGAAGGTCTAGAATGAACCGTGCTGTGTTTTGATATATATTTTCAGGAGAAGTATTTCTAAGAAGGAAAAACTTAGGATTCAGGACAAGCACTGAGCGCAGACTCGTCCTCTCTGTTCCCACCTCTCGCAGAGGTGTGGAAGTCTCCCTCGGCAAAGGTGATTTTCATCACTCTGAAGGGAAACAAATTATATTTTAAAGTAAGTTTTGAAACCATTGAAATTTTACAATGACAATAGGATCTATTTTCAGATTGCTAGATGATTAAGGATAATTTTTAAAATCCCAGTTTTTGCTCAAATCTTAATTAGAAGGCTCACATTTCCCAAAACAAACTAACAAAACAAACTGTCATGAGCTGTTTAGGTGTCTTTTGCTCAGGAGAAGTGTCTGCCTGTCTGTGTCCCTACAGTGCGTGATCCCTGCTCATAGGGCACCAGGCTAGGTGCTAGGAATAATGGAGGGAAATAGTAAATCCTGGCTGTTTGGATTACCTTACTGACCATTACCTTTCATTATAATGCTTTAAAAGAAAAAGCACTCCTTGGGGCACATGGGTGGCTCAGTCAGATGGGCATCTGACTCTTGATCTTGGCTCAGGTTTTGATCTCAGGATCCTGGGTTCAATCCCCCTCCTGGGCTCCATGCTGGGCACCTGGCTTGGAGCCTACTTAAAAAAGAGAAACAACTGCTCAAAAGTCTAATTGGGTGAATATGCACCTTGGACTTTAAAAAACGGCCAGGATCGGGTGCCTGGGTGGCTCAGTGTGTTAGGCCATTGCCTTTGGCTCAGGTCATGATCTCAGGGTCCTGGGATCGAGTCCTGCATCGGGCTCTCTGCTCAGCAGGGAGCCTGCTTCCCTCTCTCTCTCTGCCTGCCTATCTGTCTTCTTGTGATCTCTGTTCAAATAAATAAATAAAATCTTAAAAAAAATGGCCAGGATCACAACCACCATTAAAATACTGACTTACAGCGGCCTTGGGACACTAAAATGGAAATACGCCTTTTAAAAAACAGTCTGAAGGAAAGAATGTTCTCCCAGTTTCTTTGGTAACCATTCTCCACATAGTAAATCATTATAATTATCACCAGTTATATGATCTTTGAAGAGATCAGTTCCCTGTGCACATGGATGATGAACAAAAGGTTCACAAAGACCAACCCGGGGTGCCCAGACCAGGTTCCCCTCCCCTCCTGGAGCCGTGGGAGGACCCTGAGGGGAGCCCTGGTGTGTACTGGTGTTAAGACACCCGAACTAACTTGGTGAAAAGAGGTGACGTTCGTTCCAAGTGTTACTTTTTAATAAGCCATTTAGGAATGATAGCAAAGAAATCAATGGAAAACCTGTGAGATCACGTTCCCTCCCCATCTCTGTGTGCATGTGTACTTGCACATGCGTGTACATGCATGTATGTGCGTGCATCTCCTCCATGGAATTAGCATTGAGGTGATCAATGAGAAGGGAGTGCTCCCATGTTAGTGATGTTAGGCATGTATGCAGATTTCTGGGCAATGCCAAGAGATTTCCAGTTTGCACCGTGAAGAAGAGGGTCTAAAGGCCTCCCAGGGAGATGCTGCTCCTTGGGAAATGGGAGAAAACACAGTGTGGTGTGGACATGAGTAAGTGGCTGGCGTGGCTTCAGGTCTTCTGGAGCCTGCTTCATCCCTGTCTGGGGCTGAGCCTCCCTTTCC
Organism: Lutra lutra; assembly: GCF_902655055.1. Classification (NCBI taxonomy): domain Eukaryota; kingdom Metazoa; phylum Chordata; class Mammalia; order Carnivora; family Mustelidae; genus Lutra; species Lutra lutra. Next base: position 2,224,348 of record NC_062289.1, on the reverse strand, counting down.
CTGCTGATGTCAAAGTGTATCTGTGTTCTGCTTCAGGACCTGTACATTTTTAGTTGACTTACGTTCCATTAATAATTTTATTCTTCTTCTTTAACCATATTTATTAAGATACAATTGACACATAACATTAAATTCATTTCATGTGTATGACATAACAATATTTGTGTATATTGGGAAATGATCATCCCACTAAGTCTAGTTAATGTCATCACCAGAAAGTTACAACATTTTTGCTTTGATAACTTTTTTTTAAGAGAGAAACAGAAAGAGAGCTGAAATGGGGGTTGGGGCAGAGAGAGAGAGAGAGAATCTTAGGCAGACTCCATGCTGAATATAGAGCCCGATGCAGGGCTCATTCCCACCACCCTGAGCTCATGGCCTTAGCTGAAATCAGGAACTGGATGCTTAACCAACAGAGCCACTCAGGTGCCCCTTATGATGAAAACTTGTAAGAACTACTCTCCTAACAAATTTCAGATATACAATACAATATTATTAACTGCAAAATTTTAGTATTCTTGAATTTATTTTAATAATGACACACAGTAATGTCACTTAATAAATTTTAAAATTGTTGCCTAATATTATTTGCTAACCAATCTACCACCAGTGGTTTGTAATGAAACATTCACCTCATAAACATTTCCTGGTCCTCTGTGATTTAAGGTGCTCACTTAGGTGGCTAGTCTGCTGTAGGTAATCAGGTCATAGTATTTGGAAAATGGAGCTTGGCATGAGAGCTTTAAACCAAGAGGAGGATGTCACACAGGCCCACCCAGTCAGGCAATGTGACAAATGCAGTGACTCCATCCCCCTCCTCTCCATCAAATTTGCACCCATGCAATTCCCATGCCCTATCCCTCAGCTCCCTTGTTGGAACCTAATCCAGCACCTGGGTCCCATGTTTGCATTTGTAAATCACTTTGAGTAGGATCTGTTCTCTGAAAACTATAAGACACTCATAAAAGAAATTGAGGAAGACACAAAGAAATGGAAAAACATTCCATGCTCATGGATTGGAGAAAAATATATTGTTAAAATGTCTATGCTACCCAGAGCATTCTACACATTCAATGCAATCCCAATCAAAATACCATCAAGTTTTTTCATAGAGCTGGAACAAATCATCCTAAAATTTGTATGGAACCGGAAAAGACCCCCAAACAGCCAGAAGAATATTGAAGAAGAAAACAAAGCTGGAGGCATCACAATGTCAGACTTCAAGCTCTATCACAAAGCCATAGTTATCAAGACAGCATGGTACTGTCACAAAAACAGACACATAGATCAATGGAACAGAATAGAGAGCCCAGAAATGGACCCTCAACTCAGCAGTCAACTAATCTTCAACAAAGCAGGAAAGAGTGTCCAATGGAGAAAAGGCAGTCTCTTCAACAAATGGTGTTGGGAAATTGGACAGCCACATGCAGAAGAATGAAACTGGGCCATTTTCTTAGATCATACACAAAAATAAACTAAAAAATGGATGAAAGCCCTAAATGCGAGACAAAAATCCATCAAAATCCCAGAGAAGAACACAGGCAGCAACCTCTCTGACCTCAGCTACAATGAGTTCTTGCTAGACATGTCTCCAATGGCCAGGGAACCAAGGGCAAAAATGAACTATTGGGATTTCATCAAGATAAAAAAACTTTTGCACAGCAAAGGAAACAGTTGACAAAACCAGAAGATAACCAACAGAGTGGGAGAAGATATTTGCAAATATCTTTTCAGAAAAAAGGGCTAGTATCCACAATGTATAAATAACTTATCAAACTCAAAAACCAAAGAACAAGTAATCCAGTCAAGATATAGGAAGAAGACATGACCAAAGATTTTTCCAAAGAAGACATCCAAATAGCCAACAACACATGAAAAAATGCTCCACATCACTCGGCATCAGGGAAATACAGTCAAAACCTCAATGAGATACCACCTCACACCAGTCAGAATGGCCAAAATTAACCAGTCAGGAAATGACAGATGCTGGTGAGGATGTGGAGAAAGGGGAACCCTCCTACACTGTTGGTGAGAATGCAAGCTGGTGCAGCCACTCTGGAAAACAGCATTTCAAAAAATTGAAAATAGAGCTACCCTATGACCCAGCAGTTGCTCTACTGGGTTTTTACCCCAAAAATACAAATGTAGTGGTCAGAAGGGGCACCTGCACCCCAAAGCTTATAGCAGCAATGCCCACAATAGCCAAACTATGGAAAGAACCCAGATGTCCATCAACAGATGAATGGATAAAGAAGGTGTGGTCTATATATACAATGGAATACTATGCAGCCATAAAAAAAGAATGAAATATTACCATTTGGAATGACATGAAAGGAACTAGAGGGTGTTATGTTAAGCAAAATTAGTCAGTCAGAGAAAGACAATTATCATATGATCTCACTCATATATGGAATTTCAGAAACAAAACAGAGGGTCATAGGGGAAGGGAGGGGAAAATAAGATAAGATGAAATCGGTGAAGGAGACAAACCATAAGAGATTCTTAATCATAGGAAGCAAAGTGAGGGTTGCTGGAGGGGTGGGGGAAGGGAGTGACTGAGGGCTGGGCATAAGGAGGGTAGATGATGGAATGGGCACTGGGTGTTGTTCACAACTGATGGATCACTGACCTCTACCCCTGAAACTAAAAAGTAGAGCATATGTTGATTATTTGCATTTAAATACAAAAAAAATAAAATAATCAGTTTGAATTTCCAGCTAATTTTCTTTTTTTTTAAATTTTAAATTTATTTTCAGCATAATAGTATTCATTGTTTTTGCTCCACACCCAGTGCTCCATGCAATCTGTGCCCTCTCCAATACCCACCACCTGGTTCCCCCAACCTCCCACCCCCTGCCCCTTCAAAACCCTCAGGTTGTTTTTCAGAGTCCATAGTCTTTTTTTTTTTTTTTTTTTTTAAGATTTCATTTTTTTATTTGTCAGAGAGAGAGAGCACGAACAGGGGGAGCAGCAGGCAGATGGAGAGGGAGAAATAGGCTCTCCGCTGAGCAAGGAGCCTGACATGGGACTTGATCCCTGGACCCTGGGATTATGACCTGAGCCGAAGGCAGAGGTTTAACCAACAGAGCCACCCAAGTATCCCTCCAGCTAACTTTTCATATACACTTGTCTTTATATTCTCCAAGGATATGATCATTTGTATCTCTTCCTCTGGTGGAGCTCTCTGCAGTTAGGAGGTTTTAGAGAAGGAAACATCAAGAACAGATAGAACTGAGTAAGAACATGATGATAATCACTGAGATTTTGTCAACATGCTGTAACTTTGACATAATTGGAATATTCGAGCCTCATATGCACATCTTAAATTGGCACCTGTCTCTGGTTGTCATGCCTGTGGGATTTCTCTGTGTACTTGTGTGCTCAAGAAAATACCGCAGCTGCAACCCTGTTCTGCAAACATGAAAAATAGTCCTGAGCAAGCTCCTAGGTGTTCCCTATGTGGCCTTCCCCTTACTTTGCATTCCTTCATCTGTCAGCAACTTTTGGGACACTTCTATGTGCCTGAAGCAGCAATGCTCATTGAAGAGATGAGGGTGAGTAGCACCTCAGGGTTTATGCCCTCATGACAGAGATGGGCATGTAAATTAGAAGACACAGCTCTGTCTGAGAAGTAGGTAATTGGAGCTCCAGGACCTGAAGCACTGGTACGATCTTACAGTGTTCCCTGTACATCATTAAGAATTGATTGAATTGATTGAAATGAGGTCATTTGCTTCTTTATAATCTACTTTGGTTCTCAAGGGCAGTTTTTCATAAGGTTTGAATTAAATTTTATAATTCCAAGTAGAGTGCTTGGAAAGATTTTTTTCTTATTACGTTGGTACATTTTTGTTATTTCTCGTGTGACTTTCTCTCAGAGTTAGTGGAGAGAAAAAGTTCTTGAAAACTCTCCAGCGTCATGGGGCTCATTCACTGCCATGTGCAATGGTACTAATCCAATCTCACTAATTATGCGAAGAAGGCTGAGTATGAGATATATTTCCCCCAAATAAGGGAAAATTGCTACCACTCTACCTTAATCATCTCTTTCATGTGGTAAGCCACTTGGTCCAGCCTCTGTGGTGCAGTGAGTGGGAGCCCCAGCTGTCCGGGACCCCGAGGAGAAGCTCTCCAGGTACTGGACCAGGGGAAGGAGCATGGGGGGTAGCTGTCGCCAGGAACAAGTTTCCCGTGAAATTGTTCCAGCCACACGCAAACAGCATTGCTGGGGATGAACCTGAAAGTGATCATCACAATGTTTGAGTCCAAAACTGGTTTCCTGAAAAATAAAAATGTTCTCTTGTGTGGCTTTGAATTAAAACAGAGTAGATTGGAAGATTGGAGACTTTCTATTTTTACAGCACATGTTGCTCATTATAGATATTTGGTTTGTTTGAAGAAATAAAGTGATAAAAATGTGGGGAATAATTGTGGGAGGTTAGCCAAATAGAACTTTGGAGAACAGTTAAAGGTCTTGGTGTTTTAAGATGAGGAAAACAGGGCTTCAGGTTAGGAAAGTTGCCCAGGGCCATCTAGGCTCAGAGCTCATTGACTGAGCTAGACTCGCTCTGTTCCACACTCTTTCTCCACAGGATATTTTGGGTGAAAATCAGCTTACCAAAGTCTACTAATGGAGGGAGAAATGAACTTCTGCACTGATATCATATTCACCCTCAATGAATGTAGCCAACACCATTGATAAAATCAGAGTGTCAATAAATCCATCTTCAACAGAGTATTGTTCATTCTAAGATGAGTTATGTAAATATTTTAAATTATCTGCGGTATAACATATTGCACTAAATCAGGTAAACTGGACGATCTAAAATGTAGAATTACCGGCTTGAGAGTCAATTCTGATTATGATTTCTTTCATTTTCTTGTGAAACAATGTTGCTTCACAGAAAAAGCTGGAAAATTACAATGCTACTAAAAGCTGATAGACATCCTAGTGTGTGGGTCTAGGAGGAAACTTACTGTCTAAAAACAGCTAGATTGGTAAGAGATGTCCAGAGGCTTTCATTTATTGCATTGCCTGGGTTTGCATCATGATGTACAGACTGTTTGATAAATGGGACGAGGACATCTCACCCCTCTGCTGTGGTCTCTATAGGGACCCAGGGCTCATCAACTGGGCTGAATCATGCGTCAAAAGATTCTCCTCTCCCCAACCTAAATTATGCCACTGTTTACACCCTTAAAGACAGTAAATCCAACAAAAAAATCAGGACAAAAGGAAGAATCTCAAGTCATTGTTTTGAATATTTTGGAACACTGAAGTCTTCAGTAGAATGGAAGAAGACCTCAGCAAAGTAGAAAAGTGTTAGAAATCGTGACTGCATGAAAAAGACACTACTACACACTATTGCAGAAAGTAGATGCGACACGGACTGGAAGAAAACCAAAATATTGTTATGAGAGTTAAAATATTATTGGCACATGTCATGTGCTGCACATTGGAGGTGGGAAAGAAATGTGAGAAAAAGAATTAAAATAAGTAAAGAAAAACACAAAACAAAAACAATACATAAAATAATAAAGATTTAAAAACTATACAAGTTGATAAAAGTAGAGAACAAAGTGTAGAAACCTCGGATCCCCAGGAGAAGCCAAAAGACAGTTATTTAAGAAATAACAGAAGAAAAAATTTCTGATCCTAAGAAAACCCAAGAACTAGATGGGTTTGGCGTGCACTAGGAAATAGCAATGATAAGAAACTGACGTCTAGACAAACTTCGCAAATTTTTTGAATTACAAAATAAATAAGCAAATTTTATATAACATTCCAGGCTGGAAAACAGGTGACTTGCCAAGGAACGCAGATCATCTAGCCTCAGCCAACTTCCCCTGGGACACTGATGTGGGAGCCGTCAGTGCAGTCCTGCCCGCCAGGAGGAGAGGCTCGAGGCCAGAGCCGCAGCCTCTCCCCGAGCTATGCTTGTATGCGCGTGGAGCCTCCACAAAGGCAGTTTTGAAATGTGTGTGAGCTGGGAAACACTGCGCACATGCACTCTTCCTGAGACATGTGGCTGGACATGTGCTCCATCTAACCATGAAAGGATGAAGATCAAGAGTGGCAAAGTTGTAACGGAAACAGACCGTAATAAGCCAAGTTAAGTGACGGCCGTAAGGAGCTGCAAGGAACAGTATTGTGATTGCGGTAAAATTCACATAACATAAAACTGACCAATCATCATCCAGGAAGGGATGATTCAGTGGCATTGGGTAAGTGACATCATTACACAGCGGTCACCTCTACCCGGCTCCCAGTCATGCTCTCCTCTCAGCCAGCAGACCTCGTATCCATTCACTCATCATACTCCTAGTCTTCCCTGCCCCCCAAACCCACCATCTGCTTTCTACCTCTGTAGACTCACCTATTCTAGATATTTCGTATAGATAGAACCATACGATATGTGACGCTTTGACTAGCTCCTGTCATCTAGCATGGCTTTTCAAAGTTCAGCCATGCCAGGCGTCAGCACCCCCTTCCTTTTTAAGGCTGGGTAATGTTCCATTGCACGCTTATCAGTCCATCATCTGATGGACATTGGGTTGTTTGTAGCTCTTGCCTATCATGAATATATTTCTATGAATATTTGTGTGTAAATACCAGTTTGAGTCCCTTTTCAGTCCTTTTTTAAGTAAGTCCTTCTTATTTAAGTAAGGAATCTCTGGGTCCTATGAAAATTCTACGCTTAACTCTGTAAGGAACCACCAAACTGTTAAATTCATAGCAGCTGACCTGTTTTACATTTCCACCCACAATGCATGAAGGTTCTCCATATCCTCCCCAACACTTGATGTTTTCTGTCTGTCTATTATCTATCTAACCTCTATCTGCCTACCTATGATCAATTGATCTATCATCTATCACCTATCTACTATCTAGCTAGCTACCATCTATCTATCATCTATCTATCTATCTATCTATCTATCTATCATCTATCTACCTATGATCTATCTATCTATCACCTATCATCTATCATCTCTCAATCATCTATCAGTCTTCTATCTACCTACCTACCTATCAATCATCTAATTATCCATCTATCATATATTTTAGCCACCTGTTGGAGGTGAAGTCATACCTCACTGTGGTTTTGATGTACATCTCACTAATGACTAATGATGTTCAGCCTTTTTTCATGTGCTTACTGACTATTTGTATATCTTTTTTGGAGAAAAGTCTATTTAAGTCCTTTGCTCATTTTAAAATTATTCATCCTTTTGTTTTAAATCTAAGATATATAATTTTCAAAAATTCATAAAAATCTCAATATAAAACTTAGTTATAAATAAACTATGCTCTCTATGAATAAATGACAGCCTATTAAGAAAATGGTAAAATGAGAATACTACAAATAAAACTGTGATTTTGTTAACAATTTAGTATTACATAAAGGAGAATGTCAAACTTGTTAGAAAAATGATTGATTTCTCAATAATTGTTATTGGCAAAATTGGCATAACATTTGAAACATCAGACAAAGGTTGGTCCCTTGTTCACGTCACAAAATGAAATTAATTTTGGGTGGATGGGCTTAAATGAAGTCGTAGCATGAGAAAATAGACAATGTTTGACCTTGAGGCATTGGAATACATAGAAAAAGAATAATGGATTTGATCACCTGAAAATTTGCAAATTAAAGACATCCGGCACCCTAAAACCACACAAAAAGTTGGGGGTTGCCCTTGAAAAATCAACTGTGGAGCCTCTGACAATGTGTCCGTGTCCCTACCTGTGTGTGCCGTGCTGACCAGCCATAGTGAAGTCACACAGATTTTGGGTAGGAAATGATCAATAAATATAGAAAAATCCTTAATCTCAGAATCTCAATTTCAAAATAGAATTAAAATAAGATTTTTCACCCATCAAATTTAATGTCCTAGAACTGGGGATGCTTAATTGGTTGAGTGAATTGTACCCCTCAGAGAGATGTGTCAACAGGGAGTAGCCTTTCTGGAAAGCACTGCCTGTATCAGAAGGCCGTTGTCTTGGTCCCTGTTGACCCATCCTGTATTCTAAAAACGTGGCTGTGGATATGGACAAGATTCCTGCTATCGTGCGTCTCTTTACAGCAAAACTTAGAAACTATCTAGGTGTCCTGCATCATGGAACAGAAATGCCAGTTATGATACTTCTATAAAATGAGGTGATTTTCAAGCATTTTCTAGCAAAAGAATACTTCAGAACAGAAAATTGCTGGCGACAGTGTTAGTATGTACTTGTTACGCCTGTGAAGGAGGCAGACAGAGCACACAGCCTCCACGGACCCCACCTTGCAAGGGGTCCCTTGCACGAGAGCTATTTGCACAAAATAGAAAGTTGAAAAAGTACATCTCTGTGCTTTTTTAACTACACCTTTATTATGTACATATCCTAGAGACCTATCTTTAAAAGACCAGTTGGCAGGAATTAGGGTCATTTTTATGGTTTTTTTTTGTGCTTTAATGTACTTTCTAAATTAATTAAGCTAATAAGGAATAATTTTCTAATAAGAAAAGCATCATATGAGTTCCTCTTTAAAAGCAAAAAGCTAATTTGGAAGCAGAATTTCATGCTGTTGCATCGTGTTATCTCACATTTTATTTATTTATCTATAAATTCTTTGCCTACATCTTAAATTAAAAAAAAATGAAAAAGGAATATATATTGATGTACATTAATTTATAACCCAGATGCATAAAGATACCATATGTACCGTTCGTGGACAAATCATAATACACCGAACCTTTTCCTGCTGGACCCTAGGATGCCCAGGTCCCTCCCTCCTTCCCTCCTTCCCTCCTTTTCTTTCTAACTCGATTTCTTTCAACAAGTAATTCCAGGAATTTTCTCAAGACAGTCTTAAATGCCCCACAGACCTGCCTTTGTTATTGTGTGTCCCCTGAGGCACCTGACATGGGATTCCAGCTGTCTTTGACCAGACCCCACTTGCCCAGACTGGTCCCTCTCCTCCTGCCCTCCAGTCCAGAGTCTCACCCAGAGAATGCAGAGACTCCTGAGCTCCTAAGGTCAGAGCACAGCACTCCCAGCCTGTACCATCTAGTGGCTCTTGACTAAAGACCGGGGTGCAGGAAGAGTGCAAGGCAGAACGTGAGAGCGGATGCTAGAGGACAGGTAGATCTGGGATCCCTTTTCCTTGACCATAGGCCCTAGCCCTGCTGAGAAATTGCCTCATGGCCCCAGTATCTGGAGTGAGGTGCACCGAGCGGAAACCAAATCACCCCTCCTAGCAGAAGATAATCCATAGTGGTGCAGCGTCTCCCACAATGAAGATGGTGTCTGTCCACTTGTCTGCCCCGGTTAGCACCTCCTGACCTTCGCAAAACCAACTTCATTCCCAGAGTGGTTTTAGGTTCATGGCAAAATTGAGTGGAAAGTAGAGGTTTCCAACAAGACCCCTGATCCACACTTGCACAACCTCCTCTGTCATCAGCTTCCCCACCGAGTTGTGCAGCTCTCACTACAAGGACCTCCACAGACACATCATCATTGTTGCCCACAGTCCATACTTGACATTGGAGTTCATACTCGGTGGTCTACATTCTATGGGTTTAGACAAATGCATGATGTCATGTGTCCATAGTTAGTGTTACACAGTGTCGTGTCCCCTGCTAAAAATCCTCTGTGCTTTGCCTGTTCATCCCTCCTTCTCTCTATACCCAACAACCTCTGCTAGTTCGACTGTCTCTGGTTTTGCTCTTTCTAGAATGTCATAGAGTTGGAATCATAAAATATGTTGTTTTCCCAGAATTGCTTTCTTCACTTAGTAATGTTCAATTAAGGCTCTTTTACATCTTTTCACAGCTTCATAGTTCATTTCTTTTTCATGTCGAATAATAGTTTATTCTTTGGATGGACCAGTTTATTTATCCATCACCCATTGAAGGACATCTTGGTTGCTTCCAAGTTTTGGCCACTGTGAGTAAAGCTGCTATAAACACTCACATGCAGATTTTTGTGTGGAGATATTTTCAGTTCATTTGGGTAAATACCAAGGAGTGGGATTGCTGGATCGTATGGTAAGAAGATGTTTAATTTTGTAAGAAACCACTGAGCTGTCTTCCAAAGTGGTGGCACCACTTTCCCCTGGCAGGAAAAGTGTGGCAGCTCTGCACCTTCTCCAGTGAGGGTTGTTGTCCACGTTCTTGACTCTGGCCACTCTAGTGGGGTAGTGGGGAGTCTGAGGCATCTCGTTGTTGTGGCTCCTCATGACTTTAACTCTCTTCATTCCAAAGTACACTCTTGGTTTATCCTGTATTGCAAAATGAACCATCCAAATATCCCACCCTAAAGGAAGGAAGGAGTTGTTAGTAAGGAGCTGTGTTGAACCTCCATAACTATAAAAATGGAAACGTTGGTTGAAGGTGTCAGTGGTTCTCCTCCAACGTTAACCATCAAGATTTTCAAAACAATATTGGGGTTTGGTCCCTGGCTGAGTCTGAGTCTGGAACACCAAGTCCATCCTTTGCTGCTGTTGGTCCCGCTGCAGACCAGGAGTGGGGAAGATCTGGAACACCTTCTCTCTGCACCCTGTCCCTCGGGTGTGTGTGTCTGCAAACATTCTCTGGTTTCGCCTAAGTTTTTCCCAGGAGGTATGGCTTCCTGTGACTGCCAGGACGATGCTGATGGACTTATCTGCCTTCTTTTATATGAGTCTCCCAGCAACTGTAGGCAGTAGATGCCCAGAGAAGGTGCCCAGAAGTCTTTAGAAACAGTGAAGAAATGCATCCCAGTTTCACAGCTGGTAAGTGACTGGTAACTTCACTGTAATTCTGTGGGGATATTTTAAATTTCAAGAAAGTTGGGAGGGACAGACCAATGCCCACATCTTAAAGGAGATTTTCAGCATTTCTGTCTGTCTGTCTGCATTCAAGTTTCTCTGGCTCCCAAACATGTTTCTATCCTAGTGCTTAGGTTACTTTATTTCATTTTTTAAAAGATTTTGGGTGGAGGGAGAGAGAGAGAGAGAGAGAGAGAGAGAATCTCAAACAGACTCCATGGAGCCTGATGCAGGGCTCGATCTCACGACCCTGAGATCAAGACTTGAGCCGAAACCAAGAGTCGGATGCTCAACTGACAGAGCCACCCAGGTGTCCCAGTTGACTTCACTTTTTAAATCAGGGGCTGGAAAACCTGGCATGTCAGCCACGTCCTACCTGCTACCTTTTTTTTTTTTTTAAATAAACTTTTCATTTTTAGATTTAAAGAAAATTTGCAAATAGAGCAGAGTCACCCTTCCCCATGGTACACCCGTCACAAGGAAGAAACAGCAGTGGTTTATCACTGTTTGCTGAAGTGCACACCTTCATTGGTGGTGCAGGTTTCCCATGAACGTCGCCTTGCCGTCCCTCGATCCTGCCACGCTGGGCTGTTATCGCTCCTCCCGCTCCTCTGGTCTGGGGCTGTGTCTCAACTTGTCCTTGCTTTCATGACCCTGACGGTTTCTACTTCCCGGGTTTGTAAATCAAGTTTTGGTGGGGAAGGGAGCATCATTACTGATGTGTCTGCTGTGACTGCTTTCACACAACAGCAACAGGCTGGCACAGGGGTGTGGCAGAGTCCCCGGTGGGCAAAGACTCCCATCCCTGCCCCACAAGCCTTCACAGAGGAACATGCTCATCTCTGCTCTAAGTCGTGCGGCTGCCTTACCCAAGAGCTGGTGTCTCCTTCAGCAAGGGCTTTACCTCTTATCTCAAGAGCCAATCGCGTTCCAGCACGCCGCCTGTGTTTCATAAAAGTTGGGTCATTAAGTGAAGAAAGACTACCAGTGTGTTGAAAGATGAGAGATACTGATAACTGGATAATTTTAATGAATTATTTCCAGCTTATTTTCTAGTTGCATGACCTCTAAGGTTTGTTCTTTTATAACCGGATGGCTACCCTTTACCCATTTTTGTCAAGGAGATGGGAGAACTTTTTCCTTAGGGAGACTCTTAAATGCAGCTAGGATTCGCTACACTTTAATATTTATGATTAATTAGTTAATGCAGTATCTTTCCTTGGAAGATAAAGGATTCATTCCTTAGAAGATATGAATTTCAAGAAATGAGGCAGTTTGATGGGTTTGGAAAATCATACCTAGGCTTTGAATTATAGTTGGGAAAACTTCCAAGTCTCTAGAAGCATCTTTTAAAATCTAGTAATTCTGCTACTTTAACAAAGCAGCTTGTACTGGAAGCTCATTTTCTGGGTTGCGTTGCATGGGATTCTATTCCCTCAGCCAAGGGTCCCACTCTGACGTGGACCAAAGGACCCTTTGTGATGGCTTCTCGAGTTTGTGGCCTTGTGATGGGCAGTAGCAAAACTGCCCCATGAGGGTGTTCCTGGGGTTGTCCGGTGGGCTGAGGCCAGAGGTTCAGCCCTAGTCAAGGAAGACTTAGGAGAGGCAACCCCGTTTCAGGAGCTCTCCCAGGGTGCTTCTTGGGGAGGAAGAGGAAAAGGAAGGAAGACAGGGAGAGAGTCTGGGGGTCCCTGCAGCCATCCCCCTGATGTGGGCCAGTCACAGAGCATGTCACTTGAGAAATGAGGCTATTCCGTAAATTCTCTCCAACTTAACATTGGAAGGTTTTATGTTTTTTTTTTTTGTTTTGTTTTGTTTTGTTTTACTGAAATACAAGTAAAATTCTCAGAAGAGTTCCCTAAATATTGTTTTATTATGTTATTCATTTTCTGACAATTGCATTTTAACATTTAAATGTGCTCTATTAACAGATATAATCATTATTTGGAGGTCCAAGACCCCGAGGAAGACCTAGTTTCTACTGAGAGGACAAGCCATAACTGGGCTTCTAAATGGCCTTCCCACAGCACTCAGCATTGTTAGATCTTTTAAAAATTTGATAGCAGCCCCTGTTTAGTATCTGTATTTTTTATTATTTCCTTATTCATTTAAGAACTTTTTCCTTGTACCCATAAGGCATATACCTATCTGATTACTTTATGAATAAAAACAAAATTAAAATGCAAATAAACAGCAGCCAGATCCCCTTGGATATGTTAGTTTGCATAATTGTGAAATTCTAATATATTTTTCCAATTTTTATATGTTGTTTTACTGTTGCTTTGGGTGAACATTACTTCTCTGTGTCTGATAGTTCTCAGAATTTTGAATATTATAACATATTAGTTTCATTTTATGCACAGTAATACAATAACCCAGGTGATTCTCACAAACAGGTTTGTGAGTAAAGTGCCAGTTCATCCCCGGTAGATTTTTAGAGTGTTTTAATTTTCTCTGGATGTTTTTAACCATATGTGTCATTACTGAGAGTCTTCTCACCCCATGTCTCTCACCGTCTGGGTGACACGCTCAGTTTCCAGCCTTCCTGGCAGAGGTAGACCAGCTCCTTCCATCGCACAGATCTGTGTCCTCTAAAAGGGGTAAAGAAACACGACAAAGGACAAAGATTCATGTCCGTTCACCACTTTCCCTCCCTCCCACTCTGCCTCCTCCCTCTCCTGTCTTGTACTCTTGTAAAATTTAACCAGAACTGTGTTTCTTTAAATGTGTGTCTGTCTGGGCGCCTGGCTGTTCCAGTCGGCAGATCGGGCAACCCTATATCTCAGGGTTGAGAGTTTGAGCCCCATATTGGGTGTAGAAATTGTTTTAAAGATAAACAAAAAATCTCAGGGCGCCTGGGTGGCTCAGTGGGTTAAAGTCTCTGCTTTCAGCTCAGGTCATGATCCAGGGTCCTGGGATTGAGCCCCGTATCGGACTCTCTGCTCAGTGGGGAGCCTGCTTCCTCCTCTCTCTCTGCCTGCCTCTCTGCCTACTTGTGACCTCTGTCTGTCAAATAAATAAATCAAATCTTTAAAAAAAAGATTTAAAAGAATCTTAAAATAAAGAAGTGTGTCTGTCACTTGATCACCTAAAGAATTTCATTTCTTGGTATGAGATGGAGAAAACATGGAGATGTGCAAGCATATTTAATTAGAAAAAGAATTCAAAGTTTATCGTCCATTGAGGTTGTGAATGTCTGTGCACACGGCTACATGGCTTTGGGGACGCCTCTTTCTGGCCAGTCCCACAAACAGTCCATACAAAGCAAAACCCGGAACACAGTCTGGGATGGCGCTTCCTTCTTGTGCGCCGAACCAGGAATTCTGGCCAGTGTGAGATTAGTGTGGGCGCCAGCCTGACTCGATAGGATGCAGCCATTGGCAAGAAAATGAGCATCACAGACCCGTGCAGCCCGCACAGACCCCACAGGATTGTCCGGCAGCTGGAGCAGCTGGTGGGCGGCTGATCTGCAAGGACCTCGTGTTCGGAGCTCCGGGCACGGGACGCTGTTCCACTTTGGTCGTTTCATTTCTACGACTCCCTGACACACACTTGTTTCCCCGAGACACACTTGTTTCCACACTTGAGACTTTCTGTCTTGGAAGTCCTTGTAGGAGGTAGAAACTGCGACCGAGACAGTGCTGAGGGAAACTTGAAAAGACCGGAACAGTGGGACATGATTGCAGCAGAAAGATGATCAACTTCTGTAGAATGCTGCTAGGAGTCATTTCAAAGGGAACCTTACGAAAATCTAATTGTTCAATCTTTAAACATCAAAAAACACAATATACTTATATTTAGTATATGTTTAAGTATACATTTAATATAGTACATATGCATTACCTATCAAATATACATTATTATAACATAATTTAAACACAAAAATATTTAGCATCTCAATTTATTACATATTAGTATAATAGATTAAAGACATTTAGTGCGTGAATTGTTCAATATATTAAATATTGATTATTGGTATATAATTATTAATATTTAAGGATGCGTATGTTGAGCACATTTTAGCGTGTACACACATGTGTATTTCTATGCACACACAGAAAGTGTGGATAATGTAGATGCACGATGACATATGTGTGTGTTGTGTGTATGTGTATACATATGTGTGTGTATGGACACACATAGAGGTTTCGTTGCTCCCTGCGCGTGCTGTGGTCCATCCTTTCTGAGCTATCCCCCCACTTTCTGGCAGTGCTGACTGCCCCAAGTCTGTGACCCCCTTGGCGAGAAGTCTGCACTCCATCCTGGCTGGCTGGCACACCCACTCTGGGGAGCACCTACAGATGAAGGCCATGCAAACGTCCTTCCCTGAACTCTCTCCACTTTCCACCTGCCTTTCATTGCTCCAGTGCCTTCAAAGAGTAGCTCTTTCTCCATTCTGAGGCCACAGATGTGCTCTGCAGAAGGCCTGCCAAGTACAGGCAGAGGACGGTGTGCCTACTACATAGGGAAGAAAGTCAAGGGCATGGACATCTAGAGAAGTCCAGGAAAGGGCAGGTGGATGGGAGGGGCTCTTCAGGGAGCAAGCCTGCAGGGTTTCTCTGGGTGATGGGCAGGGGACGGCCAAAGGCAAACCCCGCATTTGAGGATGGCGACGTCTGGGATGCAGAGGAAGGCTGAGTGGAATGAGCCTGGTCTCACAGTTCGTGGGCCACCCAGGGAGGCTGGATGCTGCCCCAAGGCTGTGGGCTGAGGGTCAGTGCCATCCAAGGACACCGGGCACCCCGGGCAGCTTTTGGGTGGGGGGTGGTGGGAGGATTGGGGATTTACACGGAAACTCCAAGTTTCTTTCTGCAGGAAGGGAGGCTTCCTGTTCCCAAACCCCGGAGCCCTGGGAGTCCCGTCCTCCCAGGAAAAACTCACAAGTGTTTGTCTGTATCTTCTGCAGTTCTGCCAACTGCTGCGGGACTTTGATGGAATCAGAGATGGTTTAAGTAAATAAACTGAAAGTGCGAGCAAAGAAGCTGTGCTAAACTGGAAGATGCGTTGTAAGAAAATGTTGGCGTCCGCACCCATGCATGCGCCGGGACTCGCGGTGAGGATCGAACGCACCGTGGCTGAGACTGCGGCGAACCCGGCACCGGAGCCGTCTAACAGCACCTGATGATACGTAAGAACGTATCTGTTACATCTCCAGTAACATCTGTTACATCTGTTACATCTCCAGTAACAGTGGAGGCGTTTTCACTTGAAGTTCGAGTTCCGATAACAAGTCCCGAGGCAGGAACGTATTTGTGGCGGCAACAAAGGACACCTTTCAGCGAGCTGTGTCCTGACGACGGGTGCCGGCCCCCGCGCTCGCAGACGGGTGAGCACCTGGGTGGGAAGTACCGAGAGAAGCGGAAGAGCGCAGAGGTGCTCGTCTGGCCCAGAGGATTCCGGGAGCACCCATGCACTGGGGAAGGTGGGGGGCTTCGTTAGGAAATAGCTCATTTTAATAAGCAAAGGGCGCTTTGAAAAGGTCCAGGGGTCAGGAAACGGCTCTACGGGTTTTCAGTTCCATTAATTGCATCTGGCAGGTAATGGTCTCAGGCCACGCTCAGAGTTAAGGGCCAGTGATGGGAACCTTGGGGTCTCAGAAGGAATTTTGCCGTGTCCACAGCCACTAGGAGAACTGTCTTTTTTCTCATCTCCTGCCAAAAACACTTAGCCATTAAAGCTAACACGAAACAGCAAAACAGCACCACTGGCAGTAAACACCGAATTTTATTTTCTTTTTCTTATTTTATATTTTTTTCACTTGCAATTCTCCTATCACTTTATGTAGGGATGTCCTGTCAGAGTTTCCACATTGCTGCTTGCAGAATACCACAAAGTTGAGGAAAACACCGAGTTTTAAATTGGGAGGGGGTGCGGAACAGTTTTCATAGAAACAGTTCCTCGTGGTTCAAAATTAGCAATTAAATACCCAAAGAGGGTGCAATGAATACTACCCCAGAAGTGACAAGTAAAACTTCAAGTTGTAACCTTCGTGACACCAAGCAGAGAGCAGGAAGCTTATGATCTGAGACCGGAGTGAGCTACACGCGACGTCTTTGGGCAGCGTCGGAAGCTGAGGAACCACAGCCCAGGAGCCAAGCAGCCTTCTGCCTGG
This sequence comes from Lutra lutra, assembly GCF_902655055.1. NCBI lineage: Eukaryota > Metazoa > Chordata > Mammalia > Carnivora > Mustelidae > Lutra > Lutra lutra. Next base: position 2,207,446 of record NC_062289.1, on the reverse strand, counting down.
TCTGTACCACACCCGGGGCTAAGAATGGTTTTTTGGAAGGGGAGGTGAACCATGAGAGACTGTGGACTCTGAAAAACAACCTGAGGGTTTTGAAGGGGCGGGGGGGTGGAGGTTGGGGTACCAGGTCGTGGGTATTGGAGAGGGCACGGACTGCATGGAGCACTGGGTGTGGAGCAAAAACATTGAATACTGTTATGCTGAAATAAATTTTAAAAAATAAAAAAAAAAAGAATGGTTTTTTGCCTTTTCAAATGGGTGAAAAAAATCAAAAGAAGAGTATTTTGTGATCCTTGTCAGTTGGGGCTTGGCGCCCCAAGGTAGAGCCTCTAGAGCTGCAAAGCCTAAAATGTTGACTTTTTGGCTCCTTACAGAAATCGTTTGCCAACTGTGGTGTCCACCGTTGATCACAGAAGCTAAAGTGCCCGGTCCTCACTGACAGGAGTCCTGGGTGGGGACAGGGGCAAGTGGGCTGTGCTGGGGCTCCCAGCCATAGGGCAGCAACTCTGCAAGACTCAGTTGCGTCGGAGTCACAGTCATGTCTCTGGGGCAAGTGGGGGCATCACCCTGGCTTCCGCACGCAGCTCCCCAGCCTTGGGTCCTCGGACAGCACGCTGGCTGTGGGTGCTCTTCTGACCTTTTCTCTAGCACTGTCATACAAGGTCAGAGCCTGTGGTCTCCAGGATCCTCCAACCCAGAAACCCATTTCCTGGTGTCGATGTGCCAGAAACGCTTCTGCTTCTCTAGAAGCCTGACTTGTGTGTGTCGTGTGGAGTTTGCCAAAGCACGTCTGCCGGCCGCTTCTGAGAGCCGCTTCGTAAAAAGGCATCTGAGATCAGAAGCAAAAGCAAAACCAAACATGGAGCGAAGCGTGGAACTGTTCCACACCGCTGCAGTCGTGGCCTCTCCTGGAGACACTAGTCTGCTAGGATTCAGACACTGTGGCACTCAGCCTCTCCAGCCAGCTGACCACAGAACCCCTTCCACCCCAACACACCACAGAACCCCTCCCACCCCAACACACCACAGAAACCCTCCCACCCCAACACAGGCTGGCCGTGCCGTTTTGGGGAGCTGGCTCCCATCAAGGGCCTCAGCGTCTAATGCTTCTCACCAGGCTCAGCCTGTTCCTCTCAAGGGCAGGGATTCTTCAAGGTCTACAGAAAATCCTGGCTCTCCTTGCATTGAGACTAGATTTGAAAACGCACATCGTGTCACATCAAAACAGCCTTCCACGTCCGTGAGTCACTGTCACGGATTTCTGCTGTTGACAATATGCTGACATTCGAATGGAGTTCATTCTCATTACATGCTCAGAATTAAATCATTATTGTCTCCCGTGATTATTTCTGCTGACTTAATAAAATATATGGATGGCTTTCACGTAATTATAGAAGCAAGATAAGTATAGGTAGAAACACTTAAACAGGAAAATTAAAAACTATCCTTAATCACAGTATCATTATTTACAGTCTGCTATCCTAGTAGATAGATAATTGTGGTCATATTTCTGTGTCTTTAATGGATACACACAACGGTATTTCTTTATGCTGCTTTCCCATAATTCATGCAACCAATGGTTTCATGTCTAGATTTCTACCCTTTTGTAATTAAAACTATAGTGAAGTGCATGACAATGAAAGCTTTGGTCAAATTTTTACCTTTCACCTTAAGATAAATATGGAAGTGATGGGCCCATTTATGCACATTTATGCATATTTTAATTTTAATATATTTTTTCTAATTTTCCTTTTTTACATTTCCATCTTAGTTTCTTTATTTGTTGATATTAACTAATAACATCAGAACAGTGATCTGTGTTTTTTTTTTTTTTAAGATTTTATTTATTTATCTGACAGGCAGAGATCACAAGCAGACAGAGAGGCAGGCAGAGAGAGAGAGGGAAGCAGGCTCCCTGATGAGCAGAGAGCCCGATGTGGGACTCGATCCCAGGACCCTGAGATCATGACCTGAGCCGAAGGCAGCGGCTTACCCCACTGAGCCACCCAGGTGCCCCGTGATCTGTGTTTTTGACTGTTTTTTTATTTTATTTTTTTAAAAGATTTTATTTATTTATTTATTTGACAGAGAGAGATCACAAGTAGATGGAGAGGCAGGCAGAGAGAGAGAGAGAGAGAGGGAAGCAGGCTCTTTGCTGAGCAGAGAGCCCGATGTGGGACTTGATCTCAGGACCCTGAGATCATGACCTGAGCCGAAGGCAGCAGCTTAACCCACTGAGCCACCCAGGCGCCCTTGACTGTTTTTTTAAATTTAAATTCAATTAATCAGCATAGAGTGTGTTATTAGTTTCAAAGGTAGAGTTCAGTGACTCATCAGTTGTGTACAATACCCAGTGCTCATTCCATCACGTGCCCTCCTTAATGCCCATCACCCAATAGCCCCATCCACTACCTACCTCCGCTCCAGCCGCCCTCAGTTTGCTTCCTATGATTAAGGTCTTATGGTTTGTCTCCATCTCTGATTTCATCTTATTTTATTTTTCCTTCCCTTCCCCTATGATCCTTTGTTTTGTTTCTTAAATTCTGAATATGAATGAAACCATATGATAATTTTTTTTCTCTGAATGACTTATTTTGCTTAACATAACACCATCTGGTTCTTTTCACGTCATTCTAAATGGTAATATTTCATTCTTTTTGGTGGCTGACTAATATTCTATTGTGTATATATACCACATCTTCTTTATCCATTCATCTGTCAATGGACATCTAGGTTCTTTCCATAGTTTGGCTATTGTGGACATTGCTGCTATAAACTTTGGGGTGCATGTGCCCCTTCTGATGACTACATTTATATCTTTGGGGTAAATACCAGGTAGTGCAATTGCTGGGTCATAGGGTAGCTCTATTTTTAACTTTTTTAGGAAACTCCATACTGTTTTCCAGAGTGGTTACACCAGCTTGCACTCCCACCAACAGTGTAGGAGGGTTCCCCTTTCTCTGTATCCTCGCCAACATCTGTCATTTCCTGACTGGTTAATTTTAGCCATTCTGACTGGTGTGAGCTGGGATCTTATTGTGGTTTTGATTTGTATTTCCCTGATGCTGAGTGGTGTTGAGCACTTTTTAATGTGTCTGTTGGCCATCTGGATGTCTTCTTTGGAAAGATGTCTGTTCATGTCTTCTTCCCATTTCTTGACTGAATTATTTGTTCTTTGGTTGTTGAGTTTGAAAAGTTATTTATATATTGTGGATACTAGCCCTTTTTCTGAAAAGACATTTGCAAATATCCCCTCCCATTCTGTTGGTCATCATTTGGTTTTGTCAACCGTTGCTGTGCAAAGGTTTTGTATCTTAATGAAGTCCCAATAGTTCATTTTTGCCTTTTTTCCCTTGTCTTTGGAGACATGTCTAGCAAGAACTTGTTGTAGCTGAGGTTAGAGAGGTCGCTGCCTATGCTCTCCTCTGGAATTTTGATGGATTCCTGTCTCACATTTAGGTCTTTCATCCTTTTTGAGTTTATTTTTGTGTATGGTGTAAGAGAATGGTCTAGTTTCATTCTTCTGCATGTGGCCGTCCTATTTTCCCAACACCTTTTATTGAAGAGACTATCTTTTTTCCATTGTATTTTCTTTCTTACTTTGTCAAAGATTAGTTGGCCATAGTATTGAGGGTCCATTTCTGGGTTCTCTATTCTGCTCCACTGATTTTTGTGTCTTATTGTGCCCGTATCATGATGTCTTGATGATGACAGCTTTGGAATGAGGCTTGAAATCAGGCACTGTAATGCCATCAGCTTTGGTTCTCTTTTTTGACATTCCTCTGGCTGTTGGGGGTCTTTTCTGGTTCCATACCAATTTTAGGATGATTTGTTCCAGCTCGGTGAAAAAAGTTGATGGTATTTTGATTGGGACTTGATTGTTCTGGGTAGTATAGACATTTTAACAATATTTGTTTTTCCAACCCATGAGCATGGAATGTTTTTCCATTTCTTTGTGTCTTCCTCAGTTTCTTTCATGAGGGTCTTATAGTTTTCAGCATATGGATCCTTTGCCTCTGATTAGGTTTATTCCTAGGAATCTTATGGTTTTTGGTGCAATTGTAAATGGGATTTTCTCTTTAATTTCTCTTTCTTCTGTCTCATTGTTAGTGCATAGAAATACAACTGTTTTCTGTGCATTGATTTTATATCCTGCCACATTGCTGATTTCCTGTATGAGTTCTAACAATTTTTGGGTGGAATCTTTTGGCTTTTCCACATAGAATTACATGCCTCATAGAAAAAGCTTGGAAGTTTTCCTTCCAGTTCTATTTTTTGAAACAGTTTCAGAAGAATAGGTATTAATTAATCTTTAAATGTTTTGTAGAATTCCCCTGGGAAGCCATCTGACCCTGGACTCTTGTGTATTGGGAGATTTTTGATTACTGCTTCAGTTTCCTTCCTGGTTATGGGTATGGTCAGGTTTTCTATTTCTTCCTATTTCAGTTTTGGTAGTTGTGTGTGTGTGTGTGTGTGTGTGTGTGTGTGTGTGTGTGTGATTGGAAATACATTTATTTCTGCTGCACATATTTAAAAGAATATATATTAAGAATAAAAATAGTTGGGTGCCTGGGTGGCTCAGTGGGTTAAGCCTCTGCCTTCGACTCAGGTCATGATCTCAGGGTCCTGGGATCGAGTTCCGTATCGGGCTCTCCGCTCAGCAGGGAGCCTGCTTCCCTCTCTCTCTCTCTCTGCCTGCCTCTCTGCCTACTTGTGATCTCTCTCTGTCAAATAAATAAATAAAATCTTAAAAAAAGAATAAAAATAGTTTTTATGTGTCTAGGAATGCATCCATTTCTTCCAGATTGCCTAATTTGTTGGGTGGGATATAGTTGCTCATAATATGTTCTTATGATTGTTTTGACTGGTGTTATTAGAAAAATTTTTAGAATTTCCAATTGTTCAGATTTTTTCTCTTGGTGTTTGTGTTATAAAATTTTAAACTTGTGCATGTGGTTAGAAAAACAGCCTATACAACCTCCTTTTTGGAATTTGTTGAGATTTTCTGCATAGTCTGATAGATGGTTTCTAGGAAGTCAGGTCAATTGTTGTCTTTACATGTATCCAATCAGACAATAAACATAAACTGGGGTTGGTGAACGGTTTACAGATAGGACCAGGCAATAATTTTCTGTGCCAACCAGGTAGCTTTGCTATTGCTGTGTGAAGGTGACCACCCAGCATGGAGAGAACAGCGTGCCTCTCCTATCCCCTCACCCAATGGCAGGTTGGCCTGTGGGCTGAGGTGTGCTGACCTCTAGTGAAAATCCTCATTTCAAGTTGTCTGCTTGATGGAGGGATGGGTTCATGTGTTACTGCTATTAAGGGTCTTTTCATTTCTTCTCTTTAGTCACAGACAGAAAAGAGAGAGAATGTAATTCATGATTCATATCCTTCATTACAGCCTAACTGGGACACCATCTATTTCATCAATAAAATGATGAGCTTTAAAAAACTGATTAATAATTAATTAAGGTTCTGTGGACATTGTGGAAGTGCATTTTGTGGAATTTATGTGAGTGTGTATGTTCAGATTGTTGTTGCTGATAATATATGTGTTCCATGATTAATATTTCTATTGGTTTTTCATATTTGGATGGCATGGTTTTACTTGAAATAGTTATTTGCTTAAGTGAAGTGTGAAGAGGTGTGGATAATGAGCTGGGTGGGAGCAGGCAGCTTCCTCTCCACATGTTTCAGAGGTTTTACGATGTTTCCCAGATGTTTTGCTGTGTGTGTATGTGTATGTATGCATGTGTGTGTGTGTGAGAATGTTAGTGGAGTGGCACATCTTCTTCAGTTTTGGGTACCTCCCCACATGGATGGGTGTTTGTCAGCAGAGTCACGGAGAAGCCCCACATTCTCTGTTCAGGGCTGGGCCTGCACCCACCACATCCTGAAGATTGGCTGTCCCTGGCTCATGGCTCATGTCCCTGTCTTGCCCATGATGACACCTCTTTGCTGGGATTCCCAGCAGCTCTTCAGACTCCCTGCTCTGGAGTTGCTGGGGGATCCTCTGAGCACCAGGCTGCAATGGCAAAGTCCTATCCCACCCACGCTTTTCCAGGTTTGTTCCCAGGACAGCCCAGCAGGATACCCACATGCACATCCCTACATCAGACACCACAGAACGCACAGTGTGTGTTGTAATTCAGAGCTTACACTTCACCCTGGAAATTCTAGTCTGGTCTGCAGAAAGAAACTTCCACCTCGGCCGCTCCTGTCTGGGGTATTAATTTCACCATCATCTGGATCCTTGCTTCTCAAGTGGATTCTGTGGGCCCTAAGCCCTAACTCACTTAACAAAAAAGTGCTCTATATTCAAGAAGTTTTGAAAAGAGTGCTGATTATATTTTCTACTTAACAAATTAGAATATCAGTGACCCTGAACAATCTTATCAATCAGAACCTCATTTCTACTGGAGGAACTTGGCATTTTTTGCCCACATTTGCAGGAACTTCTTTTCTTATGCAATGTTTATTAATTTTTTTCTTTTTGTAGAATCATGATCTCAGGAAATTTTCTTGTGAAATGTGTCTCTAGAATGCTGACCTTTAGAAAGTGGACTTTCAACTGACAATAGGAAACTCTGAGAATTTCTAGGGAAATGCTAGTTTGAGGATGTCACTCATTTCTCAATAAAGAAACTGTAACAATGGCGAAATCATGACACTCCTGGATTCTAAGCAGTAATTGTTCTGTGTCTAAGCTCACATCTACCAGGGATTGATATTTTGACTGGGTCCAGGCTATAGGCCATTTCCATTGATCTATAGCAACCAATTTGCTTAAATTTCATTATATATCCATATGTCAGCTTCTCAATGAGGTGAGAGTGAAAGGAATTTTGAATTTAGAGTCAGCAGTGTGGGTTATGACGTGGCTCTGACACTAAGATCACTGAGCCTTCAGAGGCTCCATTTCTCATTCATTTAAGAGGAAGTGAACAACGTGTATCTCACCTTTGAAGAGGATTGTGAGTCTCAAGCAGAGCCTGAATGGTGTTGATTCAGCTTATTGGCTGTTTCAGGATTTTGAAGGCAAGTAGGGTGTTGGCGGACACAGCTCTCAAAATTATTGGTGAAGCACAACAATGGAAAGTCTACCTGACAGAGGACTGAACGCGGGAGCTCTCTGTGTGGAGGAGACAACACTCAGGCCTGTATAGACCCCCCCCCCCCACACACACACAAAGGTCCTTCCCAGTGAAGTCCGAGGGGTGGATATCTTCCACACCAAGAGCAGCTGCTGTGTTTTCCTTCAGTCTCTCAGGGAACAATGCAGATGTGCTCGTTCCATGTGACTCCTTCACGCGTCAGATTTCTGGAGTTTAGGGCTTGTTGCTGGGCAGTGACCACGCTACTAAACCAGGGTCAACTTAGTTACTGGCTATCTGATGAGTGAGAGATTTTGAGGCTATGAGATATGAAAACTACTTTGTTGATCCATTAAATACTTGAGGAAACTCTCATTTCCAGGTACATTCCCTCCCATATCCTCTCTGAGGAAGAATAAAGCAACACAAGAGAATCCAGACAACCTGGAGGGACGGACAGTGGGGCTTCTTGTCCTGTGGACCTGCTGGGCCCCCAAGGGCACCGAGAGCCTGCCGTCCTGTGCAGCAGACAGCACAGACATCCTGGGAGGGGGCTGGATGCACACTCCTGCCACACACCACTGAGTGTGGACACCTATACCCACAGGGTCTTTTCCGTGGGGCACAACTGAGTATCTTCTGCTGCTGCTGGATCTTCAGAAAATAGTATCATTTTAGGAAAGACTTCAAACTATTGCTTCTACAAAAATAAATAAATAAGCAAGCTTTGGTTTTTTATCTGACAGAATTTCTGTTAAAAACAAAACAAAAATGGTGCTTTATCACACTTTTTTTTTCTTCACATTTTCAATGAGAACTGACAGTTGGGAAGTCATTATTTCAGTATCCCACATTCAGATTCACACTTTGAAATCTAGGAGAATAGCAGAATCTGGTTCCCTCCATCTGGGATTTTAAATTCATGTTAGGACAGAGACAATGTCTCCTTTTGCAATTAGGGATCTAGAAAGGCCTACGGTGTCAACTTGCTGAATCCAGTAATTCTGTTTCACGACTGTAAACACCTGTGTCTTTAATGCTCAAGATTGAATCCAAAATGAGACACCCGGTTGGCTCAGTCTGCTCAGGTCATGATTCCAGGGTCTGGCGATCGAGCCCCGCATCGGGCTCCTTGTTCACGGGACAGACAGCTTCTCTCTCCTCCTGCCGCTCCCCTGCTTGTGCCCTCGCACTCTCGCTCACTCTGACAAATAGATAAAATCTTCAAAACAAAACAAAACAAAGACTGAATGCAAAATAAAAAGGCAGCTGGCAAGTATTCTTTGAGGTGTGGTTTTCCTCCATTCACTGTTTAAAACTTAGCTTTTCATTACACAGACAAGGCCGTATTTTGGAAGTTAAGTAGGTGAAAGTCAAAACTCATAAAAAAGTGATACACAGAACATATTTGGAAAAGGAAATTTAACCTGGTTAGCAGTGTCAAATCGCCATTCGTTTTTGTTACTAAGAAATAGAAGAAAAATCTCGTCATCAAAACTCGTGTTTCTGTTTCTGTACAACTCTCTTAAATATTTCAGTGTTTGTACTTTATTGTGTCTCTTCAAAGCCCTCAGAATACTGTTCATTCTATAATAAAATGTCACTCTATGTTGGTTATTAATTGATTAAAAAACTCCAACTTTTTAGATTATACAATTTGGTGAGAAAATGCCTCCTTTGAAATATTTTAGGGGATCATGTTTTATATTTGCAGTAAAGGATTTTATTATCAAGACTTTACGTATTTTAATGAGAAGCAGAAAATCATTCGTATAATTTTTTTAAAAGCAGAAATGAATTTCTCAAAAACTATTAACTATAGCCTTTGCAACAATGTCTACATGTCACACATGCACACACTATAGAGAGGCGAGACACTGTAACCAAATCCCTTGTTGCTTTAGGACAGTGGAGGAGAAGAGCTATTGGATCAATGTCTAGCACACCTACGACTCATTGGCATCCATGAGACCAAATATGTCTTCTCCCCAAAGGATCCGGAAAGAATGGCCAGCATCATGGGTCTGACTTTATGTAGCATTTCTTTGCATGATTTATACATAAATGAAGAGGATTGTTCTCCTTCCCTGCACAATATTTAGCGTGTGTGGACCATGGCCCAAGGCAACGGGCATGAAGTGAGCTTCCTGTTTCACTGTGTATACAGCAGCTTCCCCTATGATGCTCCAAACGTGACTTCTCTTGGAGTTAGGTGTCCACTGGACTTCATTCTCAGGTTACCCGTCACCTGGTCTGCTCAGGGGTCCTCCACGCCTGGCCCTACTGAGAAACAGTTGTTGGACCTCTGGGGACTCGCAGTTATGGGGTCAAGTCTCTGAGCCTTTCAGGGTTCTGCAGGCAACATATTCCTCATTTAAACATTTAATCAGCCCCATTTGGCTGTTACTAGCAAGCTGGCCCCCTTGGATGTGGCCTTGCATGCCACCAGGCCTTGAGTCTGCCCAAACTATACCATGCCAGGTGCCCCTTCCCTGTGGAGGAGTCAGCCACCTGCTGGCCAGCCTCCTGCCATCTCTGCACCACCCAGGACCATCTTAGATTGCCTCCGATGCAAGAGGCTGTCGGCACGACGCCCCATTCACGCCTCTGATGCTCTGTGCACCAGCACGTGGGGCCCATCTGCAGATGTCACTTGGGCCAATGACTGTCCAACCGTTTGACTGCCCACTCTGCCGTGGGTTGCAGTGTCGGCACGCGGAGGTTCAGCCTGGCCGTGGACCATGGCTCATCGGCTGTCTACACTGTGCCCATTGCAGTGGTGTTCCCAGTTCCCAGGCCGTGGCACCCACATTGTCTGCTCTGGGGAATCGTGTGGGTCTGGGCTGTGTCCACGTGCAACGCACACCCTTCGAGCTCTTGTGGGCCTGTGCCACTGCTCACATGCACGCGGGCTCTTCAACAATCCAGCCACTGCCGTCTGGACGACTCTGGGAGCACGAAGGCACCACTGTCGGCAAGTGGTACAATCCCTGCAGGCCGGCTGTGGGCACCCCTGCTGGTTGTTCAGTTCACAGGGGGTCTCCAGCCCAAGTGGCAGCCCACGAGCTCAGGAAATGACCTTCAAGCTGTTCCCCTCTGCTCCAGTCTGGCCACCCAAAGTCATGGCCCAAGTATGTCCAGGACATGGTGAGCCTCACAGGGGCTGGGGCAGGGGGCTCTCTGGGGCTGTTACTGCCCCAAAGGATGTCAAGGCCACAGCTATCCTGACTGTCTTCCATGCCTCTGTCACCCACAACCTCTCCCATTCCTGGGACTTGCTGACCAGTGGGACTCCAAGTCCCCAGTCCCAGCAAGTGGATCCAGACCTTGATAAGCCCCAAGGTCAGTAACGCCACACCTTCTCCCAGCCTCCCCATCACTGCCGCTCTTGTCACCCCTCCAGGACCCACAATCCTGTCTCTCCCTAGTGGCTCCTTCCTCCTTCTTACGTCTACTCTGGGGGCTGGAGATGTTTCTGGCTACCCCTTCCCTGAACCTGTCTCAGCCTCTCGCAACAGAAACTGCTCTTTTCCATCAGTTACACTCATTTTACTCTCTGCCCAAAGTGGTCTGAGACAGAATAACATGCCTCAAACCCATCTGTGTCCTAATTTCTGGAGCCCGTGAATACGATTCCTTATCTGGCAAGGGTCTCTGTATTTGTGATTGTATTAAATACCTTAAAATGGGAAGCTTATCCTGGGTAATTGTCGGGGACCCACCTCAGGGAGGAAGCCCTCTGAGTGGGAGAGCTGAGGTCAGCCGGACAAGGAGGGGTGATGGGCAGAGACAAAGGGCCTTGAAGGAGCTGTGGACAAAGGGCCTTGAAGCAGCTGTGGACCTCAGGGGCAGGCGGCCCCCATGCTGCAAGGTGTGAGGGGACAGTGCCAGTGGGAGCCTCCAGGAGGGGCTAGCAGTGGCCACACCTTGGTTTCGGCTCTGGGGGACCGGTCTGGCGCTTGGGTTCTTCTCTGTCTCAGGAGGCAACACCTGTGTCCTTCCAGTTATCGACTGCTACCTGGGCCACAGAGGACAAGGAGGGCGCGGACAGCGTGGTGCTTTGGTTCTCTGGATTCCCATGAGTGGGGAGGTGGTCTGTTCCCTGGCTCTGAGCCCCCAGCATCTTTAACGACCCTGTCCCACCGCAAAGCGCTTCTTGGTGCAGCGTGAGCCCGTCCCAGGCATATCTGCTCGCTGGGGATGACGGGGCCTCACCAACCGCCCATGTCTGCAGCCCCTGTGGGGTCCATTCATCTGAGGTAGCTTTTCCTGAAGACTTTTGGAGGCTGGGAATGGAAAGTGGGGGAGGCGAAGGTGGAGCACAGTCTCGGCCTCCTGTGCTGGGAGAAAGACGAACAGGGTTTTCCACCAGAGCAGCTGGAACACATCAGCAGGGCAAGGAGACCTTCCTGACCCCTGGGCTGGCTAGAGGCGATGCTCCTGAGAAGACCCTGGGGCTCTGGGAGGCCGGTCGTTGGGGGGAAGCGGACCCAGCAAGGCCAGTGGATGTCCCACTCCGCCTCCGCTGACTGGGATGGGCAAGCACCTGCTTCCGCGTCCTGTGTATCCTCCTCCCGTGCTTTTCCTTCTGCTCTGATGGTGACCATGCTTCAGGGAACACGGAGACCTGTTGGGGAGCTTCAGATGGACTCAGTGCTCAGCCTCTCCGAGTTTGGCTTGGCCTTGCCCCGGAATAGCCGCGATGCGAGTCCTTTGTACTCAGGGGCGGGTGTGGGCCATGAGCCTGCCTGCGGGGACACGGCAGCCCTGGAGGAGGTGCACAGTCTCATGCACATCCGCGGGGCCCCCGAGAATCCTGCACTCCCTCTAGCCCTGTGCGGACCACCGCCTGTGTCGGATGGTGTCAGCGGAAAGCATCCGTGGTGGACATGTCTGTCCTTCGTTGATTGGTGCGGCTGGATGAACTCACGGTCAGCCCCGCGGGGAACTGCAGGCAAAGGTCCCCAAACACCCAGAGAAAGTCTCCGTGGAAGGTTGGGACAGGAATTTTGTTCTTATGGAATTTAATTTATATTTAAATAGGCAAGGGAAGAATAAGAGGAAATCAGCAACAAATATCAGAAAGCAGGGAAATGCTCAGAAAAATTAAAAACAAGGTGCTGTTTAGTTTTAAACAATGCCGAGGAACTAACACCGTTGTTGGAACATTCTATTCTGTAGTTCCGGTTCCGTCCTTGAAGGAAATAAGAATCAGCATCTACTGGAGCCGTGCCCTCTGTGAGGACACTTGTGGCTTTTGCATTTGATTTGTGCACAATGGGGACCACCTGGCAAGTGAAATGTTAATCACACGGGCTCCGCGGCTGAGCTGGTGGGGGGGGGGGGGGGCAGAAGGCGTGAGCTGAGTGGCTCTGCTGTAGAGGTCAGCTGGTGCAGAGACCCGGTGCTTGGCTCCATGGAGGAGGGGACAGGATGGCTGGGGGACCTGGCATGCTGGGTTGGGGGCAGGGCTGGGAAGCCCCAAAGGCCCCAGCTGGAGAGAGGTAGCTGGAGGGAGCCTCCCCGGCCCAGGCTGGGGGTGCCCACAGTGTTTCCAGTCAGGAGCCTCTGTCCAGGCCAGTGCTCCCGGGTTCTACCCGTGCGTCCCCGTCTGCCATGTGCAGGTAAGAGCTCGATCCTGGATTTGGCATATAGCCAGCCACCATGGTCTGGCTGGAGAGCGCTAATGGTCAGATGGTAGATGGCCCAGGACAGAATGGTCCCATTTCCCAAACACATCCGGGGCGCCCTGCTCTGGGTTACAAGGCTCCCCTCTGCCTGGAGCTTCCCTCCCTCTGGACCCCGGGGAACAGGGCTGTGCAGGCAGCCAGTGGTGCACACAGGCCAGACCCCTGCTGGAGGACAGCGTGAGGTTGGAGGAAGGTGCTCGAGACCAGAAGGGCTCAGAGCCGTGTGGAGAGCTGAGGGTGGTGGGCCGTGGGGGCTGGGAAATCCCCGGAGTCTCCAGCAAGGAGCAGGGGCTCATTTCAGGGCCGAGGGTTAAAGTTGCTTCCCCAGGCGAGTATGGAGACCCTGGCCCACCATGACCAAGCCCTGGCGGTCTGCTCGGCAGTGAGGTCCCGGAGCTCCTTCCTCAAACAGCTCACCACAGCAAAGCCCCCTCCTTTGCATCCTGTGCTGTCTGGATTTCTCAGAACTTCTAATTAGAATGCTCAGCCACCAGCCCGGCTCCGGACACCGGTGGGGAGCCATGATTCATGGAGCCAAGATTTTGCACCCCCCAAGCCATCCCCTGGGGGGCTCTCCTCATCGGTTCTCGGGTCCTGAGCTGGGCCGATTCTGCAGCTCCAGAACATCTTCCTGCTCCATTAAAAACGAGACGAAAAAGTCCCTACACTGTCGAGTAAGAACACCTCTATTTCTTTTCACTCCGACCTGAGGGCTATAGCTCATGGTGATGACATACAGATTAATTGTTTACTTTTATAATGACATATTTTAAAGGCGCACGTCGATTTCCATGTTGGGGGGTCTCATGTCCTTCGCTATTTCAGAACGTGACACGTTTTCCTGACGTCCGATCTCTGTGTTGTTTCCCTGCAGGCTTTGTCATCAACGCTCATTTTGGTACTGCGTCTTGTGCGTGTTAGTAGGAATCTCGTTTCCTGGAGGACTGCAAAAGGGCTTTCTCAAAACCTAGGAGCATGTTACTTCTGTAATTTTATCTTCAGGGTTATCTTCAGGGGGGTGGGTTGGGAGGGTTTTGTATTGGGGATTTTTTAGACCATCTCGTGGGGGACAAACCATGCGCCACACCTCCCGTGGGATGCGCGATCTCGCACCTTCTTTGTCCATGAAAGTGTCCCTTCACGGTCTGTAATTTTATTGGGCCTTTTGTTTATTTGCTTTTTCAACATGAGTCAGGATGGAAAACAGTGAAGAAAAAGGCTTCAAAGCTTCCCGAACCAGCGGGGCGGCTGCTCCCACAGCTCGCCTCCCTGTCCTCCTGGAGCTTCACTTGACACACGATGGCTTCCTGGGTGAATTACGTTATAAAGATGAAAGGGCTTTTTTCCCTTAAGGATTTTTCTAAGGAAAAGAGCCTGAAGGATGCTCTTCACGTTCTTGGGGATCACAGGCTGCTGAGCAGAATTCATCGGGGCTAGCGCCCACGGATGAAAGATCCCATTACTGGACGAGTCGGGGTGAAGGGTGCTGCCACGGAAGCCGTTATTTGTGGAGGACGAGGCCAGGTGACTTGGGAAGACCCAGCTGGATCCTGTTACTCTATGATCAAATGCCGAGAGTTTCCTCCAGCAAGTGGCTGCCCTAGTTTTACTCCTGCTCATGACCAGGATTTCAAATGGGCTCTCCTTGGTCTCTGAAAACCCCGTACATTCTGTCATCGGCCCAAAGTCACCATTGCACACCTCCTCTTTCTAACCATTAACGCTTCCCTCCTCCTTCCAGCGGGCTGAGGGTCCCGCTCAGGCTGCAGTGAGAAACCGGCCGGAAGCAGTTGGAAGGACACCCTCCTGCCGAGTCACCTTTGACTTCACCTCCTCTGCGCACCGCTAAGCGCCGTCCGCTTGCTGCCCTCCTGCACGAGGTTGTATTAGAAACTCCATTTCTCCCGTCTTTCAGGAGCTTCTGTCTTATGATGAAACTCTGTCCCTTGGATGCTCCTAATGTCCCATCAACATCCTTTCGTCAACATGATACGGTGTTCCCATGCCCAGAGTGTGCCTGCAACACGTGGACCCCCTGGCCTCCCTCACCAGGGGGCTCCGTCCCCGCGCCCCCCAGCATCTGTCTGGAGTCAACCATAGCTGCCATCTTCACCGCCTCCTCTCCTGGATCTAGGGCACCTGTGCTCTTCCACTTATTCTGTCTGATAAGCTGCGAGTTGTAATCATTAAAATAAAATTTTAGGGGTGCCTGCGCGGCTCAGGTTGGCCATCTGTCCTCGGCACAGGTCACAATCCCGGGGTCTGGGGGTCGAGTCCCACTTCTCCCTCTCCCTCTTCTACTCCTCCTGCTCATGCTCTTTCTCTCTCAAATAAATAAAAATTTTTAAAAAAAAATTTAAATTAAAAAAATAACATAAATACTATATGCACAATATGGAAACTATAAGCAAGAAGGAACAGAACAGAAACCCCACACATCCACAAACAGCCACTAGCAACACTGATTCAGGTCCTTTCAGGGGTGTTCCTACACACTTGTACACAGACGACATCTTATTAGTTATGATTCTTTCCCTTTCAAAGATGGCAAATCAGTTCAGATGAGGCAAGGAAAAACTGAATTTCCCAGACCATCCAACTGAAAAGCGGGCAGGTTACGGGCTCAAATCAGGAAGCCACACAGCTCTACCAACACCAAGGGAGCACTGCCGTCGTCTGGCCTCTGGAGAGTGACAGAGGGATCACAGACACACTCACCACAGCTGCGGTGGCAGAGAGTCACACTGTGTGGTCAGATGCCTTCCCCAGCCCCAACCAACCCCATGAGCCCGGGAAAGAGGGAGGGCCATTTCCCCCAAAATGCTAGTGACCCAAAAGAGTGTCTATCTCAACAATCATGCCATAATAATATTTTTACACTATTTCTTTCATTAATAACAGGAATATTTCCCATGTCAACAAAACATAAACGTTTTGCAAAACCCGTCTTAGTGACTGAACCCTCGTCACATGTGTGGATGTTTAACAATGTAACTGTTCTTTATCGATGGCCATTTAGCACGTTTCCAATTTTCCTCCAGTCAGTCAGTACTCGCACACACACACTGAATGAACTACTACACTTCAATATTTTCGATAAATGGAATTTCTTTAAAAATTTTTTTTTTAAGAAATGGAATTTCTGAGTCAAAAGGCATGTTTAATGCTTTTGGGTAGGTTTTTACTCACTTATTACCTTCTAGAAAACTGCAAATGTACAACCCCACCAGCGAGATAAGAAATTACTACTTTCCTTCCGTGTATAGTAAGTTTTTCTCTGTCTCGGTCCAATCCTATAAATAATTTTAATTGTTTTCCTTTTGTGTTCATCTGATGACCGTGAGGCTTCCCTGCTCTGTTCTTGCTGTGTCTGCAGGAGCCTCGCGGTGGTTGTGGGTTAGCGGAGGGTCCACACTTCCCTGAAGCCTCCCCGAGAAGCCGCGGGTGGTCGTGATAACAACAGGACAAGCGGGGACGGTCATTACTTACGGAGTCCTTACGAGGGGCAAGTGCAGTGTCAGCTGTCATCAGGTCATCCCCTCTGGGTGCACCCTCCCGCCTGCCGCCCTCCCCCACCCA
Organism: Lutra lutra; assembly: GCF_902655055.1. Lineage (NCBI taxonomy): Eukaryota > Metazoa > Chordata > Mammalia > Carnivora > Mustelidae > Lutra > Lutra lutra. Next base: position 2,191,083 of record NC_062289.1, on the reverse strand, counting down.
GCCTTGCACACTGCCCCCGGGGCCCTCTGACCCTTCCCTGGGATGCTTCGTTTGTACTGGAATATTCTGCCGGCAGCGTCCACACAGCCGCCTCCTTCATACAAGCTGGATTTCTGTTTCATTATCAACATCACAAGGAAATCTCACTTCAGTGCCTGAATCTACATCAGTCCCTGCCCACCCCGCCACGGTCCCTCAGCCTGTTTTCTGGTCCAGACTAGTTCCTAGTTGTGTGAAGTCATCTTGTCGGTTTCTTTGTGCTCTGATCATCGGTTTCCCCATGAGAAGGGAAGTGGGGACCTGTGCTCTGTCCGTCCCGTGTCTGCGCGCCTGGATGCCCACCTCACCTTTGTCCAGCCCTCCGTGTCTGTCGAGGGAGTGAGGGCTCGTGGCTACCCAGGTGGAAAACCATAGTCAACCTAGACTCATGTTTTCTTTCCCTTAAGGCGTACTCATTGGGTTTTCCTTTTCTAAATTCTCTTGAGTCATTCACGTCTCCTGTTGAAGAATCACTGGATGATTCTGAGTCACTTACATCTGGAGTATCTTAATGCCCTCCTCAGTGCCCTGACTTTATTCAGCTTCTCTCTCTACTCATTCTTGTAAAAGGCTATGGCATTAGCGTTTCTGTAAAAGTGAGAGAGAAACATGTCATGTGTAAATCAAAGCTGGTGGTAGCTGTTTCTGAGTGGAAGAGATCCCATCGGTAGGGAGGTGAGCTGCTGGAAGGTCTCCTCCCGCAGCAGCTAACTGGGGGGGAAACGGGGACATGTTAAAGCATCTGGCGGCTGTGGTCCTGGGAGAGGGCGTAGCCGGGGACATGCGCCCTGACTGCAGGTTGAATATGCGGAGAAACCCCAGAGCTCTCTAGGAAGCGGGAACCCAAAATGCTTTCGGTCATAAATCAAGGGAAGTTAGTTTAGTGAGAAAGTCAAAGGGGAGGGAGCGGAGGCGGGAACAGAGTCTGGGAAAAGCTGGCAGAGCAGCAGGTGGGAAGGAGCCCTGTTTGTCACAGACATTCAGTAAGGTCTTTACACCACAAGTGCCTTGCAGGACAGGCGATGGCGGGAAAGGCATGGACAGGGAACCTTATTCACATCCCAGGGACCTGGTGCAGGAAAGGATGGGTTAAACAGCGTGTGTGCCCTCGTGTATCTCAGCTCGGAGAGGAGGAGGAGGTGCCAGCTGGACTGGGGTTCTTCAGAATAATGGGACAAGTGTCCTTGTCCGAGCAGGGGCACCGGGCAGCGCTGGCTTGGAGCTCAGAAAGTGAGATACAGAAATTGACCTCTGAGACACATTTGAGGCCACTTTTCACTGTAAATCCGCTATGGGGTAAGATCTAGGGCCATCCTCTGCCTGTGGATGAGTATAGGCTGCTTAGCCAAACATCCCAATGTCTCCATGTTCTGGCTTTTCCTAATCTCTGTAGAGATTCTCCAGACTTTGCCCCTAGGGAATCACGTTCTGTGAGCAGAGGAGACCGGAACACACGTTTTTGGCACCAAGTTTCGGATCAGTGTTGGGAGGACGGTGAGACTCAGGGTCATCTCAGGAAGACAGGACGGAAGATACTCCGTGCTCTTAGCCTGGAAAAGGAAGATGCTGAGGACGCGGGATATTTCTTTATTTTTTAAAAGATTCTATTTATTTATTTGACATAAAGAGAGAGAAGTCGAGAGAGAGAGAGAGAGAGAGAGCGAGCACGCACGCACAAGAAAGCGGAGGGCAGAGGGATGAGTGGACTCTCCGTGGAGCTCTGGGGTGACTCAGCCTGGCGAGGGCCTCCTCTCGCTCAGAAGGAAGTGTTGGTTTCTCTTCCAGAAGCCCAGGAAAGGCCATGCAGATATGGGGTGGGGGTGTTCTGGTGGATATGGCCTTTGTCTCACGGCTCTAGGGCCTTGGGAGAAATAGCCTGACTTTGCCAGGACAACATTTCCATCAGGTCAAAGGTGTTTAAAGAATTAAAATGACTTTTTATGGGGCACCTGAGTGGCTCAGTCATTAAGTATCTGCCTTCAGCTTAGGTCATGATGCCAGGGTCCTGGGATCGAGCCCCACATCATGTTCTCTGCTTGGTGGGGGGTTTTCTTCTCCCTCTCCTTCTGCCTCCCGTTGCCCCTGCTTGTGCTCGCTCTTGCAAATAAATAAATGAATACTAAAAATAAAAACAAAATCACCTTCTATGAAATAAAATAAATGTGTTCTAAAAAGGTGCCGTATTTACCCTGTGGCATGCTGTGACTCTCCCGCCCTACCCCACTCCCCCCGCCCCTGCCCAGCAGCAGGACCCATTCCCATGTCTGAGAAGAACTTGGCTTCTCCGGAAGAGGTGCAAAACATCCCCAAGAACATCCCCAAGTCAAGCCCAGAGCCACTCAAAGAATGTTGCTTTCAGTTTTGGGGTTTTGGGGGGCACTAAAAGAATCATTAGCGTCACCATAATCCACCCTCTCACCAGTGCTCAGAACTGAACCAGACTTGTGGGTTCAAAGGGCCAACAGTGGAGAAAAGTAGACACTTGGAGCGGGTCTTGTCCTCGAGGCAGAAATCTGGTTCCGGAACCTATGGTGGCATCCGTAGTGAGGGTGGGAAGCGACTCACTGAAAACTCAGGGGTTCTGTGGTCCAGGCGTCCCTCTGGGAAGCTCTACTCCAGACATGATTAAGAAATCTTTGAATAACACTGTGAACACGAGCGTCACAGGATACAAACGATTGAATTCTGGACCCAACTGGCTGGTCATACAGAACTTCAGGGACACGACTGGTGAGAGGTGGTGTTGTTGGCACCTAGAGATGAACCGTCCGATGATATTGTTTCTGTAGGAGAAAACGGCCGTAAGCACACAGATCACCCACTCCTGGACTCTCAGAGCCCGTTTGTAGATCACGAGCTGCCGGTTATTATGTGGGAATTTTAAGTTTAAAAAGTACTTCGAATTTGGCTCAAATTGTGTGCAGATAATCATTGTAATTAGAAAGATAATATGGCTGAGAAAACCTACAGGCAGAAGTTCAATAAAATAATTTAGTATCGAGTGACAAGGGCATAGACCCGGTTCAAGTATACATAATTCTAGCTTTCAAAGCCCTTGGAAAAGGGAAACATCAGTAAACCATCTGCTTTCCTCTGCTAGTAAGACTTTAACATATTCATATGTATAGTGAGAAGGTAGAATTTTTTTTCTGGAAAGGGAATTGGAGACAATCAGAAGACATTTTATTCCTTCATGCCAAGTGCACTGAGCCTGTGTGGCTGTGTCCCCTTTATACTGTACCACACCACGACTGAAAACAGCTCCGTCATCCGGTTCCTGAAAAACCACAAAGTGAGCTGACATTTCATTAAAGGAACAAGAGCAGATCATCATGCCTGGGACATTCTTCTAACAAGTACATTTACTGACCTTTCCTATGTGAAAGTCCATGGCATTTTCTTTTTTTTAAATTTTTGTTCTTTTGGGAATCTCAGAAGAGGAAAGCTAATGAAAAGAGGATTTTATGCTCCAAAGTTAAAAACACTTTACTGAGAAATGGGAGTGACGAAGGGCGTTCAGGAGGGCTCTGAAATACCCACAGACATACCCTAATTTCAAAGTCTTGAAATGCTGTTTCACAAGGCTAATATTGGGGCTGATGATTCATCCAAGAGAAATGATACACCCTCGGAGTTTCGCTCCTGCGTGGGATGTGGAGAGCCAGGGGACTGATGTCATCTGGGCTCAGAGGGGCCAGAATCCCAAGAGATTTCCCGAGCTCCTCCGGCACCTGTAGCACAGACGGGACCCTTCTTGAGGCTCTGGGCTCCCCATGGGACTGGCTATGGGGAGTATCACCTGCTGCTAAGACGGCACTGAAGGGGGGGAGTCTCTTCTGTTCCTCTGCACCAGCCTGTCGCAGGCGAGCCTGTGCACCTGAGCCTCAGGGCTGGGCTGCTCAGTGTCCTGGACCTCCTCCCCGAGGCAGACCAACTCCTTTCTGTTGCCCGTGGAGGAGGATAAGGGTTTCCTGCTCCCCTTCCATCCGGAGACATCTAAGGAAAGAATCAGCGAGCTCAAAACTAGGTTAGGAACAGCACGAAGGTAAAATACAAAGAGAAACTGGAGTGAGAAAAGGAACAAAACCAAACCAAAACCAAAAAAACCACAGTCAGGACTACAGGGATATTACAAATGATCTAACATACGTGTAACTAATTGCTGAACTGGAAGGAAAAGTAAAAATGAACAAGACAGAAGAAGTATTTCCTAAATTAAAGAAAACCAGCAAGCCCCAGATCCAGGAATTCTGGAATGTCCCATGCAGGGTAAACAAAGAAACAAATAATCACACAAAAATCCTCTCCGCGCAGTGCTGGGGCAGGTGGGCTGTGGAGCCAGGACCAAGAGGGCTTACAGGAAAACAAAGAATTTTAGCTGACGTCTCCTCAGAAGCGATGTAGGTCAGAAGGTAACTGAAGAATGTTTTTAAAATGATGAAAGATAAGATCATTGTCAGAGAGAATTCTAAACTCAGAGACAGTTTCTTTCAACGAGAAGGGAAGTAGATTAGCGGGGAGAACAGAGCTTGTCAGGCGCCCCGGAGAGGGCGGACACGGACACGAGAACGGAACACGTCTCCAGTTCACCCACGAGCGTGGATCCAAGGTCGTGTAGAACTTCCGCAAAGTACAGATCTTTCTCAACAAGTTTCCCTTCCATCGGTACAGGTCTGCATTCATTGGCCTCCCGGTTACCCTGTACCGTGCGCGGGCGGGTGCGCCCTTGCTGACCTCTGTCACGGTGACTGCCTCCTGGAAGGTGGGCCCTTTCTCCGTTACACCCGCCAAGCCGACCGGCAATCACTAGCCCAGGCTGTGGAGTGCGTTCCCGCGGCCCCCACAAGGCCGGGCACCTTGTACTTCACCACTGACCATAAACAGTACGTTATCATCCCGCTGATACTGCCCACACGGTAATCAACCACTGACATCTGCCCACTAAGCCGTGAGGACCCGCAGCCAAGTCAACCTGTTGAAAATGTTTTCTTATAAGGGGGAGAAGATCTTTCCACCACGTGTACTCGGTCCTCACAATATTACGTTAATCTTTTCTGGAATATGTGGAAATATACGCCAGTATGAACCTGTAGGCTTTGCAAATGAAAACTGAAATAAATGTGTAATAGTTTGGTCTTCCACTTCCACGCCTGATTAAATTATCATCTATAAATGCTGTTGCCAATTCAATTTCAATGACTTGGCTACAGTTTAATTCAAATTAATATAAATCATGCTGAAATGCATTAATAAGTATGAAAAACAAGTTTTTAAGAGAAAAGGTTTACCAAGAATTTAGCAAATGATTTTTTTTGGCTGGTCTTTTATTTTTCTTTCTTAAAAATGTAACTATATTAATTCATTTAATTTATTTATATTTATAGAGATGTCCTAGGAACTCAGCGTTGGTTACTTATGGTTTAGATGGACTGTGATATCCACTATTACAGGATTTCTAAATAAAATCATACGACTTGAAAGAACTCTAAATCAGCCAATCTGAATGCCTCCTGGGAGACACTGCTTAGAGAATGAATGTCCAATCTCGTTAGAAAATGAGATTCTTCTTTAATTCAATCACAGTGATTATGAGCTATAGGAATCACATAGAACCAGTCCAAGATACAAAATAACACTCCATGGGTATCGAGTAGAAGGGAGAATTGTACAAATCGGGATGTGTCAGGAGGTAGTCATCATGGGTGGGAACAACCTCAAACAGAACCAAAGTCAAAGGCAGCCATGCTGATACGTGAGGCGTCTGGGATGGGCCCGCAGCTGCCGTGCCTTTGCTAGTCTCTGGCCCTCGAGTCTAACAGTCCACCACCAGCTAGTCCTTCTTCTCTGAGTAAAGCATTACTTTCTGCTGGAGTGTTACCTGAAATGATAGACTGAATATTCGGACATTAATACATTGGGTGAGTTATTTCATTTGATCACTTTCTTCCATGAATGAAACAGGACTGTCTGAGGAATTGCTTGGAATTGGCAGCCTGGAAGGAAGCTGGAGGTTGGGCTAGACTATGTAGGTGCTGGGTGCGTGGCGGTGGGGCTTCCGTCAGGCCCTCGAGAGCTGAGGAATAACGCATGGTACATGTCATCAGAGGTGTCACAGTCCAACTGGGGACACCAGACACACACGTAAAAGGTGAGCAAAAACAGAAGCTATTATGTTCTGTTGCCATGATTGGCACAGACAGGACACTCCACAGAGAAGGGGGAAATCAAGCGATGACAAGATCTACAAGTGGTGTGTTCCGACTAGGAAGAGCCAGATGGGAGGCATCTGACTCCCACAGAAGCAAGGCCAGTCTGTCACCACAGACCCTCAGGGCTGGAAAGGGTCTAAGGGAGATTTATGACAATCGTCTACACTCAAGGGGACTATCCCTCCCTCGGTTTGCCTATGTGCTTGAACGTCTCCAGTCAGGAAGTTTATGCCTTGGAACAACTTGTTCTGGCTCTGCTGTTAGGAAGGTCTTCCCACATGGATTCAAAACTTGCCTCCTTTTGCTTTTCAGCTCAAGATCTCAGTTACCCTTGGGAGCTGCAAATATGTTGACCATCACGCTCCCAGTTGACATTTTTCAAATAAAGAAATGTTCCAGGGCATCTGGGTGACTCAGTCGGTTGAGTGTCTGCCTTCAGCTCAGGTCGTGATCCCAGGGTCCTGGGGTAGAGCCCCTGGTATTGTCTGTCTGCTCTCTGCTCAGCAGGAAGTCTGCTTCTCTCTCTCCTCTGCGCCCCCCCCCCCACTCCCTGCATATGTGTGAGCTCTCTCTCTCTCAAATAGACAAAATCTCTTTCTTTCTTTCTTTCTTTCTTTCTTTCTTTCTTTCTTTCTTTCTTTCTTTCTTCTTTAGAGTAGTTTGGATAATTAAGGAAAATGAGTAAGGAAGGCTGAGTGAGAGCCATGGACTCATAGCCCAGAACCCCCCAGAAGGGTGGTAATGTGGCAGACCCAGGGGTTATGGGGGTTAGAGAGGGTTACAAGGGTTACATCTGAGCATGCGTATGTATTGGAGTCGAACATTTTGGAGAGTCCTTCCAGCAGATGACATGCTTCTGGGTGTGATGTCAAGACTGAGACAAATCAATTGGAGATGAAAGTCTTTATACTTAATATGACCTGGGAGTACCGAGGCCCCCACAGCTGCTGAGAAGCCCTGATCATGGCTGGGGTTGGGTACAAAAAGGGGTTTCAGTCTCCATTGAACAGGGGAGACTGACCAGGAGGTTGGGAGGTGGTAGGGTGGCCACAGCCAGATGATGCTGTGGATGAAGCGGTGAGCCTGAGTTGGACACTAGGCTATGGGGAGTCAGGAAATCGCAAGCCAGGCCCTCTGTCCCATAGCCCTCCCTAACACCAGGACTGCAGGGTGAGGGAGGGTCAGAAGCTTCTGTCTCTAAGGGCTGTAAGGAAGCAATGTCACAGAGAAGTACCATGTTTTAGACAAGTCAAGGAAATGGGGAGATTTTTCTGTAAAATCCAGAGAAGAAAGGGGTTTGTTTATAACACAATGATGGTTCTGGAAGGTATAGCAGGTGTGTATATGTGTTGGAATTTAAAAGAAGCAGGAATGAGAAAAAACATATGCATAGAAGAATAGAAAGCTGAGGAATTATTTAAGGGGATTATTAGGGGACTATTCATCGACACAGAAGTAGAGGCGTGAGGTACAGTTCAATAGAAGGAACTTCAATCTCTTAAGGTTGGTGGAGGCAGGGGTGGTGGGTTATGTGTTGGCACAGGTGCCCTAGAACAGTGAGGGCCAGGAGTTGTGCCATCAGAGGGGGTGAGGACTTCTTCCCCAAGGGCCAGGAGAGCCCTGACTGGGGCCGTGATTAGGATGCTTCTGGAATGGGAGCAAGGGCTCTGGTTCAGTGGGGGTGAGGACACTGGCCAGGAGCATGTTGACAAGTGCTGTCTGGTACATGGTTGGAGCTGAACACGTTTGCTGAAGGAATGAGCACAAAGGAACCTGTTGCAGCGGTGCTGGCCAGATTCCTGGTGTGACGGGCAGGAAAGGACCCACACCACAAGGTTCCAGCACTGTGTAGACTTGCTCCGAGGCAGGCTCTGGCTGGTGGAACTGGACACACCCACCCTTTCATGCACTGCTCCGTCCTCTCCACATCCTCCCGAGTACACACTCTGGGCTTCACACCAGCTGCCCATAGCGGTACAGAGAAAAGACGAGAGCAGTAAGATGGTGGCATTCATGAAGCTTGCCGTGTAGACAGGAAGGGAGACATCCAGTAGTTAATTATTCATGCTGGGCTTTCATTACAGCTGTAGTCTTGAGTCTTTCAGGAAGGAATGGGCTGACCTGAGTCCCACTAGGGTTCCAGAGTCCCTTTGGTTGGTTTCCACCACCGTGTCCCTCTGTGCTACCTCTTGATGGACGAGAACATGCTCCTTCTGCCTGAACTTTGAACTTCCATGCTTCTCCTGTGGTCCCATCATACTCACTTGGCTTGTTTTTGAACTGAAGCTATTACCTCATTATGTTTCCTACTTGTTTTTTTTTTTTTTTTTTTCAGCTTTCCTGAGTTCTTTATGTTTTTCTGTGAAATCATCATTGGTGTTAGAGTACAGATGCCCCAAGCTGGACGCTTACTAACTTAGCTCTAATCTGGTCAAGTTTGGTCAAAATGAATGTTAAGTACATTACCTTGGACCTCTTTAGAATACTTTGAAACATTTTATGAAAGTAACTGAAAGTAGAGACTAGCATGACCAGAGCTCCAGGATAGAGAAGGAACTCATCATTCTTTCTGTCCGTGGTGCCTCGGATAAACAGTGGACATTCGAAAGGATGGTCAGTGAAAGAATGTCTCTGTTTATTAGGATATGGGAAGCCAGGGTTTTAAGCAGTATTTGAAGATTATTGAAACAATACAGATGTTTATCTGAGGGTGTATTTGTCAATTATTGTGATTTTGGTAGAAAAATGATCCAACAGATTATAATCATGTAACATTCACTATCGTGCTTCTGTTAATGTGACTTGGCCCAGATCAGAATTCTGGAGAAGAATGCACTCTGATGGCACCTTTTGTTAACATTGGTGTTTCTACTCAGTTCCAAATCTTGTTGAAGGAAAGGGCTTTGTCACTCCTCCTTGCCACTTCCCCATAGCACATGTCATATGAATAAATATTGATTGGATACTTATATAAGTCACAGAATGAATTTTCCATGGAAAGAAAACTTTACTCCTGGGTAAATTAAAAAAAATCAATATGAAGTTAAATCTCTTTCCTTAACATTGGGAAAAGTGAGATGTGCTTTTAATGACATACATGAGTATGTGGAAGGGTTCATATCCTGCTGGTCAAACCTAAACATGGGCTAGATTGTCATTTCTCCAAAATTACTGGCATTAGAAGTTTAATAATTTCAATATGTAGATTCTGTACTTGTTTTGTGAAGTATTTACTGAAGGATTTCATTTTCTTTGGAGTGAATATAAGTGACATTGTGCTCTTAGCATCATTTCTCACATGATCATTTTGACTGATAGAAATACAAGCAGTTTTTATATGTTACTTTGTATCCTCTGATGTTGCTGAACACACTTTATTAGTTACAAAAGGTTTTTTGTTGTTTTTTCTGTTTTGTTTTTGTTTTTGTTTTGTTTTGGTTTTTTAGATTTCTTGAGATTTTCTACACTCATGTTATCTGCAAACAATCACAGTTTTGGTTTCTTCCTTTCCTATTTGTATGCCTTTTATTTTTCTTGCTTTTTGTATGGGTTACAACTCCCAGTACCGTTTTGAGTAAGCGTGATGAAGTGGATGTCTTCATTGTTTCTGAACATCGAGAGAAAAGTTTCACAGTTGACTACGTTGTTAGCCATAGGTTTGTTTCAGATGATTTTTTCAAGTTGTTGTAATTCATCTGTGTTCCTAGTCTTCTGAGTTCTTTTCCTGAGAGATTTTGACATGAATGGACGTTGGATTTGTCAAATGCTCTTTGTACATCAATTTTTATGATCATATGATTTTTTTTCCAGATTGTTGATTTGGTGGTTTTTAATGTTGAGCGAGCATTGCACTTAATTCTTTTATTCATTGTTTGATACAACTTGCTAATTATTTGAGGATAATTATGTCTAAGTTCATGAGAATTATTTGTTTGTAGTTTCTTCACTTTGTGCTGTGTTTATCTGGCTCTGATATCAGGATAATCCCAGCCTCATAAGATGAATTTGAAAGTATTCTTGCCTGTCCTGTTTTCTGGAGTAGATTGTGCAAATTGGTGTTCATTCTTCTTTAAAGATTCGGTCAGATTCTCCACAGAAGTCTTCTGAATCTGAAGATTTTCCTTTGAGAGTTTGGTAATTACAAATTCCATTTATCCAATGGTTACAGGGCTATTCAGATTATCTATTTAATCTTAGTTGATTTGTGGTAATTTGTGGATAGAGTACAGAGAATCATAATTTCACAAAGATATCTCAAGTTTGTATGGTGAAGTGAAAATAATGTGACGGATGGAAATCGGATGCTAATGACCTTGAAACAGGGAGAGTAAAATCGATTACCCAGGTGGTCACCGTGTGAACAAAATGTTCTCAGAAAGGGAAGGGGGTGACAGCAGAGAACCAACAGAATTCCCGGGAAGGCTGGCATCTGGCCCATGTCATTGGCTTTGCAGATGGTGCCAGGAGCCAAGGAGTGTGGCGCCCCTAGCCGCGGAGAAAGGTAAGGCAATGGACTCTTCACCAGGGCCCCCAGAAGGACTGCAGCCTGCAGACCCCTGATTCTAGCCTGAAGTTGTGGTAACAACTTCCTACTTCTCACTGCAAGAGCTGTAAGATCATAAACTTGTGTTACCTTGTGCCACTGGTTCATAATTTGTCCCGGAAGCCATAGAAAACAAAATGCATTTTGAGGAATTGGTTCATTTCTCCTAAATTGTTGAATTTATCCTACCATTTCTTTATGATGCGTTTAATCACTATAGGGTCTGGAGTAACCGTCACTTCCCCCTGATGTCAGTAACTTCTTTCTTCTCTGTATCTCCATCACTTGCTTGAGGTTGATGAACAAAGAACAAGCTTTTAAGCCGTTGGTTTTCTCTTTCGTTTTCCTTTTTTCAGATTCATGGATTTCTACTCTTTGAAATTTATTTTGTGTTATTTATTATATTCATTTATTATTTCCCTCATTATGCTCACATTTGTATTATTTTGATCATTTGTTTTCCATTTCTTGGTGTAGGAACGGTTTTAAATGGAAGCTTTCTCCTTCCTAGCGCCGCTGTGTTGGCCTGTGAATATGGCCTCCCCACTGACTTCCACATATCCCACCATGCTGTGTTTTCCATGCCCTGCATTTACCTTTGTTTTAATTTTCCTTCAGGAATTCTTCCTTGACTCATGGCTCATTTGGAAGTGCTGTGTTTAATTTCCAAGAGCCTGGAGAATTTCTTGTTGTTCTTTTAGTATTGATTTCAAGTTTGATGCCGTTATGGTTACAGAGCCTCCTCTGAAGGGTTTAAACTCTTTTAATCTTGCTTGGGTTTATTTTATGTCTCAGGATGTGGGACATGATTTGGGTCCTAAGCCAAGCTCCTCTCCTGGTCTCTTTGGGGTGTCTTGTATCCATGGCCTGCACAGGTCCCTTGCCCGAGGTCTTGGCATTTAGTAAATTAAAGACTGACTTTTCTTTAGCCAGAAGTCGAAAAGCAATATTCTTCTCTTATCAAAACAGCATTGTTTGTTCTGGAGGCCATGTTTTTCTTGCCAAGTCTAGATAGTACGTGCTTTCTTTCTCTGCAGGGACTGTGTTGTTTGATCTTGTGAAAACAAAAGAAATATAAGCTCTTAAAATATCATTCACATCTGTAATCTTACTTAATACCAACAACTGTCCGTTTGAACAGCTTTTGGTCAGTCAGGATTAACTAAGACCAACCCTTTGGAGATAATAATTAGTGCAGATTTCTTCTTTAAAAAAACTATCTATTTATTTAATTATTTATTTATTTGCCAGAGAGAGAGAGAGAGAGAGCTCACAAGCAAGGGGAGCAGCGGGCAGAGAGAGAGGGAGAAGCAGGCTCTGCACCGAGCAGAGACCCTGAAGTAAGGCTCTATCTCAGGGCCCTGGGATCATGACCTGAGCCAAAGGCAGATGCTTAGCAGACTGAGCCCCCCAGGTGCCCCATTAGTGTAGACTTCTTCATCTAAACAGCAAAATGTGTTTGGCAAGGCATGAGATTTTTAGTTGATTTTCCAGAAGGCACTGATTGGTTTTGATCCACTGAAATTCCTCTCCCATTCTCTGTAGAGAACATCATCTGTTTAAAAGATGATTGTCTGTGATTAGGGATTTAATATGTGTTTATTAGAAGGGGCAAAGCTGGTTGGTCTACTGGCCAGCTCTGTTGGATGCCCTAGGTAATGTAAAATTCCATTAAAAATTCTATAAAATAACTTGAGACTTGGTATTGTTTAAATAATTCCAGTTCTCTTGTGTAAGTATTTCTTTAATGAATTTATTAAGTATAAATACTTCTGTCTTTAGAATTACATTTTAAATGCTTTTTACTTTATCACTATTTATTAAAGGATTTCTATGATTACTCCAAATTGTATTTTTAAATCAGTATGCCAATGATTATGTAAGCAATAAATCCTTGGCAGGATTGATGTATTCCCATCTACCTTACGAGTTAATCATGCTTCATCATTAGTATTACTGCTCAGACAATGCATATATTTTTTTTTTTTTTTTACTTAGCAAAGGCAAAAAGTCAATGCTGAGAAACATTCTGAGTTATGGTCTATCCAACAAAGTTTTCTAAATTTCACTATCCTATAGGCACAGGTGCACCCTGAAAGGCAAATGGTCCACTGTTATCAGAGAGACAAACGCAGGGACTTTTAATAATGGGCTTGAGGTACTTCTCCAATGGATCTCCCTGCCTCATTCTCAAACCTTTCAGCCTTTCTCTGTGTTGTTAACAGAGGGAAATTTCAGGGGCGCCAGCCTGCCTTTTCTTCACCCCTCAAAAGAGTTTCGGTGAAAAACCCCCAGCCACGGCATCCACAGTGATCTAATGCCGGATCCCACCTGCCTCACGGGGTTTATCTCCTGACTTCCATCTGGGGCACCTGCTCTTTTTGTGGCTTTGGGGCCAAGAAGAACAGAATGTCTCCTGAGCAACTGCTGTGTTTGTCTGTGAATTATGCACATGTTGAGAAACCCAAGGGGTAGGTCTGTGATCAGCTGGAGTCAGCGTGTAGGATTTCCTTGCCGTGATACCTGCTGGAATCTGCAGGTTTGTGAGAACAAATACTTTGAAACACTAGAGCCTAAAGCAAAACAGAGTTTAGGAATGACTGTAGATACATTCTGTTTTTTTTCCTCTGCATCCTGCTTGGCAGCCTTTTCGTTCTGTTTCGCAGCTCAATCCGAGACGATCTCCCCTTGAGATCCTTAATTACACCGGTAAAGACTCTTTTCCACGTAAAGTCCCATCGGGAGTTTTGGGGAGTCGGGACATGGGTAAGTCTCTTTAAGTCACTACACCACCCATACTCCGCTCACTGCACGCACGCTCACTCCCGTGAATGACTGACAAGAGCAGAGGGCACGTTTCTGCCAGCATCATAGGTGACCTCAGGTCCCAAACAAGAGTCCCGGGAGAAGAGGGCCCCCAGGACAGTGCCGTGCTATCTCCCCAGCTGGCCCTTCAGATCACCATTTCCAGATCAGGTCTCCACGAACTGGCAAAAAAGTGGTAGGATAAGAAAAACTGCGACTTGTAGCTTATCAGGTTTTTAATGACTCGTATCCAAGTCAAGTCCTACTTTATAAAATGTTTTCGTTTATTAGATTTAGGTCTTCACTGAAAAATTGATCTGAGAATTACTTGCCTTTGCAGACCAATCGACTTAGGATGTCTCCAACTAAAATGAATCAGAATGAACAGTGAGCTAAAGAGTGGCCAGTGATGGCTGGGCGCCTGCCTTCGTGGAGTCCTTCAGTACCCAGCAATGTTACTAAAACTCTAACCATCACTTACACCCAGAACAGTCATTGAGTCTTTTCATTCGTACCTGCACTAGACCGTGCATTTCTCTGTCTGTGTGCAAAGGGGTCGAGAACATAACGCTTTTCATTTGTGCTGGAGTGACCGTGCCGTTCATGCAGGACTGCCTATCTCTTAAAACAAAATAAAACAAAAGAGCTGTTCCCCACCCACCCCCCTTACCGACATTGCACGTTTAAAAATTTCCTTAAATATGCTGATTCAATTTTGGCACTGGTTCAGCTCCATGCAATTATTCAGTGGAGGTTCAAAACTCTGCAAGGATTAACCCATAAATCTGTGTCTGTGCACTGCCGGGGCAAAGATGATGTTTGCATGGTAAGTCAGTGACCGTAGGGCAATGTTAAATGCCCATCCAGTAGATCTTATTTTAAACATATCCAGGGGCTTTTGTGAGTTATTTAGCCTGGTTATAATGGGTGCCATAAAATCTGGTTCATATATAATTTATAAGTGATGTGATAAATGGATTAACTTTGCTTAGCATTTATTGGTTCTTCCCATATAATGAAATAGTGTGCTTCTATTTCAATATATCATTTTGCTGAGTCACATAGATGCCTTGATCAGGGAAAATTGCTGGAAGCATGACAGGCAAATGATAATTAAACCATTATTGTAGCTGGCTTTTGCATGGTCTGATAGAAACTGCACTTACTATGCCCAAAACAGGATAAAAAATGTGTTTTTCTATGTTCTCATACCCTAACCTGCTTTCTCCACCGTGTCCTGGTTGAAGTGGAAGCTATCAAAATGCATCAAAATGCCCAAGCCAACACCTAAAATACACTCTCAAAAATTTTGTCTTTCTTCTGTTTAACATTTTAAAAATTAAAAATAAGTCAATAGGCTTCATTTTTAGAACAGTTCCAGGTTTACAGAAAAACTGGGCAGAAAGTACAGAGACTGCCGCCCACAGCGTCACCTGGCTAGCTTCCTGCCCTCGTGGGATGCATTTGCTACAATTGATAACCTACACGGATACATCCTTCCTGACTGAAGCCGGTGGTGCAGGTCAGCCTTCCCTCTTGGGCTGTGCAGTTCTGTGGGTTCGGACAAATGTGTCTGCTGTTACAGTGTTACACGGAGTGGTTTCACGGCCCCACCTCTCTGTGCGGCCCCGTTCACCCCTTCCCCCAACCCTGGCAACTGCCGATCTTCTACTATCTCTGCAGTTTTGCCTTTTCAAGAACATCACGGAGCTGGAGTCCATAGTCTGCAAGCTTCTCAGATTGGTATCACCCTCGCAGTGATAGGCATTTGGGTTTGCTCCTTGTCTTTTTGTGGCTTGACGACCCTTTTCTTTTTAGCACTGAGTAATATTCCGTTGTCTGGATCTGCCGGCTTGTTGGTCCGTTCATGTGCTAAAGGGCATCCCGGGTGCTTCCAGGCTTGGCCGACTGTGATCAAGATGCTATAACGTCTGTGTGCAGGCTTTCCGGTGGACATACGTTTTCAGCTCATTTGGGTAGATACCAGAGACCACAATGGCTGGATATTACAGTAAGAATATGTTTAATTGGTAAGAAACTGTCCACGTGTCTTCTGTCGTGGCTGTGTGTTCTGCATTCCCAGCAGCGATGAGCGAGCACTCCTGTTGCTTCCCGTCCTGGCCAGGTTTTGGTGCTGTCTGTGGTCTGGATCTTAGCCCTGTAGGGCTACCTCATGTTTGTTTCGTTGGCATTTTATTGATGGCATATGGTAATGGGGCACCTTTCCATGTACCTATTTGCCATCTGTATGTCTTCTTTGGTGGGGTGTCTGTGTCTGTCAAGATCTTTGGCTCCATTTTTACCTGGGTTATTTGATTTTCTCTTGCTGAGTTTTAAGCATTCTTTGTATATTTTTGATACAATCCATTTATCAGGTACGTGTTTTGCAAAGATTTTCACCCAGTCTGTGGCTTCTCATTTCATTTTCTTCACACTGTCTTTTGCCATCTGACATTTTTAGTTTCCATCAATAATTCTTTCTTTCATGGATGCTGCTTTGGTTTTATACCCAAAAAGTCATCGTCAAACCCAACGTTCCCTGGATGTTCTCCTCCACTCTCTTCTAGAAGCTTATAAAACTTGTGTTTGACTTTTAGGTCTATGATCCATCTCAAGCTAATTTTTGTGATGCATGTAAGGTCTGTGTCTAAAAATTTTTTTTTTCTTTTAATGTAGATGTCCAGTCGTCCCAGACTCATCCAATGAAAAGATGGTCCTTTCTCCATTGAATTGCTTTGTTGCTTTGTCAAAGACCAGTTCACTATATTCGTATGGCTCTTTTTCCGGGCTTCTTATTCTGTTCTATTGATCTGTTTGCTCCTTCAGCAACCACACCGTCTTCATCGCTCACAAAGTGTTGCTGTCAGTCTTAAACACAAGCATTATCCTTCCTTCAAATTTGTGCTTCTCTTTCCATATTGAGTTGGCTATTCTGGTCTTTCACTTCCACATAAATTTTAGGTCAGGTTGTTGATATCCACAAAATAACATGCCCTTCAGAATGGAGGCCAATCTATAAATGAAGTTGGTAAAAATTGATGTTTTAACGCTATTGAGGAAGACTGTCTCCATTTATTTAAATAATCTTTTACTTCTTTCACTAGTATTTTATAGTTTTCTTGTTCACACCCTGTGCATATATTGTTAACTTCACACTAACTACCTTTTTCTTACTCATAATCATCTCATAAATGTGTTTTTGGTTTGTTTTGCCTATTGTCAGTGCTGAAACTCAGGTCTTTGTCATGACTCCCCTCAACGGTGACCATAGCATTGTAAGGGGTCATCCATTCAGAGTCTTCCTTCAATTAATCTTTTCTATGCCAGTTGAGTTATCTTTTTAAATGGGAAATATGCTTCTGGCCCCTGGTTTCTGGGCCCTTTATATTAACTTTGGGATAAGGTTCAAACTCCATAGTTTGACAGGAAGTGCTTTCCATGACTCATGAGTGTACTCAGAAAAGTCTGGGCTCCATCACTCAATATCCAGGACCGATACTTCTGACACTTCCGCAGAAACCACCAGCTCAGACCCCCTCACCTTCTCTTTTCTCACCTCACCTCACCCCCTCACCTTCTCTTTTCTATCCAGGAAGTTCAAGATCATCAAACCAACTCAACTTCCTCACCTCAGTGAATCTGTTTCCACTGACCTGGTGAGTTCGGAGCCTGCCACCTGCCCTTCATCACCGCGGCTTTTGGCCCTGGACGCTGCACTGACCACGGGACCCACCTCGGGTCTTTCCTTTCTCACTGAATCGTGCACAGCACATCAACGTATGGGAGCTTCACCTTTAAAACACTCCAGAACCCAACCACTTCTCCCCAAGGTCACCACCACTTGACCCTGACCTCCCTGAGTTTTCCTCTCCCACCTGTCTTCTCACCTCCATGCACCCCACACCCACTATGAACTATGAGTAAAATGCTGAGGCCAGAGGAGCTTCTGCTCAAACCCTCCATTGGTCTCTAATGTCCTTGCCATGACCTCTGCAGGTGTCATGATCCAGCATCTTTCCTGGGGGCTCATCTTAGCACCTCTGTGCACAGCAGACACGGTGACTCCCCCTCACCTCCCCCGTGCTGCTCCTGTTGCTTCCCCTTCCGGGTGCCTTGGAAATCCAGAGCACAGTGTGCAGAGCCTTCCCAGACCCTTGCAGGAATGGCAGCCTCGGCTCCTGTGAGCCTTGCTCACACCTTGCCGTTTCGATATGGCCTTACCGACCCCTTTAAATACACCTGTCTGTGTTATCTGCCCTCCCTCCCTTTCTCTGCAAAGCGATTCCTACCCCGACACACTCATGTATCAATGATACACACTCATGTATCAATGATACACACTCATGTATCAATGATACACACTCATGTATCAATGATACACACTCATGTATCAATGATACACACTCATGTATCAATGATACACACTCATGTATCAATGAATGCATCTTGTCTGCCCCTTGCAACTGGTGTGCTTTGTTTCCAGCCAACAGAATAGGTCTTAGCTTGCAGGTCATGCTCAATAAATGTTTAGTAGTCAGCGTGCTTGTCTTTCCTCTATACCAGGGGCTTTAACAAGCCAGCCCTTCCTTTTCTTAACAGCTCTCTGGAAATATGATTGATCCTCAAAAAACTGCCCATATTTAATGTATGTAATTTGGTGAGTTTGGGCTTGTGCATATACCTGTGAAGCCATCACCCTCAAGGCAGTACAGAGACCCACCCCTTCCAAAGTTGCCTGTGCCTCTGCCTTTCTTTCTTTCTTTCTTTCTTTTTTTATTTTCTGTGATATCCATTCACATGAGATCTACCCAAGTTAACAAAACTTTTTAAGTGCACAGTATAGTGTTGTTAGCTACAGTTACTGTTTTGCAGAGCAGATCTCTAGAACTTACTCTTGAATAACTAAAACTTGATAACCATCTGAGCAACTCCCTGTTCATTTCCCCCTTCCCAAAGCCCCTGTGAGTACCATTGATCTCTTGGCTTTCTAGAATTGGCTACTTTGGCTTTCTCACATGAATGGAATCGTGCCGTGCTCAGATGAACCTGGAGGACATGATGCCAAGTGGGGTGAGCTGACCACATTTTTCACAGTTATGTTCTAATGAAGAAGACTGGCGTATAATCGGCATGATTACACAATTGAATTATTGTTTTTCTCATTCATTTAAGGGATAACTTGCATATTGGGGATGAAGTGTGTTTCAGTTAGATTCTCCTACTTTTGGTCGTTTTGTCATTCATTCTTTCATGTTTTTATTATTATTATTGAATACAAGTTCTTTTTTTAAGATTTTATTTATTTATTTGAGAGAGAGAGCAAGAGAGGAGGGTGAAGGGCAGAAGGAGAAGCAGACTCCCCACTGAGCAGGAGCCCGATGTAGGACTCGATCCTGGGACTCCAGGATCATGACCTGAGCCAGAGGCAGACACTTAACTGACAGAGCCTCCCAGGTGCCCCTAAACAGAAGTTCTACCTTAAGAAAACTTTACCTACTTCTTGAAGGTAAAGAAGGCATGCTCTTATTTTCTTTTTTTCTTTTAAGAGTTTCTTTACTGCTTCACATTTAGATCTTAAATCTACCTGGAATGAATGTTTGTGTATGGTGTGAGGTAGGGGTCAAGGGGCAGTTTTGTTTTCATACTGATGTCTAATTGTGCCATCCCCAGCTGCTGAAATGATGTATTTCTCACAGGTGGAAGTATCACACGTGTTAGAAATCTGATGGCGTATGTATAGTACTATCTTTGACTTCTCTCTCTTTTTTTAAACTGGCAACATTGCATTTTTACCAACATCACACTCTTTCAATTACTATACTTTTATAATAAGTCTTGAAATCCCTTTTATAGAATTGAGGAAGGTTTATTCTGAGGTATAGACATAAGAGTGGGAATGTTAGACATGGGGCATATATATACATATTTTCTCTGATAGTGTCATACCACTTTTCAGAATAGCTTTGGAATGACCACATTATCAATATATTCCTCCTGGAGTAAGAATTTCTGTTTTGTTAACAGCTTTCCTTCCAGGCAATGGGTACCAGAGGTCCACAAATCTTTGAAGATGAATGGAAGACCTCATGGAAGGATCGTGCACCATGGGTGTGGACGGACTAGTTCGCCACTCCACCTCTCCCCCCAACTCTCTTCTCTGAGAGGCTAGCGATTTTATCTTTCCTGCTTTCCAGAAGACCAGAGGCATTATGCCTGAGGTCATTCCTGCACGTGGATGCTGGAGATTGTGACTTTCAGTTTTGAAACTAGTAGCAGCAGTGACCTACAGGAAACCAAGCAAACTTTCATCCATTAATTCGTTCATCTGTCAATTTAGCAAACACTTGTTGAACACCTACAGCTGCAAATACATCAATGAACAAAATGGACAAAACCTCTGCCATCCATGAGGCTCACTTTGTTGTAGCTGGAGCCAGGCAATAAGACATAAAATAATTGAATTGTACTTTGAAGGGAGACTTGAAATAGAATTTGACTAAAGAACTTGAAAAAAAGAGGAATCGAGATTCAGTGTAAGATTATTGGCCTGAAGAGAAAGTTGTCATTTACTTACATGGGGGAAACTGTAGGAAAAATAACAGGGCTTGCAGGTGTTCGTGGAGATGCCTCTTGCATATCAGAGGGACATGCAGGACTGAGTCCAGGGGAGAGGTCTTGGGGAGACATTCACAGGTGTCTGCCATCAGTCTGCAGTATATGTGGACCCAGAGGATGGGTTGCTCCCAACAAGAGGGTGAGGGTTTGAGGAGATGACAATTCAAATACGTGCACTGGGGAGCTTGGAGAGCTAACGGAAAACAGCAACAATAATTGAGAAGTAGGAAGGAGTGAGATGAGAGAAAAACAAAGCGGCTGTTGTATCCTGAAAACGAAGTAAGGAGGCACTTCCACAGCTTTTGGGGTGATTATTAGCTCCATAAAGGTCACGGACTGACAAAGTGACATGCCATAGGAGGGATCACCAGACTCAGAGGATTGCTGTCAGCTCTGTCAGCTCTGTGCAGTGGAGGGAATGTGAAGACAGCTAGGGAGGGAGCTCGGGAACCCGGACTAACAGTTCTCAAGGAGAAGTGTAGGAAAGTGCTTTGAGGTCTGCAAGGCGGTAGAGAAGAAAAATGCATGTTAGGGATGCTTTGTGAGCACTGTTCCGACTGTAGCTAGTTTCACGACTGGAAATGCTCCCAGATGTCCCAAAAGTATATGTGGAGTTTACGCGGCTCCCCCGCCACAGGGGGGACAGGACAAGTCATAGGAATGTTCAGTGCCGTGACCTCTTAGAGCATCTGTGCTCTAGTACCACCTGCTGCCACAGGGCATTTGGGGTCCCGGCAGGGCCTCTGTTGCTGAGAGCCGCCACGGCTGCCGCCCTGGCATGTGTCCTTGCTGTCGTTGCTGCTGCTCGGCCTTGGGTGTGGCTCTCCAGCAAGTTCTGCAGGCGCGGTTGGCCTGGTCCCAAGCAGAGCAGCCCGTGGAGAGGCAGCTGATAACACCTGTGGCTGGGCTTGTCTTGGACATGGTTTAGAAGCATCTCAAGCCATAATTTCTGATTATCAGATCTTCACTGCACTTTCCAAAGATCTATTTTCATGTTTAGTTACAAATCTGGACCCAGATGTAAATTCACCGGACTGGATTGGGGTCCAATTTGAGTGCCCAGGGTCACAGCTTCATCTAGCAGCTCCGAAAATGGGCTGTGGGGCAGACGGAAGCATCCTGATCCTCTCTCACCGGTGAACCACCCTGCCCCCAGGAGACGCAGTGGCTCCCTCAAGTCCAGTCTTGTGGGGTTAGCCTACTGGTTTACCACGTGTAGCCCACACGCACATCGCCCCAGTGATCTTGTGGGCTCCCGTCTCAGAACCACAGGGCTGGTACAGTGAGGGCCGGGGTTAACTTCCCCAGTACCACTGTATTCTTCCAGGAATCTGACCAGCAAAACTTCCTGGAAATCAGAGCTTGAATCTGAGCACATGTTACCCATTACATGTACCCCAAGTGTGGAGATTGTCGGTTGTAGGATAAGTAACAAAGTGTTGAGAAGCAGGGAGCTTGGTGGGGTTTGTACTAAGTCATGGCGGCTGAGTAATACAAAGCACGTTCTGAGTATACAACGACTGACACAACTTTCAAAAGCACCCAACATTCCGACTTTCCAGTGTTTCTCTTGTTGTCTCTAAGTTATAATAGGTATCTTGTGATTCCCAGATTTTGAAATATTGATTTCACCATCATCAGTAAATAAAATTTTATATTCATGTTCATGCAGGGATTCTAGAACATTAGGTACATGATGCTCATTTTGAAAATTGTCCTTAAAAATGTTCAATAACAGTAATTACTTGAATTTGTAACATTTAATCTTGGAATAATAAGGACTATGGTACGGAGACAGAAAGTAATAAAAATTAAGCCAGGAAATCCTAACACTGTACTGAATTAAGTTTGCAGGAAAGTATCCAGATGATACATTTTCTCTATTGTAATGGTTGGCAACGGCCTATAATTTTTGCCTTTTATTTAACTTTTTTTTCTGTTGGGTTTTTGATAATGGTCGTTATTTAACTCATAAAATGTGCTGGGTGACTGACATCTTTTTTAAGGCTGAATAATAGCTTATGAAACACCAGAGTTATTTTTTCTTAAGATCATGAGTGAATTTGAATTCTTATGTTGGGTTCAGTCTTCCAAAGCTTTCAGCAACTTTTTCATAACTTTCTCAATGTCTTGTTATGTTACTACTCTATTTCAATTGATTAATTTTTTTATTTTATAAGTGATTCAATTCCTTTAATTTTCTATTTTATGATTCTTATTGATTCTATTCTTTTTGATTAATCTTTGACTGGAGGCTGACTTGGGAGAGATGGTAAACCGGAAGGAACAAGGTGCTCTGAAGGTCACCCCTGGTGGCCTCAGCTTCATCTGATGCCTTGTCTGGTTACATGAAAGTATGTTGGATTCTGACTTTAGAGATACAAGTGGTCTGGATTCTATCCTGAATTGCCTGGCAAGTGTGTAAGGCCACAGTCTGCCGGCTCTCTTCTGTTCGCTGCTCTGTGCTTTCTTTAGATCTTGGACACTCCTAGCCTACAGGGACATCTAGTCACTCGTGGTTCAATCCACAGGTGTTGAATGACGTTCCCTTGCCTGCCTCGGTGACGACTCCTCCAGGGACCTGGCTTGTCCCTGTTATTCACATCTCCCAAAAAGTGTGCATTCATTCTCTCCATTATTTTTCACCTTTGGAAATTAGATATTAAAACAAGAAAAAATGGAATCTATGTCAGATTTCTCCCAGGATTTGAATATTTGCCTAATGTTTATTGTTTCATATACATTTATATTATTACATCTTTGCAACTGCTTATTCAGATTTCAATTGTTTCAAAACTTGAGAATGGATGAGTTTTCTTATGTAAACTATATTAAAAAGAAAAAAAATGAAAAATATAAGCTAATTATAGATTTTGAAGAATCTCTCTCACACACAAGAAAACTCAGGTTTGCACATGCCATCCTTTTAAACATCACACACTTACTTAACCAATTTTGATTAGAAAAAAAATCTCTTGACAGTACATTTTATCTGACCCAGTTCTCTAAAAATTATTTTGCTAAATGCAACTTGTCATGTATAAGGTCTTTTACTATGTCAGTTATGGGAGGTATTATAAAGATAACTTCTATGATCTATTTTCTTGCTTTCTTTTTGTTATTGAACACTTAAAATTTTTAATTTTTACTTATCTCTTGGATTTTTTTTTGTTATCTATCTGCATTTTTGTTATATCTCTGATTGTACCATGGATACCTAATTTTTCCTAGGTGACTTAGTGTCCACATTTCACCATTTCCTGTTGGGACATAGAAGGTCTCAGCCACAGGGGACCATCATTATTCTCCCCTCTGCCACCTGTGGCCCTTTATCCACCCAAGGCCCCACTCCCTCCAATGTCACATGTTCTATTCACCTTGTAAATATATTTTAAAGAACTTTTAGGGAGAAATATCATCTATACATTTACCTGTATGTTTATCATTTCTGTGGTTCATCCTAAATCTCCCTTTGGGATCATTCTGCATCTGAGTGAAGAATCCCTTTCTGCGTTTACATTGGAGCAGGTCTGCCAGTGACCACGTCTCTGCTTTCCTTCACTCCAGAATGTCTTCATGCAACCATAACCCAGAGGGCACGTTTTCCAGAAATGGGACTCCGGGCGGCTCCTCTGTTCTCAGTGCTCTGTCTTCTGACCTCACTGATGGGAAATCCACAGCCCTCAGAACCTGCCCCCTACAAATACTAAGCTAGTTCCTCTCTGGATGATTTCTAAATTTTTTTTTAATCTTTAATTTTCAGAATTGTGTGTCTGGGCAAGTTTCTCTCTGGGTTTATTTTACTTGTGTTTTGTTTATCTTGCATCTGGAAAATTTATATTTTTCACAAGATTATCAGCCACTATTTTTCTACAAAGATTTTTTTTTCACTCCAGTTGCTTTCTCCTGTCTCAGGAATTCCAGTGACATTCATGTCAGAACTTTTCACATTGTTCTGCAGGGACCCAAAGCTCTGCTCCTTTTCTTCTTTGTCATTCAGGTTGGATAATCTCTCATGCTGTGTTCTAGGTCACTCTGCTTTACCACTGAACCCACTCACAGAGTGATTTATTTTTCAGTTATTGTATTTCTCCGTGCTGAACATTACAATTTGCTTTTTCTTGAGTTTCTTTTTTATCTGTTGGGAATTTCCATTTCTCTCCTAAGAATTCTGTATTTCCATTTGCTGCAGGTGTGTGCACCTTGACATCATGGGGGATACTCGGAACAGCTGCTTTAAACCTTCCATCATTCCAACATCTGAGTCATCTCAGGGTGGGCGTTCTTCATCTCTTCCTTTGAGAACTGCTCAGTGCTTCATGGCCCTGGGCATGTCGAGTCACTTTGGACTGTAATGCAGGCATTTAACATCTAACCCTCTGAGGCTTTTGAGTGCTGTTACATCAGGACAATGTTCACTCGTTCGTTTTGACCAGTGATCCACCCCCTTGGTTAAGGTGGCAGCTTGGGGGTGGCTGTTCAGTGTCCGTTTCGCTTTCCAGCCTGAGCAAGTCATCTGAGTTGCCCTTCCAGCACCACAGGCAAGGCTGGGACATGGGCAGGGGTGTAGGTGGCCGCTCAGTTGGCAGAACCTTCCCTGCGCTTCCTCAGCACGTTCCAGATGTGGGCGGCTTG
This sequence comes from Lutra lutra, assembly GCF_902655055.1. Lineage (NCBI taxonomy): Eukaryota > Metazoa > Chordata > Mammalia > Carnivora > Mustelidae > Lutra > Lutra lutra. The sequence continues at coordinate 2,166,237 of NC_062289.1, read as the reverse complement.
GAGTCTAGAACCTTTATCACTCCCTGCATGGAACAGGGGTGCCCTGCTCCTGCTTGCTCCTTCATGAGGTTTCCCCACACTTTCTGAATCCCAGGGAGCCCCCTCCATGGTCCCCTGGCTGGAAACATGTTCAGACTTGCAGCTGCAGTCCCGTCCCGCAGTTCTGTGTCACTGGCCCACCTTCGGGGTGGAGTAGGGGGAGGAAACGCGAGTTTTACTCCCATGATCTTCTTTCCACCTAAGCTTCCGTCCACAGGGTGGGTTTTTGCTGTGCTTTCTGGTTGCAGCTCTGCAACGGACCCTGACCTCAAGGGTGCCTGGAGGGAGAGTAGGACCACCCCACGCACTCTGGCAGCTCAGAGAGGCCCACACTTTCGATTTTCTGTCCAGAAGGACAGTCTGTTTTGCAGGGTCCATTGTCCAGCTTTGCCACATGGCTCCGTGATTCCACCAGCTTCCACTAGGGTGGGAGCCAGAGAGGAAATGAGAAAGAAGCAACACGAAGACCAAGCAGGTGTTGCCATCCTGGTGTCCTCCAACACCCATGGGCCTCCTGACTCTGCTTGCCACCCGGTTCCACGTGGTGGGAGCCCGGTTTTGTATTTTGTCTGTAACTTTTAGCTGCGGTGGGTCATCTGTACTGGGCTTATTTGGCCTTAAGTCCCCCAAGAAACTGAACCCCATATTTGAAACTATTACTTAGTAATTTAGGGTCATTTCACAGACCCGGATCGGTGAAGCGTCCAGTACTGTTTCTGAATCTTTAACATGACTTCACTTCTGAGGACGACGCATCACATAAACTACGTGTAGGAGGAGAGGAAATTTTGTTTTCAGTGTTTGTAGTGACATGACATAGTAATTTGCCAACAAAACGATGAAAAAAAATAATTTTTATTTACATTTGGAGTTGTTTCTATGATTACGAAGAAAAATGATAAATGAGTCCATATAGACCTGAGTAATTAACACATGTAGAGGGAGGAGAAAGGAAGTGCTACAGGACTGGGAAGAATTGTTGAAAGTGTGTCTACGATGCGCTCAGGCCCTGGGCAGGATCGTTGTACGTGTGGTTTGTGCTTGTGTGTTAGCAAGTGTCCCCGGAGCATCATTAGCCAGCATAATCCGCTCGAACAGTGTCAGACATACACCCTGGGAGACACATTGCCAAGAAGGAGGTATTGTGTGTTCCATAAAATAAAATAAAATAAAAGTAAGATGAAATAAAATAAAGTAAGATAAAATAATTAAAGTAAGATAAAATCAAATAGAAGTAAACTAGTGATCATGAATCTGGGCTTTAGTGGTTTTTTTTTTAAATCTTTTTAAAAATTTATTTTCAGCATAACAGTATTCATTGTTTTTGTACCACACCCAGTGCTCCATGCAATCCGTGCCCTCCTTAATACCCACCACCTGGTTCCCCCAACCTCCCACCCCCCACCTCTTCAAACCCCTCAGATTGTTTTTCAGAGTCCATAGTCTCTCATTGTTCACCTCCCCTTCCAATTTCCCCCAACTCCCTTCTCCTAACTCCCCATGTCCTCCATGCTATTTGTTATGGAGTCCATGAAACTGAAGGTAGTCTCTATCTTTAATCACCGATTATGCTCCACAAATAAGTGAAACCGTATGATAATTGACTCTCTCTGCTTGACTTATTTCACTCAGCATAATCTCTTCCAGTCCCGTCCATGTTGCTACAAAAGTTGAGTATTCATCCTTTCTGATGGAGGCATAATACTCCATAGTGTATATGGACCACATCTTCCTTATCCATTCGTCCGTTGAAGGGCATCTTGGCTCTTTCCACAGTTTGGCGACCGTGGCCATTGCTGCTATAAACATTGGGGTACAGATGGCCCTTCTTTTCACTACATCTGTATGTTTGGGGTAAATACCCAGTAGTGCAATTGCAGGGTCATAGGGAAGCCCTATTTTTAATTTCTTGAGGAATCTCCACATGGGCTTTAGTGTTTTAAGTCTAAGGCCAATTCTGAAATGTTACTTTGTGATGGAGGATTTTCAGGCCATTACGTGTATTCTTCTATACATTATATGCACAATAAATAGGGAGACTAAAAGCTTTCTTACATAAGAGGGGTTCCATTAAATTTAACTGTGTAGTATAGAAGAGAAACTGGTAGAATGAGTGAATTCCAGGCCTCCCTGAAAATCAGAGACAAGGCATCTTACCTCATCCCCAAACTCGACAGCCCGGAGCCCCGGCCCCTGGGGTGGAGGGAGCTTCTTTCGGTGAATGGATACACGTCCCTGTTCTTGTAGATTCCCAAGTTAGGCCGCCCCCGAGATAAACCGTGCAATGCCTTCATGTTCTCAAAAAATACAGGTATAAAGGCACCCAAATCAGAGTTATAGAAAGATATTTAATACATTGAAAATTTAAAAAAAATCTTAAGATACCAATGTTCATAGCAGCAATGGCCACAGTCGCCAAACTGGAAAGAACCAAGACGCCCTTCAACGGACGAATGGATAAGGAAGATGTGGTCCATATACACGATGGAGTATGATGCCTCCATCAGAAAGGATGAACACCCAACTTTTGTAGCAACATGGACGGGACTGGAAAATATTGTTATTTTTAAAACAGGGGTAGCTGTCCGTGTTTGAGTGATGTGCAGTGACAGTACAACATAGATTCACGGAAGCTGTAGCTTGTCATGAGGTCAAACTCAGTCCATGAAACTGAAGGTAGTCTCTATCTTTAATCACCGAGGGATCCCATGCCAGATCCTTTTGCAGAAAATCTCAGAAACCTGAAAACTAGCAGAGCCAAGCAAACCGCAGATGCCCGGTATTCGTGGAGACAAGCTGGAAGGTTGTCTTCTGTCTTCTGCACAGAATGGCTGACATGTGCTCTTTGTTTTGAATCTTGATTGAGGGCGCTTATTATTAGAGCGTGCTTGATTGCTCCTAATTTTGAATTGTAATAATAAAGTAATTGTGTTATATTTTCCATTGTCAAGTTTCCATTCCCATACGTCTGAACATAAAAGGCATGATTGGAGATTTCCAGGGTAACCAAGGGACGTCAGTGAGGTTGCACCTTTTAATTCATTATGTTCTTAAAGCTAGTGTTGTGAGAAGGTCAGCCCCAAACCTTTGAAAGGAAACATTCAGTTCAGCTCTGATTTCGTGAAGCCCATGAAATCGCTGCTGGACTCTGAGGAGCGCTGCCACTTAGTGTTAGGGATAGGGTTAGGGATAGGTAAAGGGGCAAAGTACATGAGAAGAACAAGGTGGAGGTCACCCCTGTCCCCGGGTGGCCGCAGTAACATATGTGCATACCGACCCTTCCGGACTGCTAGATCAGCGACCTCATGGCCCGTGGTCGCTCTGTTCACCTCGCTCCTCAGAGAGGGGTCAGCTCAGCGACACATACACGGACTGTCCTTCTCCCCTTGCTGTCCTTCTTCCCCAGACCCCTCTCCTTCAGCTCTTTGCACATGCTGGTCAGCCTGCCTGAGCTCCCTGTGCCTTCCTCTCCTCCAGGGACCAGCTCCTCCCGTGCCCCCACCCCTGGACTGGCCACACGGCTGCATGTGTTAGTAAACGTGATTTCTGCACAGAATGTTTTCCTGATGGGTTCCCATCAGACTCCCTCTGCTTTACGGTCTTGTGACCACTTGTACTTGTTTGTAGAATTTGTGACAATCCGTGGGAACAGGTCCACAGCAGTGAGTCTGTCCTGTGTGTGCTCTCTTTGAAGCGCCACACTGTCCATCCTGTCGCAAAGCAGACGAGCCACAGGTGATGAATGGATAAGTAGCTTTTCACTCTGATTCCTTCCTCCTGACCGTGACCACAATGAGCCGTGCTCTGCATCACGGCCCAAGCGACAGACCGGAAGTGCAGATCTGTACGTCCTGGCTTCCATTCCTTCAGGGCTTGTCTGTTGCCTGAGAGGGGAAGACTTTCTCCCCAGGAGGCCTGGCAGCTGCCAGCATCCCCTGCCATGCCTCGCCTGGGCGCACGCCTCCTCCTCTGTTTGCCACAGGGCGCCTTCCGTTCCTCGTCTGGAAGCCTGTCATTTCCGGGTTATCCTTGGTCACTTGGCCCTTTTGTGTTGATGTCGTATCCCGACTCTCTGATCCCCTAACACCGCTGTGCACACCTGTCTCCTATTTACCAAATTTTCTGGACGCAGCCTACTTGTTTCCTCCGGGAGACTCAGCTCTCAAGGGCCAGAGCCTGCCGCCGTGTGTGGAATGAGATCGTGCTCCCAGTGAGCCTCTTCTGGGGGGGGGGGGGTGGCTTAGTGCACATTAAGACTGAATGGGTGGGGCGCCTGGGTGGCTCAGTGGGTTAAAGCCTCTGCCTTCTGCTTGTCATGATCTCAGGGTGCTGGGATCAAGCCCCGCATCGGACTCTCTGCTCAGTGGGGAGCCTGCTTCCTCCTCTCTCTCTGCCTGCCTCTCTGCCTGCTTGTGAGCTCTGTCTGTCAAATAAATACATAAAATCTTTTTTTTTTTTTTTTTTTTTTTTTTTAAAGACTGAATGGGAGGCTTAGAGGAGGCCTCCCACAGTGATGTCAAGTCCAGGGCTAACGGGAGGCTGGGTCTGGGTCTGTCTCACTGAGCTGGAGGAATTTTTCCAGCAACAAAAAAAGATGTTTTTTTCCTCAGAAGATAATTTGGTTGTTCATTAGAATTCAGCGTGTGGTGTTGTTAACTCACATCTCCAGGGGGAGCACTGCACACGCTGGTGACGTGGGAGGTCTGACGCACGTTTGGGGATCGTCCCTGAGATTGGGGTCGGGGACTGTGGTGACGCCGGGACATCAGGGCATTGTGACACTTAAAATAACAAGGCTTTCGGAAGTAGCCTTGTGAGATTGCTGGCTCTGTATCTCTCACACGGGGGTGCAACCGGGCACGACTACTTATTCTCAATGGGACAAAATAGGTAAGAAATGCCCATATTAGGAGCTAGACGTTCTGCGTCAGGCTGGGCCCAGAGGAGCCATCACTGTGCCCAGATTGACTATTACTTGCAGGATTAAATTCATGTTCACGGGCTTTCAGCGGCAGACAACAGGCGTCCAAAGGAAGGTGACCAGATGTCCCAGCAGTTACATAGATGATGGCAGCCACGAATCTCAAGTAGGATTGACGGACGACTGCAGGGTATGCTTGGGTGGCCTCAAAGACGGGTGGGGACATGCTGGCCACTGAGGTACGAGGTGGTGGCTTGTCTAAGGGGTGTGTGTGCTGGGCGAAGGTGGAGGGAATAGAGAGCCCACTTCTGGCTCAGGCTGTTGCTGGAAGAGAGACTGTATTGATGTTCCCCCCAATTTCCACAGCTTTGGGAAGGCACAGAGATCAGACCACTTGGGGACAACATGCCCTCTCCGTGGAGCTCTGCTGGAACCAGACGCTTGGGGAACCCTTTTCCCATCAGACTTCACATAGTTCTCTGGGCCACATGCTCTGTCAAAATCCAGCACTGCTGAGAAAGCTCAGAGCCATCAGGAAGTGTCAGCCGGCCTTCAGGAGGGACGCAGGATGTCCCAGCACTTCATCGGGGGTGGCGAGTTATAACAGGAGAGCCAGGACACCCCGACCAATTTCCGCACATTGACTCCTGGCTGGGAGTTGTCCAGACCCTTCCCCGCAGGCGCGATCTGCTTGCAACAGGCAGGGACAGGCCAGGGTCTTAATCACCTCATCCCAGCAGCCCAAAAAGCCCAACAGAAGCCCCAACCTCCACAGATCCCAGCGGAGATCCCAAGGATAAACTGATTCTGCCACTCTGTACCACCCCCAAGGCTGTCTACACCCGGCCCCCTCGAGTTCCAGTCACTCCACCACCATCAGTCTCCCCGGTGCCCCAGGCCTGGAGGATCCACTTTCTCCGGGACCAGCAGCCAGGCTGCACCCCAGGCGGGGCCAAATGCCCTACAAGTGCTGGCGTGAGAGATGAGAGAACCTGAGAGACACGGTAAAGATGGGGCAGTCCGACCCTGCCGCTCCATGATGTCTCATCAACATTTCTCCTCCACCGACCCCCTCAACTGGACACTGGAGCCCAACTGTTCATTCTGGGAAACAGTTTTCAGAGAGGACCTGTTGGTGCATCTCTGGGGGGGAGGACGCAACCGCCCAAAGGGGGAAACCCAGAGCCCTCTTGGCCCCCTACTGTGACTACTGTAAAGAAAAGGGTAATTGGAAAATGTATGTCCCAGATGGGGAAAGACCCAGAAGCCCAGCGGCTACAAGAACCCTGAGAAGGGGGATGTCATACGCTTGTGGAAATAGATTCAGACTGAGGGGAACCAGGCTCTCTTCTCCTTGACCCCCATGAGCCCGCGGTCAGCATGAAAGTACGGGACCAACCAGTGACATTTACTGGCCCCAGTGACACTGGGGCCAAGCACTGTGTTGTCACCTCCCCAGTGGCCCCTTTCAGCAAGAGGACTGTGACCATTCTTGAAGCCACTGGGACACGGGCCATACAACAGCCTTTTTGCCAGACTCATCAGTGTGAACTCAGGGACAAAAATGTCCAACATGAATTCTTTTATCTACCTGATTGCCCTGTCCTCCTCCTGGGCAGAGACATACTCTCCAAGCTTGGGGCTCAGATAACCTTTAAGCCCACCGGGCACACCAGCCTCCGATGGAACCCATGGCAAGAGGGGACGGGGTCTCTGGTACTAGCAATTACCAAGCCGAGGGAAGAAGAATGGAGGCTCTTCTGTGCCCAGGCCCACATGACCACTCCCCCAGAGTTCAGGCTCACCTTCTCTTCGAGATGGGCTGAAGATGACCCTCCCAGGCCTAGCCCCAAATCGGGCCCCTGCACAAGAAAAGATAGAGACTGGGAAACTCACCGAGACTGTTGGGCCCTGGCAACGGCCAGTTACATATCCGTAAAGGAGACCGGACCCCGTGGCAGCAGGATGGCCCCCGTGCCTCGGCGCTAGCCGTCACAGTCCTCCTCAGGAAGGAGGCAGACAAGCTCACCCTGGGACGAGAACTTAATGTCAAATCCCCTCATGAGGTTGCGACCGTCATGAACACATAGAGCACCACTTCCTTTCCAGCTCTCGGCTAGCACAATACCATGGGCTCCCCGCAAGAATCCATGGGTCACCCTTGAAAGAGTAAGGACATTAAACCCAGTAACCTTTCGGCCCGGGGGGTGGGGGGAACCAGACCTTGACTGCTCTGAGGCGACTGATGAAGTCCACGCGAGCGTCCAGACCAGGGATGGAGCCGTGAAGGATCCAGAGCTCACACTGTTCAGCGACGGCAGCCGTGACCTACAAGACGGTGTCTGGAAAGCAGGTTATATGCAGTGACCGCGACCACTCAAATCCTGGAGGCTAAGGCGTTACCAGCTGGACGGTCAGCACAATGCACTGAACTACATGCCCTAGTCCAAGCCCTCACCCTCAGTGAAGGCAAGCGAGTCAACCTCCATACTGACACTCGGTACGCCTTTGCTACCGTGCACATCAGGAGAGCATCTGCAGGGAGAGGGGCCTCCTTATCGCCGCAGGAACAGCTATCAACAGCAAGGAAGAGAACTAAAACTCCTCGAAGCTGTCCAGTTTCCAGGGAAAGTAGCAATTCTGCATAGTAAGGGACCCCAGAAAGGAGATGGCCCCATAGCACGGGGAAATTGTCTGGCAGATGAGGCGGCCAAGACTGCATCCAAAACGGATGAACAGAGCCCCTTCCCCTATCATGGCCCTGATACCCCAGAAGAAGTCCTTCCAGCCAGTTACACTGAAAAAGAAAGAAAATGGGCCATGGCTGAGGGGGTCACCCTAAGTAAAAAGAGACGATGGGTGATGCCAGAGGGGCACATCTTCATCTCAACAACAACAGGAGGGCATCTAGTCAAGGAACACCACTGGCTCACCCACCTGGGAAAAATGGCAGCAGAGTCCCCCCTCCCGGCCCCCCGCCAGGAGCTCTCCTGCATCCGCCAGCCGCCAGCACCGTGCGGAGCAACCAGCAGCAACGCACAACACGTGCTAGATACAACGCTTGGCCCACCCCTCGGCCGCGCCAGGTGTCCGGAGGAGGGGAGCAGCCCCACTCAAAGGTCTAGAAATAGACGCAGATGGGCAGTCGAGCAGGGGCCCAGACATCTCCTGGTGATGACGTGCACGTACTCTGGAGGGGTCCAGGCCTTCCCGACCAGGACGGAGCAAAGCCAGGAAGTAGCCAAAGTCCTCGTGTGGGATGTCGTGTCCCAGTTCGGACTGCCATCGACCACGCACAGTGACAACGGGCCCGCATCTGTAGGGACGTTGTACAGGTCTTGACTGAGTGTCTCAGCATCACCTGGAGGCTCCACACCGCCCACCGGCCCCAAAGCTCACGGAAAGGAGAGCGAAGGAATCACACCCTAAGGGGAACCTTAGCAAAGTGTTGTCAGGAGACTAACTTCCCAAGGCCAGATCTGCCACCCTGGCCCTCCTGTGTGCCCGCTGCATCTCCAGGATGCTAGGTTTCTCCCCTTTCAAAGTAGTGTATTGATGGGCTGCCCCCATGCCTGGGGAGCCTTCCGGGAAACTTACATCAGATTAGGAATTAAAAAAAAAAATCAAAAAAGCAACTTCAGGCCCTGGGACCACCCTAAATAAGTTACATAGGTAACCACCGAGAGGGCGCCCATCTCCTCAGCATCCCAGGTGCCTTCCAGGCAGGAGATTCAGTCCGGATCAAAGATTGGAAAAGGGACCCCCTCACACCACAGTGGACAGGGCCTCACACTGTTGTTCTAACCACCCCCACTGCCCTTAAGGTCTCTGGTGTCACCCCGCGGGTCCACTGCAGAGTAAAGAAAGCCCATCACCTGGATGAGAAGCCACATCAGTGGGAAGTCCAGCCAAACCCCACAGACCCGCTCTGGCTTTGCCTTTGACGAGCCCCCACTGACTGACGGACACCAGCTCACCGTAGTTCCGAGATCTCACGGGCACAGTATCCCTCCTCCTAGGGTCAGAATCTACACTGTTGCGCCTTCCGACTAGACTTTGCCCCAGAGACTTGCCATCGCTGTCGTTTATTGGGTGACCCTAGGGTGTATTCCCGCACTTACTCGTCCACAGGCTTTATCTGCTGTTGGGCTGCCACGATGACACCCTCTAACTGAGGTTGTGGATCCCAGTTTTGCTGGTCCTCTGCTGTCTACTCCTGAGCACATTTCTCTGTGGTTTTCCTGACCCCAGTCAGTCCTGCTCTGTTACCTGGTGTGTTGTTCCTCCTCACGGCCTTCAGCTGGCCCGACCTGTCAGTGGAGGGCAGGCACCCCACGCAATCAATCATGCGGGTCTGTCCGTCTCTTCCCCGATCCCTCAATCATCCCCGGGAGCGACACTCCACGTATATGGAAACCTTGCTTCCCCTGACGCTCCCCTGTGGCCATTCCCCTTCTCATGAGCCTGCTGGCCACATCAGGAACTATCCTCGGTGCCACCAGCATCGTGGTGTCACAGGCTCTGGACCAGGGGCTCACTCAATAACTCACGGCGGATTTTTCCGCCTTCAGTCAGCCCTCGCTGTGCTGAGACGCCAGGGGCTGGGGTGTCAGTGAAGGGCCATGGAAAGACAGCTCACGGGGATGGAAGGCACATTGGGGGTCCCTGCATCTGTCCACCTGGGAGACAGGAAAGGACAACTTCCTGTGTCCGGGAAGCCAGGCACAGGGAACCCCGTGGCAGAAGAGAGGCAGGAGGGGACTGAGGGGAGACACACTTTGTCCCCTGCCTGCGTCCTCAGTTCACAGACCAGCCCATCTGGACCATTCTAAAGCAGCGTCCACACTTGAAGCAAAGAGAGATGCTTGGCTTAGCTTCCTCATAAACAAATCCTCACTCCCATCAGCAGCTAGAGAAGCAGATGGGTCCCTGAGCACCACGGGCCGATGAGAGAGGGATAGACTGGATAGAGGATTTCCGAAGGGCTCGTGTGATGGCTGACTGCGTGGCTTCTGCTGTCCCGATGATTATTTCCTTCTTCAGGAGGTCGGAGGCTCTGTCTCCTCCAATGGGCAAGGTGGGTCCTGTGACCACTGACGTCTTCCAGCCCCACTTGGAGTCAGACACACCAGGCTCGAAGCCCAAATCTGCTAGTCTGTCTCTAGGCCATCACTTCTTACTCTGTATTTCCACTTCTGCCCCTGTAAATGGGACAAATAAAACCAAATAGATAAGGCCGTCCTGGGGATGAAATGGGGTGGGGCGGGTTATGTGACAGCAACTGTGCCCAGCAACGCGCTCATCAGACCACGTCTGGGATCCGATTTCGAATGGGGTAGCTCAGACCATCCGTCAGCAGGGGGAGAGTTTGGGGTCAGAGATCAAACAACTGGCCCTCATTCTTGTGCTTTTCACTCCTTTTTACTGCGTATCCTTTTCGACTGTCTCCTTGAGCAGACAACCTGATGTTCACTGTTGGTCTCATTTTCAGCTCGGTTTTATGTGATTTTATTACCACGGCAGCAGGTAGAGAAGCGAGACACACTAGCACCCATGGTGGACAGAGCTGGGAGACTCCCACACCACGGGGCTCTGGCTCCCAGCTCAGTGCTGGCCCAGCTGTGTGTGGGACAGTCACGGACGCTGGGACTTACAAGGATCAGTAGAGCCTCAGTAATTTAGCAAGACGCAGGCAAGGGCTGTTTCCGACAGGATGCTCGTTTTGCTACTGCCCCTCAGGTACTTTAATTACAGCTACATAAATGGGGTGCTTGAGAAAAGACGGCGCGTTAATAATAGAAAAACCCGAGGGAACACTCGGCAGTCATCATAATGATGAACGTTTCAGGCGAGCATGGCTGAGGCAGCCTCGGCGAAGGGTGGACGCTGGGCGGGCGGGAGGATAGGAACCGTCCGAAGCCGTCTCCCACGAGACACTTCTAAATTACAATGGGGAGAAGTCGTAACTTTGCAGTGCAGGGACTTGGAACACGCCATCGTGGGGAGACGGCCAACACGGACATTACTGCTTCCCCTGACCACAGGCCTCCCGCTGGGTCGCGGACACAAACGTGACCCCAATGTGCGTCACTAGACGGGCGCAGCGGGCGTGAGCAGGCACCTGCAAAATGGCACGCGTGAACCGGGAAGACGAAAGAACCACTCCAAGTTAAAGGGCACGGGAGGGACGTGGCCACCACACACGAGTCAGGGTCCTGGAGTTCGTTTTGCCAGAAAGTACACTTTGGGCCAACTGGGAAAATCCCCCAAAAAGCCAATAATAAAACCATTTCCCTGTAAATGTTCTAATCTGTATAAACGTATGTTGGGTACAATTGTTTGTTGGAAAGGCAGGCTGAGCTGTTCGGTATTCGGAGAGGAAGAGAAAACAACACATTTTTTTTTTTTTAAATGTGGGCATCTGGGTGTCGGCGTGAAGTTCATGGGACTTAGTATCTCTCTGGCATCTCTTCAGGCCCCATTTCAAGCCCCATTTTGGGAGAAGACATTACTTAAAATAAATAAATAAATAAAACACAAAATAACAAAATTGTAGTGGCTTCAAGTAATCCAAAGTTTTCAAATATCAGGAATTGAAGAAACATACTACCAACGTTAAGATAACCAGTGTTTTCTAATGGTGGCCTTAAAATGATTAGAGAGGTGACTTTTATGACCAATACAAATAATGCAAGTTTTAAGATGTAAATCCAGTAATAAAACAAGTGGACTATGGCATTTTGCACCGTCCTGGAGAAATGCACTGCATTTCCCCACCTGAGAGCCAAATGCCCACATGCGCAACTGCCTCAAGACAGAATGACTTGCTTTACGGCTGATATTTGCAAACTACTGCGTATGCATTTTTGCATAATACTGTCATATTTAAGAACAATATTCATATTTTAATGTTTTAAACACGTTGGGGATTTGCTTTCAGGATTCAAGAAAACCAGGGTTGATCCAATATTGGAAGCCATTGGAATGTGTTTAGTCATGTCTGTGTTCCCTTGGGAAGGTCCCATAAGGTTCGTGTGTTTACCCTGATCGTAGTTGAATTTATAGGGAATCAGTCTTCCTGCAGTTTGCTGTGGGCAGACGTTGACGATGACAATGTGCAGGGTTTGATCCCTCATGTTTCCTGTGCGTCTCCCTTTCTTCCCCCATTCTGATGCTCTCACACCCACATCACAGAGGGCCCCGGGGAGCCCATCGCTAGGCTTACCCCTTCAGGGTTTCATTCCTGGCTAATGTGAAAAACAGGCTCCCTGACCCCAAGCCCTAGGGTGTGCATCTCAGACACATGGGGAAGTCTCTGGGGACCCCTGAAACCCACAGAGAAATTCTCCCAGTGGGGTGTGCGCTGCTCAGCCTCATGGCACGGTAGACAAGACTTCTGGGACCCTTAAGTCACGATGATAAGCCAATATAAAATGACCGGCGTGAATTTATTTCCTCCCTGGCTTTTGAAACTGAATCCCCTTCTAGTTAGGGTATCAGCAGAAAAATCAGCATGATTCAGTTTTCAGATTGTCATCATTTGTACTCCTGCTATGGGGACAACAGAAGAATCGTCATTTGCGTTCTCTATTTCCTTCCTCCCCACATGTGCACCTATATTTTTAAGCAGGAGATCCTGACGTGCCTTTGCAGACGTTATGCCGTGAGCACATAATGGATCCAGTGGGTACAGACACAGCCCTGAAACACACTGGCTCCTCTGCCTGAAGGAGGTCGCCTGCTCGTCGATTACCAGCACCCAAGAAGTCACTCGTCCTGATGCACTACGGTAACATCTCTAATCAGTGTGCACAGAGCAGGAATGTGTGCTTGCTTAAAACATGGGGTTATCAGCTACTGCTGCCCTCCTCTCTGACTGACGCTGGGGAAATCATCTTCAAGCTCAGCAGAGGTGTGACATGTCTCTGACTGTGAATCTTTATAACAGGTATAGGTGATCATGTTGTGGCCTGCACGGATGTTCTGGGTCGTGTGTAGTTAGATCCTTTAAATTCTCAGCTCTGCTCAGCTGACCTACAAATGAAGGTGAAGTTAACTCCTTGAATGGCCACTGTGTTGGATATCCTGCACTTGGGCCTCGTTTTAAGGTCCTGTATTAACAGGCGTACACAGGAACAGAAGGTGGGGTCTTTTACTCAAGGATCTTGTAATTTAACTGGGGGAATAAGGCATAAACTCGTGACACCCTGAAATGAAGAGCCCCATGTGGGGATATGCAGTGATGAAGACCGAGCTCTTGAAACCCAAGCTCTGAATTCAGACAGAGCCTGGAAATGCTCTGCCACTTGTCTGTCTGTCCTGGCAGTCTCTTCCATCGTGGGCTGGCAGGGGATCTAGGCGGCTTGCGGAATGATGGACTGGCACACACAGGTCAATAGCCAGATTGTTCTGCTTACCTGGCAGAGGGCCTGCCTCATGTCTGGGCGAAAAGAGAAACATCTGAAACACTTTGCAAATGATTCTCTGTTGATACATTGTATCTGTTATAAAATAAATCGTGTTTGTAGATGCTTCTGATTGGCACGCCCATTTCCTTCAGCAGGGTGTGTTCTACCGTTGTGAACGGTTTCTAGCGTGATCGTAAACTCTGATCCTCCCCAAAGCTCCAGCTTCTCAGCCGCAGACTGGGGAGGAACCGCTGCTCCCCTCAGGCCTGCAGATGGGCAGTCATGTCCCGCGCCGTGAGGGGGGCAGTCTGCATAAATCTGCACGCGCGGCTTGTGTATTCTCGCCCACGTGCTTGTTTGTTCCATCATCTGGTTGCATCACTGTGGACCACAGACGTCTGCGTTATCCTTCAGTCATGTTCCGCTGTGGTTATACTCCAGCCCTAGTTTCCATTTTTCTTGTTCAAATCGCTCCTGATTTGGCCCCTGGGAGCTCTTTCGGTTTTCTCCGAGTTCCTCTGATGCGCTTTCCTCATGTGTGTGTCTTTTTGCTTGGGCTTGTTTCGTTTTTGTGTTTTCTTGGTTTGGGTTTTGCTGTTTGCTTTCGGATAGCATTTCCCTACTTCCTGGCATTGCCGGATAGCTCCGTCTCCAGTCCTAAAGACCGTTGTTTCTTCCAGAAACCCACCTTCTGTTTATCGGAAAGTGGTGTTAGAAACCAAGGTCTGGGCACCAGCTGCGCTCCCCGGTACAGAGACATTACTGTCCCTGGTCCTCCTCGGCTGACAGAGCAAGGGAATGCATGCAAGTGAGCTAGCAGCTGTGTAGGTGTGTCTGTGCCCAACTCCGTGCACACACAGCCACATCTGGATCAAGGCAAATGTATTACTCAGAACCATCACCACTGGGATCGTCTAGCCTCATCTCTGCTCATCTGTGAGCTCCTGTCCAACAGCGAGGAGCCTGGCTTCCACCACCCGCCGTCCATCTACAGAACCGTTTGATTCCAGGAAGCATGTGTGCTGGTTTCAGAATTGTTAACCTGCTCCCCGCCCCCCACGGGAAATCAGCTGTCACTAGACTGCCCACCGCAGAACATCCATCTGTAGGGTTCCAGGTCTTGGCTGCTCTGCTCTGTGTTGTTCATTACGTGTGTGTGTGTGTGTGTGTGTGTGTGTGTGTGTGTGTGTGTGTGACTCCATTTGGAAGAATCTATTGACCTCTCTGCGAGCTCACTCATTTGACCTCCACCGTGTTGGGTCTACTCATTAGCCCCACATAAAGCTTTCTTCATCTCTCTCCCTGAGTTTGGCGTCTCACATTTAATTTTGATTCCTTTTGGGACTTCCACTCTCTCTGCTGACCACATCCATCTGTTCTCTCATGTATTCTCTCTTCTGATTAGAGCCCTTAACGCATTAATCATGGTTCTTGTAAACTCCTGGTGCGACGGCTCCAGCATCTGTTCCATATCTGAGTCTGGCTCTGGGGACGGCTCATCGCTTGCCTCTGTCATGCCTTGTACGTTTGGTGCCGAAGCCAGACATGTGGTGCTGTGGAGTAAGGAGGCACCTCGGGCTTGATGTGAGGAAATACGTTCATCTGGTCCGGAGGTCTGAATATTTGATGTTTGCTGTCTCTGGTGCCCTTGTCTTTGCCTTCCCCTCGAGCTCAGGTGTTCCCGAACACTCCTCAGAGAGAGAAGGTCTGTGTTAGCACCCAGGAGCCCTGCTGGTGGGCAGCGGGGTTGGAGGAGGGCAGGCATCTGTCTGCTTCAAGCCGCATCTCATCTTGGAGCTGACCAGCATCTGGGCCCCACGTGCTTTCTGCCCAGGCTGCTTCCAGCGCCCCTCACCATGTTGCCTCTGAGCTGGGAAATGTGCATCTTCTTCTTCTGGTGAGATGGGAAGACAGGGGGCCTGGAGTGGGAGGATTGCCCCTCCCCAGCTGCTGTGAGGCGTGACAGCCTTCTCCCCACAGGGTGGGCTTTGGTTGTGGAGAAAGTTCTGGGCATGGTTCAGCATGTTGCTCTTCTCCTCCTGTGGCCAGAGCTGGGACAGATCTTCAGCCTCCGGCAATTCATCAAAATGACAGCCTTGTGTTCCTCCCAGCGGAGGGTCCAGCACGGCCGCATGGCCGGCTCCTCCTGGCTGTGATTCTCTGGATGAACCTGTCTCTCTAGATTTCTGGGTAGGATTTGTCCTGACCGCCCTTCTCCTGGGTTCCAAGGAAAGTCCTCAGCTTGTAGTACATCCAGTTTGATCTTATTGTAAGGACAGGAGTGATGATCTACAGGATCCTTACATGCCCGGGTGCCAGAATTGTCTTGTAAGTGGTGTTGAAGGTTTTCTGTTCAGGATACATTAGCTCCTTCAAAGGAACAGGGGATGTTCTCAAATTTTTGAAGATGTAAATCCAACTTCGCTTTTGAAGTTAATCTTTAAAGTTGAATTGATGAGGTTATGTTCTAGGGAATAATAATGAAAGCTTTGGTTATTTGTTTTAATAAAATATTCTGGATTTGATCAATTGACCTCTAAAATCACCCCAAAGCAAATTTTATTAACGTTTTCCAGTCTATCCTGGTTCTTATTTTGTTGTTCTAAGTATATATACATTTTTTTTCCAATAAACGTTTGAATTTTAAAATATTTGGGTCTAAATTTTAAATTGGATTACCAAACAGACTGAAGGAAAAACTCCAGGGTAATTTTGATAATTGTGCAGAAGAATGAAGTTTAACTTCCTGGAGGTACATGTTCTGTTCATTCATTTCAATGCAATTGAATTCAAAAAATATATACTGATTTCTACTCTTAAATCATTAATTGGTTGAGTCATTTTTTTCATGTATCCACTATGTGTTCCCACTGGAGACACAAAAGTAATTAACGTTGTTTCCCTGATGTAAAGGAAGGGTAAGTAGTGAGGGGGAGAATGATTTGCATTACACAGGTCTAGTCGATGCTATCACTCGAGGACATGCTCATATGAAGACAAGGGAAGACAAGTTTGATAGAGGCAGCTTGTACCGAGGGTCAGGCATGGAGCCCTTGCCATAATTTGCTTGATGTGACCAATGAAGGGATGAATGGGGTTCTCACATTTTACAGGATGGGGAAGGAAACACAAGCAGAAGTGATTTCTGTGGGAAGACATGAAACAGCATGATAAATCCAGGGTCTGTGAGTGGAGTGGTGAGTCTGTGACTGAGATTCAGGGAAGAAGTGTTGGGGGCGTGATGCTGGAGGAGATGGACAGGGATTGTACAAACACAGGGCTCCTGTGTCCTGTGAAGTAATTTGAGTTCTATCTTGTAGGCAAGAGGAAATCATGAATGTGTTCTAAGCTGGAGTCACCTAACCAGACTAGGATGTTAGAGATCGTTCCTGAAGTGATGGGAAGGAGGGATAGTTCATGTGGTGCTGACACATGATGAACAGAAGATTTTCAAATATTCTAGCAATGCTGACAAATAATTAGACCACTGGGCAATCTGTAGTAAATGCTAGACAGAGTGGAGAAAAAGAGATGTTATCGGAATATAGAAGTGGGATGGGTTCATTCGGTCAGAAGATAGGGTGTCATGCAGAGACATAGCTCAGTGATATAATCAGATACAAGGATCAAATGGGAGAGAATGGAAGTCCAGCCTTATGGTAGAAATCTGCCTAAAGTCAGTGGAAGAAATGATGGACCTGAGATATCATCGTTTGGCGACTGTCCGTAAAGTCGCTTTAGATAAGAAACATCAGCGGTTGTCAAAATTATTACACAAGAGTAAGAAGAAAAACATGGTCTCTATCTCATCTCAGAGTATCTTCCTCCAGTCATTTGTTAGTTATCAAGGGCAAAATAGTAACTTCTTCATAGCAGAGAGTATCTTGTTCAGGTGATCACCTGATCAAATTAACATCACCGTCATGGGACAAGTTGAGACTGAATGCCTTCAGATACAACTTGCTGGCAAGACCATGACTTCATACCTGTGGCATCTCCTCCAAAAATGCACGCCCCGACTCTAACCAGGAGGAAACCTCCAATGAGCTGACATGGAAGGACTCTTCACAATGACTGGCCTGCACTCTGTAGAGTATCTTGGTCATAAAATGGTGGAAGATTATAGGAAATGAAAAAGACAAAACTCAGAGCAAAGAGGACGTTAGATTGGATCTTGCCTCAGATAAGGAGCATTATGGGAAAACTGCCAAAATGAATAAAGTCTGTGACTCAGACAACAGGGTTATATCAATAATTACTTCCTGAATGCAAAAATCATACTGTGGTTAAGACATAGAAAGTCTTTAGTTTTTTAGAAATTACACACTGACATTTGGACAACTGAAGAGTCATCATGTCTGCAACTTAGACTTACGCTTTCCCCAAATATTTACAAACACACACATACACACACCTAGTGACAGAATGACTGTAGTAACATGGTAATATGTGGGAATTGCTTTTTGCAACATTATTTGTGAGACTGAAAGGTGTGTGTGTGTGTGTAGTGTTTCGCAATTGTATCTCCTGTACAGTTTCCTGTGACCATCACCAGCACAAGATTCAGAACAGCTCCATCCCGGGGTCCTCATGCTACCTTCTATGGCATAGTCCTCCCTTCCTCCTCCCCCCGACCCCTGGCAACCACTATCTGCTTTTCATTTACATAAAATTATCATTTCAGAGAGTGCTATAGAGATGGAATGAGACAATGGGTAATTTTTGTGATTGGGCTTCTGTCATTCAGTTCAGTCCCCAGCTGTTGCTTACACCGGTTATTTGTGCCCTTTTACTCTCAGTGCTGTTCCATGCTGTTCCATGCTGTTCCATGCATGGTGTGGATCGACCACAGCTTGCTTCATTATTCACCCCTTGAAAGGTTTTTAAGTTGCTTCTAGTTTTGAGCTATTATGAATAAAACTGCTATGGGCACTGGTGTACGGATTTTTGGGTGAAGGGGTTTGCATATCTCTGGGATAAATGCCCAAGAAGGCAATGGTTGCGCACGTTGTCTTCTGGCAAGTGCATTTTTAATTTTGAAAGAAGCTGCCACACCACTTTGCAGAGGGGCTGCCACACTATGTTCCCAGAGGCAGTGAGTGTGCAAGTGGACAGGCTCGCGACCTCTTCGGCACTGTCTGGTGGGGCCCTTTTTACTGGGGCTTCCCTGATAGCTGTGCAGTGACCCTCGTTGTGGTCAAGTTTGCGTTTCCCCAGTCCTTCCACCGCTGAGTGTCTTTTCATGTTCTTCTTTGTCAGCTGACCATCAACTTCAGTGAAATCTATTTTCTCTCCTTTGCTCATTTTCTAATTGATTATTTGCTTTTTTACTGTTTAATTTTGAGATTTATTTAGATATTCTTGGTATCAGTCCTTTGTCAGATCTGTGGTCTGCAAATATTGTCTCCGGCCTGTATGTTCTCTTTATCTTAACAGGGTACTTCACACACCCAAAATGTTTAATTTTGATGAGGCCCAATTTAGCAGTATTTCCTTTTCTACATCGTGCTTTTGATGTAAAGACTAAAAAACCTTTACCTGGCTCCAGATTCCAAAGGTTATCTTCCTGTTTTCTTTTTTTTTTTTTCTAAAAGTCTTATGTTTATATTGTTTGTGATCAATATCAATTTTGAGTTAATTTTTACATAAGGTATGAAGTTTATTTAGAACTTCTTTTTCTTCCCTTCCCTCCCCTCCTTTCCCTTTCCCTTCCCTTTTCCTCCCCCCTTCTCTTTTTCTCTCCCTCCCTCTTTCTTTCTTTCTCTCTCTCTTTCTCTCTCTCTCTCCCCCTCCATCCCTCCCCTTCCTTCCTCACTCCCTACCCCCCTTCCTTCCTTCCTCTCTTTCTCTTTCTCCTTCCTTTCTTTCTTCTTATGGCTCTTCAGTTAATCCAGTGCTGTTTGTTGAGGTCTATCCAACATTTATAGAATTACTATGTCCTTTGTTAAAGGTCAGCTGGGCATATCCGTGTGGGTCAGTATCTGGTTTTCGTGTTCCGTTCTTTGATCTGTGTGTCTGTCCTCTGCCAATACCACACTGTGTTGGTTACCGTGGGTCTATAGTAGATTTTAATATTGAGTAAAATTATTGCTCTTATTTTACTCTTTTTCAAAATTACTTTAACTATTCCAGGCCTGAATATTTCCATACAAATTTTGGATAGGGTTGTCAGATAGGTTGCTGGGATTTTGATAGTAATTGCATAAACTTATAGATCAGTTTGGAGAAAATTGACATCTTTGCTATAATGAGTCATTATCAATTTTTATTTCTACATTTTACCTTATTATGCTGGTTAGAACTTCCAGTAGGATGTTGAGTAAGGGAGATGAGAGCCCACATTCTCCCTGTATCACAGGGAAAGCACTGAGTGTCTCATCATTGATAGGATGCCTGTTGTGTGGCTCTGTGGTTGTTCTTTACCAGCTAAGGTCTGTTCTTTGTTTCTAGTTTGTGGATTTTTCATTGTATCATGCATGGGTGTTAGACTTTGTCAATGCTTTTTCTGTTTCAACTGATATGTGTATACAATCTTTCTTCTTTAGCCTGTGGATGTAATGCGTTATAGTGGTTGATCACTGAGTGTTGAACTAGCCCCAAATCCTGGGAAAACCCATGTATTCATGGCGTGTGGCTTTTTATGCAATGCTGGACTTGACTATCCATGGCTTACAATATGAATTGTTAGATTTGACTGTGTGAACTCTCTCATTAGAGGATTCCATTATAACATGGACAACTGGAAACTAAGTGTAGGAATTCTACAAAATAGAGTCCACTTGTCAGACAGATGAGCCAGATGGGATAGTCCCTTTCTAGCCCTAAGACATCTGTCATACTCTCATGACATTATACACACACACACACACACACACACACACATTCACACATACACACACTGTCATGTTACTTACATACACACATACATATAGTCTTATTCCACACACATACTGTCATGTTACACACACACACATACATACTGGCACGCTGTCATGTTACATACATACATACAGTCATGTCACATACACACATACATACATACTGTCATACTGTCGTGTTACAGGGGAGGGCACTTGCACCCTGAGTGGATGCTGTACTAGAAAGTCTTTGACACCCCTCCAACAAGAACTCATGCGTTGAACCAGGTGAGTGACGGTGAGGTGTGTAATGTCGATGGGACAACGACCCACATAACAGGACACGTCTCTACTTGTGTGTGGCAGAGTTCTCGGCGATAAGGAAAATAAGGTGAATTCTTGAGACTCGGGTCTGGCGACATTTACAGCCATTGCAGTAGAGTGAATGACGCAAATACTAAGAGAGGCTCACAATAACATTGCATCAACCATTGAATTGGGGTCCTGCAAGTTCCCTGGAAGGAAGCTGTCAGGAGTGGGGGTGCGTCTTCCTGTGAGACACTGGAGACACGAGTGAGTTATTTGCGGACGAGTGCCATGGGAATTTACAGTGGAATCAGGGCACCTGACAGCTACAAGAAGGACTGGTGAAGAGAGGCAGCAAGCAAAGGTATGCGTATTTGACCTTAACAGTTTTATCACCCTAGAAAGTTCTTGTTGCAGACGCCTGGGTTCCTTTACATGAAATTTTGCAAAACTTGAACCTTATCTGACTGCTCAGGAGGCCCTTAGTCAAATCTATGAATCACATTTATGTTTCTGTTGAGGACAGGTTTTGTTTTGTTAAAGCACAGCACAGAGGATTTTTGCTGCTCCTTCGATTAAGACTGAGATAAAGTTTTTCATTTTATACATTTTTGAGAAGAAACACCGCTACCGTCACCTGTCTGAAGGACTCCTTCTCTGCGTCATCAGGGTTCCAGCCCCACCTGCTTTGGTCCCTGGACCAGGCTGGGAACACTCTCCTCCCTGATGTCCACGTGGGTCATTTTCAAGACATTTCTCATCACCTTTCAGCAAGCTCCCTTCTGATCGTGTAATTGAAAACTGAAGTCCCTTTACTGTGACCCACCATCTGACACACTGAGTATTTGAATTATTTATCTACACATCGCTTGCATCTCTCTCTTCCCAAGTTAGAAGTAAGATCCATGAAGATAGGAATTTTTGTCTGTTTTGTCCACTGATGAGCTTTCAGCATTGAGGACAGTGCTGGCAACAGGGAAAGCAGTCAATAAGCATGTGTTAAATTAATGAGCAAACAAAGAAATGAATCACCACCAATCCAACAAGCCAAAGTATGAGTAATTTTGGGACAGGAAGTAAGATTTATTGTCAGGCACGAATAAGGAAGGGGCAGCACCGAGGTTCTCATGAGTGCAGAGCCCGCCCCCTGTCCATGGAGCTGTGACCAGCAATGTGTTGGACCCCACAGTCATCTGGGATGAGCCGCTTTGCATACAACATGTCTTCAAAATCATCCTCATTGAACTGAGTAACACCCCACTTCGTGGAGATGTGGCTCTAGGGAACAACGGAAGGAATGGCATCAGGAAGGCTGGACACTGGGGCAAGGAAAGACAGGATGAGAGCACAGCTCATCTTCTGGTGCCCAGAGAACTTGAACTTGGCCCTGCAAACGGCCTCAGTCACATGATCCTTGTTCTGCAGCTTGGTACAGATGGACATGATGATTTGGCCCATGTGGACCCTGGCTACTGTACCCTGGGGCTTTCCAGAGATACCACAATACTTGTCTACAACCCAGATCAGTGATGGCATGAGGTCAAACATGAATGTCCACTGGAAAGGTCCATCTCCAAGGTCCCTTAGGGCTACCTATATAATCATCAAGCTGCAGACAGCACCAAGAGGCCACTGTCTACAGCCACGGCTCACTGGGTCCCCATGGGGAAAGAGCTTGATGGGTGTCAGGCAAAGTGTGGATATTCCTAAGGTGAGCAGTCTGGTTTTCCTGCTTCTTCCTCACAAACTGAAGGCAAAGACACAGATGGTTAATTTTTTAAATTAAATTTATTTTTTCACTGTTCCAAGTTTCACTGTTTATGCACCACACCCAGTGCTCCATGCAATACGTGCCCTCCTTAATACCCACCACCAAGCTCACCCATCCCCCCACCCTCTCCCCTCCAAAACCCCCACTTTGTTTCTCAGAGTCTCTCATGGTTCATCTCCCCCTCTGATTTCCCCCAACTCCCTTCTTCTCTCCATCTCCCCATGTCCTCCATGTTATTCCTTATGCTCCACAAGTAAGTGAAACCATATGATGATCGACTCTCTCTGCTTGACCTATTTCACTCAGCATAAACTAATATGGTTAATTTTTATTGGTTTTTCAGGTTGCTCCCTAAAAACTTTGAAACTATCAAAAAGACCAGTGGTGCTTGGGCTGTAACGAAGCCTACAGGAACTTGAACAGGTTTCATAATTTAGTGACATCAGGTGGTGTGATGCTTGCCATTACTGTCATGTTTAATATTTTCCTTCAGTGAATAAGGGAAGAAGTAGTTTTAGTCCAGAAAAAGCAATGCATTTCTATGTCATGAAGATCTTTAAAAAGCACTATTAAAAAACAAAAACAAAAATAAATCAAGTGTGAATTTTCAGCACAAGTGCCCACACAACTTAATGAAATGTATTTTATTAGCTCTTCACTGGGTGAGAGGTTAACGGCCATTTCGTGCAAGCTCATTAAGAGAAGTGGAGCTGGAACTCAGGCTCATGTTTGAGTGGATCTCCAGGGGGACACACAACAATGTGTCCCTTTTATGGACATCCAAGCCCCAGCCTTTCAACGATAATGCATCTTGCAGTTGGAGCTGAACTGGCTTCTTTCTAGAAACTGCTGGAGAAGCTATGTCCATGATTTTGCCTGCAGATAGAGACACATCCCATTCTATGCTAAAAAAAAACCCTTCACCACACACTAGAGACTACCTTCATTGGCCTTACTGTACTACTTATTACTTGTTATTATTGTTTTCCAAATTTCACCTTTTTCAAACCCAGTCTCCACCTCCAAAACAAGGATGTTATTAATAGTGTGCTGCTGCAAACCTCAGAGGGCAGACTCCCCGATTCCTGGAAGGACGACCCCATGCCGCGATTCCTCCCAGCACTTTCCTGACCCAGGCAGAGCTCCTTCCTTCCCTGCCATCTTCATATTTGTGTCAGGACCCGAGGAAAAGACCAGTAAAATAAGTGACAGTGCCCAGTTCATGAGTTCTCATCCACATAATTGGCTTTAGGGTTCCTTGGGGTTGTAGAGAGCAAGATAGAGTCATGGGTCAAGCAGTGACATCAGCAGCCTAGGCCAGATACAGCAGATGCCAGCACAGGCTGGAGGCACCAGGAACAGATAACCCAGAAAGCCAAGAGAGCCTGAAGGAACCGGGGCTGTGGTCACTGGAACCAGAGGAGCTCAGCCAAGACCCAAGACTGGTTAAACCCCTTTTAAAGGGGAGGAGTTCTGCAGCAAACCGTCAGACTCTGCAGACGGTGCCCCTCCCATGTCTGACCACCTCTGAAAGGTGGATCTCTGCCCAGAATAGAGATGCTATGTGGCTTGAACCTAGGAGACAGTGAGTGTGGGGAGCTGAGGCCTCGCCTCGGTGTGCGCTCATGGACTGGCTTTGTGCTTGGCTTGTGAACTTCCTCCCCCTTGTGTCTTGTTTGTTGTGGGTCTTTGTCTTGTGCTTTGCTTTGTGTGATGCATAGGAAGCAGCATTAAATGTGTATGAAATGTCACTGAGTTTGGGATCCTGAACCGGCTTCACAACTGTGTTAAGTTTGCTTTATGACTGAATGAGGCTGACATGATGGAAAGACACGACTCATGTGTGCACATTTGTAGCGTGCTTGTGACCCATTGGGGCTCAGGGTCTGCTCCCTCCCGCACCCTACAAGCCCGGTGCTGAGGGGGTAGTCCTTCAGAACACGGAGCTCTCAACAGAGTGACCATTTGAAACCAAACATATTAAAGACATTAAATTTTATTATGTAAATTATTTCGTCCTCTATATCTTGAAGCATAGTATTAAGATTTATTTGTTGAAAGAATAAAGGAATGAGTTCTAGTGAACACAGTACAACATTCTTTTAAAAGTCATGTTTTTGTGGAAATAATATTTTTTTTCCACATAGATGAAATACGGTATTAAGTCTCATCCTTTCTGACCATTAGCCATTATTTATGTGTATCTTGTTTTACTTAAAATATATGTTCCTAATTATTTTTCTTTTTAATAGTGAAAAAATTTCCATTTTCCATGAATTTACCATCTTGAATTGGTTGTTAGAGTATTTGCTCTGAAAGAGAAAAAAAATCCACGTCAATATTCATGGAAAAAAGGGTCCATACAAAAACTAATCGATACATTCTTTTCAAGTTTCTTTTTGGTTTAACTAAAGAAACCTTTCTGTAGTAAACAGTAACTGCCTGAAAAGTGACCCCCCCAAAATAATTAAATGTGGTAAGATCATCTGTACCAGGGCACCTAGTGTGGACTCTGGTACGCGCACAGATCCGAGAACACACTTCCTGCTCTGGGGCTGCCAGCTGCCTGAGGCTGGGCTGGCCACACACTCACTGTCCCCTCCTGATCTGCAGAGCATCCCACCTTGCAGGTGTAGCCAGGTGAAATAGGCCAATGTGTATAAAAATCACTTGGAATTGTTCCTGGAACATCGCAAGGACCCAGATGATAGTAGTTAATAATTGGGTGACAGTGATGACCACGATGATGATGGTGGCGATGATGGTGATGATGCTGGTGATGATGATGGTGATGATGGTGGTGAAGGTGATGGTGATAATGGTGGTGGTGATGGTGGTGAATGTGATGGTGATGATGGCGGTGATGGTGGCGAAGGTGATGGTGATGACGGTAGTGATGGTGGTGAAGGTGATGGTGATGATGGTGGCGAAGGTGATGGTGATGAGGTGGTGAAGGTGATGGTGATGATGGTGGTGATGATGGTGGCAATGATGGTAGTGGTGATGGTGGTGAAGGTGATGGTGATGATGGTGGTGAAGGTGATGGTGATGATGGTGACGATGATGGTGATGATGCTGGTGATGGTGCTGGTGCTGATGGCATTGGTGGTGATGATGGTGGTGAAGGTGATGTGATGACGGTGGTGAAGGTGATGGTGATGATGGTGGTGATGGTGGTGGTGATGGTGAAAGTGATGGTGATGATGGTGGTGATGATGGTAAAAGTGATGGTGATGGTGGTGGTGAAGGTGATGGTGACGATGGTGGTGGTGATGGTGGTGAAGGTGATGCTGATGGCGATGGTGGTGATTATGGTGGTGAAGGTGATGGTGATGATGGTGGTGATGATGGTGGTGATGATGGTGGTGGTGATGGTGGTGAAAGTGATGGTGAAGGTGATGGTGATGATGGTGGTGGTGATGGTGGTGAAGGTGATGGTGATGATGGTGGTGAAAATGATGCTGATGATGGTGGTGATGATGGTGGTGACGATGGTGATGGTGATGGTGGTGAAGGTGATGGTGATGATGGTGGTGATGGTGGTGGTGAAGGTGATGGTGACGATGGTGGTGGTGATAGTGGTGAAGGTGATGCTGATGGCGATGGTGGTGATTATGGTGGTGAAGGTGATGGTGATGATGGTGGTGACGGCCATGACAATGACGGTGACATCCCAGGTACCTAGGACAAGTTGCCCAAAATTATTGCTTGTAGTACTTTCTAAAGACCACTGATCTCTACCCTTGATAACACCTGAAACTCATTAATCTGTGGGAAAAACACATTTGTGCCTTCCCACGTGGACCTCGGATATCGTAATAAAGGGGACGAACTGGGCGTGGGGAGATAGGGGATGTTCTAAAGCCCCCCACAAGCACCAGGAGAACCGCCACTCTGAACAGATCCTCTCTCCACATTCTGCTGTGCTCTAAATCACACTTCATTTTTTGTTTTTATAGTGATGTGAACTGGTGCTACTCTCCTGTCCTGCATCATGGCACAGCCCGTTCTACTCTCACCCGCAAGGTGGCTTAACATGGGCTCCACCACCTGCTCTGCTCCCACTTTCCAAGGAAGACTGACTCTCCCAGGCTCAAGGCTCCCTCTGCACCATCTCTTCTCCCTTCTGGTCTCCTCTTGGGTCTGTTGGGTTCCTTTCTCTCCTGCATGTTCAACCGTCCTTTCCTTGAGTCCTTTCCCTCACTTTAGAAACACAACCAAGGGCACCTGGGTGGCTCAGGGGGTTAAAGCCTCTGCCTTCAGCTCAGGTCATGGTCCCAGGGTCCTGGGATTGAGGCCCGCATCGGGCTTTCTGCTCAGCAGGGAGCCTGCTTCCTCCTCTCTCTGACTGCCTCTCTGCCTACTTGTGATCTCTCTCTCTGTCAAAAAAATAAATAAAATCTTTAAAAAAAAAAAAAAGAAAGAAACACACCCGAGTGTCCTTAACCACTCCCACCCAGTGTCAGCTACCTCTCTCTCCCAATTCACTTTCTTTATGAGTGTGCTCAAGCTTCTCGACAGACAAGGTGGCAGTGGGCACCTCTTCTTTCTACATGATTCCTCTTTCGCCTTCATGCCTGACGGTCCTCCTCACGCCAGCCCTTCTGCTGAGACCGCCCTCCAGCAACCCTGACAGCCGAATCCAGTGGTCTTGGTTATTACCCTTCCTGGAACATCTGGCCCATGCCACCAGGCTGTTCTGCATGTCTCCTCATGTTTCTGATTATCTTGTGTGTTTTCTCTTGTGGCTTGTCTTTGTATGAATGCCCTTTGATAATGATACTCCCTAGGGTAATATTCTGGGCTCTTTTCTCTGTCTAAATGTTCTCCTGGAGTGGTATCAGTCACTATAATCCATATGTTTGCTATTGTCAAATACGTCTCTAGCATCCGTCCATCTTCTGTGCTCTGTATTAGCATATGAAAGTGGATTTAATTGCATGCCTGTTAAGTCTGGTTTGAAGGCCATGCCTCATAGTCTTGATATCATCATACCAGCTTTCCTCTAAGGCCACTGCACTCCATCTTCATAGTTCTCACTGTGAGACCTTCTTTAAATAGATATTAATATCATCACCTGCATTTGTGATTTTAATCAGTTCAGATTTCTGCATTTAGGTAGCTTTGTTTAGCTAAATCAAGCTATATGGAGTTCAGTTCTCTTGGTACAAATGGTTTAAGCTTTTTCCCAAATATTTTTATTTGAGCATGCATTTTTAACTGATTTTCCAAAAGACACAGATGACTGTGGATCCACGGAAAGCATTCATAATCCCAAGTTAAACACCATTCCCTGTAAAGAAGACTAGCCAGGATTAGAGATGGTTTTGAGCAAGACAGAGTGGTCCACTGGGAGACTAAGCAAGCAAATCTGATTTAATTATACAACATAAAACTCCAGAAACACATTGAAAATTCTATTAAAGATTAAGAAGTTTGACATTATGCAAAAAAGGACAATGCTTTGTGGTTTCCAGTGTACAAGTCTTCTAGCTCTTTTGTTACATTTATTCCTAAACATGTAATTCTTTTTGATGTAATAAATAAACTTGCTTTCTTCATTTCCTCTTTGACTTGGTTATCTTCAGTGTATAGAAACACAATTGGTTTTTGTGTGTTGCTTTTGTATCCTGTCACTTTTTGGATCCTCTTCCATGGTTTTAACAGATTTCTGTGTGTGGTTTTATATGTATAAGATTGTGCCACCTGTGAACAAAATGATTTCACTTCTTCCTTTATGATTGGATGGCTTTTCTTTCTTTCTTTGTGTCATTGCTCTGGTCTGAACGTCTAGTACTCTGATGTTCTTAAGACCAGGAGGCATGGAACTCATGAATACAAACACCATGGGGACCATGTCATTCACTCCTATGACTACCACACTCCATGCCATCTCATCTCAGATGAGTTTCAAAGGGACATAATTCAGAAATTTTTATGCATTCTTTTTCATGGAAAGCTGTAATTTATTTATTCACTTCAAACTTATGGCCTTAGGTTGAATAAAATCATTTTTGCCTTATTCTCTTTCAAAAGAATGAGATCACCAATAGTTTCCTAAAACTCAGAGACCATCCCATGGGTCTGTCTGTTGGGGCCTTCAGTGCATGCTGAGGGTAGAGGCCATGGAGGGTCACAGTGGGAGAGGGGTCAAGGGCATCCCCCCAGGGACCGTGACCACCATTCAGGTTCTAAGGAGCTTGGCCTTTTAGAACTCAGTCAATGGAAAGTCACAAGATTTTTCCGTCTAATCAGAGCTGTGTTCTAGAAAGACGATTCATTCAACACAGAAAAGAACGGATTCATGGAGACCAGACAAGGTGATCAGATTCATCTGGATGTGATTTTCTGAACATTCTCCACGTAGTTCCTTGTCCTTCCCTCCTTTCTTCTTCCTTCACTTTTGCAAACGGTTTTATCCTTATTGCTTTCTTCCTTCCTTCTGGCTTTGCTTTAACCCGACAGAAACACCACCCGGTGTCAATGTTGATGACAGTTGATGCCGTGAAAACTAGGCTGGTTTTCCATCCCTGGGCAAGGACCACTGCTCTTGAACGGACTCATGAACCTTCTAGAATGGCAGTGGAAGTAGGAAGGAGTGGATGTGGCTAATTAAAGTAAAGCCCAATAACAAATAAGAGAATTAAAATGTAATATTTTTTTCTTAAAAAAGAATGTCTTTACCTTTAATGTTAATTTAAATACATCATTGGAAAGTATGGTTGAATTACCTCATGAAAACTCTCAGCTAAAAGAAAGTAAAATAAAACTCACCGATTTTCATCTTAAATCTCAAACACTAAATATGAAACATCACCTGCGCAATGCCAAGCTGTCTTGTAGATAATAAGCGTATAGCCTGAACCACATTTGGGTTACTTTCTACCACATCTGGCTGTAAGTCAACAGCTTGGGAGCAAAACCTCTCTCTCCATTTTCTGTCACCTGAAAGTGGGTGTTCTCGCTTCGAGGCTTTATCCCTACTCTGTGTGGAAAACACACCTGTGGATTTATTCACCCGGTTCTCCATTAGAATGCCAAATTAGCATGGCTCTCCTGTTTGTTCCTTGTTGGTGGACAAGTGGAGTAGGGGGTGTGCTGGTGGCAGGCTGGCTGTAGGGTCCTCGGTCCCTGTGGACACAGAAGAGAGAGGGCATAATCCCATGCACTGACTCCCTCCATTTTGGCAAAATCCCTACTGTTTGACATGGATTGGAACAGGAACAGTGATGCCCACTTGGGAAAAATTGTTACAAGCAGTCAGTATGGAAAATATAAGACGAAACTGCCTGGTTTTAAAAATATATATTATTTATTTGAAAGAAAGAGAGAGCACAAACAGAGGGAGGGGCAGGGGGAGAGGGAGAAGCAGGTTCCCCCCCAAGCAGGGACCCTGATGTGGGACTTGATCTCAGGACC
Organism: Lutra lutra; assembly: GCF_902655055.1. Lineage (NCBI taxonomy): Eukaryota > Metazoa > Chordata > Mammalia > Carnivora > Mustelidae > Lutra > Lutra lutra. The sequence goes on along the minus strand of NC_062289.1, from coordinate 2,136,516 downwards.
CTGGGATCATGACCTGAGCTGAAGGCAGGCACTTAACTGCCTGAGCCCTCCAGGTGCCCCCAAACTGGTTTTAACCACAAAGAACCTGGCCCTATGTCCAGCCCGCCGGACGTGTGTGTCTCTTTCACCCTCACTGCCTGTGTAACCATGGGGGTTCTTCTGGGCTTCTCTTACTGTCAGTGAGCTCGTCTACAGAATGCGGCTGGCAACGGTGGCCCTGTGCACCACCGGGTCCTGACAAGCAGTAGGCGTCCGGCACGTGGGAAGTGCCGTACATGCTCTTGCGAAAGCACACAATGTGTTAAACCTGCTGACAGTACGTGCAGGCTTTTCCCTCCTTCCCGAAAGAGAATGTGCGACAAAGCCCTTGGCTCCTGCCTGAGATAGGGTTGCCTGGTTTAGAAGTAAAAACACAGGAGACCCTGGTAAATCAGAACTTCAGTGCACAATGATTATTACTGTTTTTCTAGTATAAGTAGCTCATGCTGCATTTGGGTGGTACTGATACTAAAAATCATCCATTGCTTTTCTGTGGTTCAACTTTAACTGGGTGTTTTGTACCTTCTCTGGCAACCCTAGAAGGGATTACACTGAAAGATTGTTTTTTTTTTTTAATTTAAATTTTATTTTTTATAAACATATAATATATTTTTATCCCCAGGGGTACAGGTCTGCAAATCGCCAGGTTTACACACTTCACAGCACTCACCATAGCACATACCCACCCCAATATCCATAACCCCACCCCCCCTCTCCCAACCCCCCTCCCCCCATCAACCCTCAGTTTGTTTTGTGAGATTAAGAGTCTCTTATGGTTTGTCTCCCTCCCAATCCCATCTTGTTTCATTTACTCTTCTCCTACCCCCTCAACCCCCCATGTTGCATCACCTCTCCCTCATATCAGGGAGATCATATGATAGTGGTCTTTCTCCAATTGACTTATTTCGCTAAGCATGATACCCTCTAGTTCCATCCATGTCATCGCAAATGGCAAGATTTCATTTCTTTTGATGGCTGCATAGTATTCCATTGTGTATATATACCACATCTTCTTTATCCATTCGTCTGTAGATGGACATCTAGGTTCTTTCCATAGTTTGGCTATTGTAGACATTGCTGCTATAAACATTCGGGTGCACGTGCCCCTTCGAATCACTACGTTTGTATCTTTAGGGTAAATACCCAGCAGTGCAATTGCAGGGTCATTCTATTGCAGGGTAGTTCTATTTTCAACATTTTGAGGAACCTCCATGCTGTTTTCCAGAGTGGTTGCACCAGCTTGCATTCCCACCAACAGTGTAGGAGGGTTCCCCTTTCTCCGCATCCTCGCCAGCATCTGTCATTTCCCGACTTGTTAATTTTAGCCATCCTGACTGGTGTGAGGTGATATCTCATGGTGGTTTTGATTTGTATTTCCCTGATGATGAGTGATGTGGAGCACTTTTTCATGTGTCTGTTGGCCATCTGGATGTCGTCTTTGCAGAAATGTCTGTTCATGTCCTCTGCCCATTTCTTGATTGGATTATTTGTTCTTTGGGTGTTGAGTTTGCTAAGTTCTTTATAGATTTTGGACACTAGCCCTTTATCTGATATGTCATTTGCAAATATCTTCTCCCATTCTGTCAGTTGTCTTTTGGTTTTATTAACTGTTTCCTTTGCTGTGCAAAAGCTTTTGATCTTGATAAAATCCCAATAGTTCATTTTTGCCCTTGCTTCCCTTGCCTTTGGCGATGTTCCTAGGAAGATGTTGCTGCGGCTGACGTCGAAGAGGTTGCTGCCTGTGTTCTCCTCAAGGATTTTGATGGATTCCTTTCTCACATTGAGATCCTTCATCCATTTTGAGTCTATTTTCGTGTGTGGTGTAAGGAATGATCCAATTTCATTTTTCTGAATGTGGCTGTCCAATTTTCCCAACACCATTTATTGAAGAGGCTGTAAAGTACTCAAGAAAGAAATTGAGGAAGACACAAAGAAATGGAAAAATGTTCCATGCTCCTGGATTGGAAGAATAAATATTGTGAAAATGTCTATGCTACCTAAAGCAATCTACACATTTAATGCAATTCCTATCAAAGTACCATCCATTTTTTTCAAAGAAATGGAACAAATAATCCTAAAATTTATATGGAACCAGAAAAGACCTCGAATAGCCAAAGGAATATTGAAAAAGAAAGCCAAAGTTGGTGGCATCACAATTCCGGACTTCAAGCTCTATTACAAAGCTTTCATCATCAAGACAGCATGGTACTGGCACAAAAACAGACACATAGATCAATGGAACAGAATAGAGAGCCCAGAAATGGACCCTCAACTCTATGGTCAACTCATCTTCGACAAAGCAGGAAAGAATGTCCAATGAAAGATTGTTTTAACTGGTTTTTGGGCTATTCTGAGATCTTCCCCTTTCTCAACCATGTCCTGTTGTGTTGAGCAATGGAGAGGTAGTGTGGCAAGAAATGAGCTGCATTAATGGCCTGGGTATAGCATGTGTCTGGACACGTGGGTATTCCTTGTTCCTCATCTGTAAAACAGATGTGACCTACCAGACAGGGCTGTATGTTATCATGTGTAAATAAGTTAACTAATATAACAGGCTTTAAAAAGTGCCTGGTGCGTAATAAGTGCTCAAAATTCTAACTGTCACCGCATTTTACCTATTCCATTATATTCACATTTTTTGGACATTTTAGGATTCTTAAAATTGGGGGGTTTCTTTCAACTATGGGCAATCGGCTTCCCCTGTTGTCCTGGTTCATCTGCCGATCCTAGATGTTCACTGTGTTGTGACTTCAACTGGTTATGTGCATTATTTGAAAAAAAAAATGTTTCACTCCCTAGGAGAGAGAATTCTCAGGCACAGCTGGGAATCTAAAGGAAATGCGAGAAGAGAAGTCTTTTTTTTAGAAGAAGTTCTAGGCTCAGGGCAAGATCAGCCTTTCACCTGAGTAAGGTGTGTTCGTTCTTTGTGCATTTTCATGAGCACAAACACGAACAAAGAATAGTTTGTTTAGAAGTAGAATCCTTGAAAATGAGATTTTTAAAAAAGATTTTATTTGTTTGTTTTTAAAAATTTTTTTAAATTTATTTTCAGCGTAACAGTATTCATTGTTTTTGCACCACACCTAGTGCTCCATGCAATCCGTGCCCTCTCCAATACCCACCACCTGGTTCCCCCAACCTCCCACCCCCCGCCCCTTCAAAACCCTCAGATTGTTTTTCAGAGTCCATAGTCTCTCATGGTTCACCTCCCCTTCCAATTTCCCTCAACTCCATTCTCCTCTCTAACTCCCCTTGTCCTCCATGCTATTTGTTATGCTCCACAAATAAGTAAAACCATATGATTTTGACAAGATATATGCACACCCATATTTACCTCAGCAATATTCACAATAGCCAAGATATGGAAACAATGCAAATGCCCACCAGTGGATGAATGGATAAAAAAAGAAAATGTGGACCTTGAAGTGAGAAAGAAGGATATCTTGTCATTTGTGACAACGTGGTTGGGCTTTGAGCACATGGTTCCAAGAAAGAAATCAGACAGAGAAAGACAAGTACTGCATTGTGTCACTTACATGTGGAATGTAAAAAGTTAAACCTAAAGAGAGAGAGAGAGAAAGAGAGAGGGAAATGTGATCACCAGGTGATGGAGCATGAGGTGAAAAGATGGATGGTGTTAAGGGTACAAACGTGTAACAAGTTTGTAACAAATTAGAGATCTAATGTCCGCCATGATGAATATTGACAATATTGGGCTATAGAAATGGGGTGTTCCTATGGCAACGCCAACACAATAGTAACACACCACACACCCTGAATTTACAAAATGAAACATGTCTAATTTGTCAAGTCAAAAATGGTGGAGTCTTCTGCCATGACTAGACGCACCTACCTCTTGAGGTAACAAAGCATTTATATCTTATATGTTTCTATTTACATGAAATGTATGTGTAATATACATATTGAATTACATATACATATTGAATTTACATATTGAATGTAAAACAGTACAATATTTCTCTTTGACTTATTCCACTTACCATAATGTCTTCAAGATTCATTCAGGTTGCTGCAAATAGCAAGATTTCATTCTTATTTATACGTATATGTTTACACTGATTTATGTATCCATTTGTCCATTGATGAGCTCCTAGGGTTTTTTCCACATCTTGGTTATTATAAATGATGCTGCATGAACATGAGGGTGTGTGTATGTATCTTTTTGAATTAGTGATTTTGTTTTGTTTGGATAAATACTTAGAAATGGAATTGCTGGATCCTCTGGTAAGTTTTACTTGAAAATTTTTTGAGCAAACTCCATACTTTGACCATAGTAGCTACATCAGTTTACAGTTTCATTTAGGTGCACAAGAATTCCCTTTTCCTCACGTCCATGCCAACGCTTGTTATTCCCTGTCTTTTTGACAGTCACCATTCTAGCAGGTAGAGATGACATCTCATTGTGGTTTTGATTTGCATTTCCCTTGTGATGAGTGGCATTAAGCATCTTTTCAGGTACTTGTTGTCCATCTGTATGTCTTCCTTGGAAAGATGACTATTCAGATATTCTGTCCATTTTCAAATTGGATTTTTTTTTGCCACCAATTTGTATGAGTTCTTTATATATTTTGGATATTAGCTTCTGGTCAGATATATGATTTACAGATATCTTTTTTATCCCATTTAGTAATTTGGTTTTTCATTTTGTTGATGATTTCCTTTGCTGTACAGAAGCTTTTAATTTGGTTTCATCCCACTTTTTTATTCTTGCTTTTGTTCATTTGTTTTTGGTGTCAGATTCAAAAAATCATCACCAATACCGGTGTTGGAGCTTGGGGCCTGTTTTCCTTTAGGAATTTTATACTTTCAAGTCCTCTGTTCACATCCATTTTGAGTTAATTTTTATGTGTGAGTGAGTGGTCCAGTTTCATTCTTTTCCTCGTTGCTGTCCAGTTTTCCCAGCACCATTTATTGAAGTGACCATCTTCTCCTCATTGTATATTCTTGGCTCCTTTGTTGTAAATTAATCCATTGCTCTGTGTGTCTGCTTTGTGCAAATACCATATTGTCTTCATGCTATAGTTTTGTAATATACTTTGAAAGGGAACATGATGCCTCCAGCTTTGTTCTTCTTTGTCAAGATTGCTTTGGTTATTCAAGATCTCCTACAGTTCTATTCAAATTTCATGATTGTTTTGTTCTGCTTCCTTCAAAAATGCCATTGTAATTTTGATAAGGCTTGCACTGAATGTGCTTATTGCTTTGCGTAAGGTGGACATCTTAATATTAATTTTCCCATTCCATGAGCATCAGATATCTTTCTCTTTATTTGTATCTTCTTCAAGTCCTTTCTTTATCATCTTACAGTTTCAATGCATAGGGCTTTCACCTTCTTGGATAAATTTATTTCTAAGTATTTGATTCATTTTGATGCAATTATAAATGGATTATTTTCTTAATTTCTTTCTGATAGTTTATTATTACTGTGTAGACATGCAACAGATTTTTTGTGTATTCCTTTTGTATCCTGTGACTTTACTGAATTCATTGATTAGTTCTAACAGTTTTTGATGGGACATTTAGTGTTTTCTATATATCATATCATGTCATCTGCAAATGGTGACAGTTTTATTTCTTTCCTTCCAATTTGGACATCTTTTTCCTTTCTTTTTTTCTCTATTTTTCTTTCTTCTCCTCCCCCTCTCCTCCCTTCCCTCTTTCTCCCTCTCCCTCTCCTTCTTCCTCTATCCTCTTACTCCTCCTCCTCCTCCTTCTTCTTCTTCTTGCTTTCCTGATTGCTCTGGACAGGACTTTTCTATTTCTTGATGTTAGAGTAAAAGTTTTCAGCTTTTCATTTTGGGTATGATGCTGGTGTGGGCTTGCCGTTCACGGGTTTTATAATGTTGAGGTGTGTTCCCTCTCTACCTGCTTCGCTGAGATTTTTTAACACAAGTTGATGTTGAATTTTGTCAAGTGATTTTTCTGCATCAGTTGAGTGTATCATGAGGTGTTTAATCCTTCATTTCGTTAATGTGGTCTTCACGCTCACTAATTTGCAGATGTCGAACCATCCTTCCCTCCCTGGAACAAATTCCCCTTGAACATGGCCTATGATCCTTTTAATGTATTGGTAAATTTGGTCTGCTAGTGTTTTGTGGAGGATTTTTCTAATAATGACATTTCTGCATCAATAAGAAGGACATTGTTTATTTTTATTCTCGAGACCAGTCCTGTGAGGCGAGTAGAAACCACACCTCCTATGCTCTCGAGAAACAGTCTTCATGCAGCTTGGTTTACTGAGCACGTATGGTGTGCTAGGCACCGGGTTATGCAAAGTGTCACAAAAGCAAAGAAGGTGGCCATGAGCCTGCTGTATTCTAGGTCAGAGGCTGGCAGATGTTTTCTGTAAAGGGCCAGATGTTCCTGTTCTAGGCTTTGTGTCCATACAGTCTCTAGCTTCCACTCAGCCCTGCGTCTTGGTGTGAAGGCCGCGTAGATGGTACTTGGATGAGCATGACTGTGTTGCCAAAACTGTATGGACTGGGGTGTGAAGAGCCTCTGACTGCTACGTGTCATAAAGTATTATTTTTATTGGAATATTTTTCATCCATTTGAAAACATAAAACCATCCTTAGCTCTCAGGCTGTGCAGACACAAGTGGTTGACTGGAGTTGGCTCACAGCCCATATTTGTCCTGCCCATGATCTGGAGCTGAGCGGAGCCGGACACAAATAGGCCGATGACAGACAGCAGACACCTTGAGGGGAAGCTGCAACCGAGACTGCGAGACAAGGTCTCCTGTGGGAAGAGGAGGCAGGGAGGCTTCTCCAAAGGTGAAATGGGCAGTGTGGAAATGAGGAGAGGCAGCTGGGACTCAGAGCGTGGGAAGAGCCTGTACACGGATCTCAGGGAGGAAAGACGCTGGGGAGGCTGGAGCAGCTTGGGAAGACCCATGGGAGGGAAAGGACGCCGCAGAAGATCAGAGAAGGCTGAGCTGAGGGAGGGAGGGAGGAAGAGAAGGGCGGGTGCCGGGCAGTGAGGCTGCGGCCACAGAAACCTTCTGCAGGCAGGGGTCCCTCGTGGTGACGTCAGGAGTAACTCAATGAATCTGCATTCGCAAATAGAGGCTCACTGGAGTTACCAGGGAATGCATCTTGTGTGTGTGCATGTGTGTGCACGTGTGCATGTGTGTGCATGTGTATGTGCGCATGTGTGTGCACGTGTGTGTGAATGTGTGTGCACATGTGTCGGGAGAAGGAGATCACTCAGCATCTGCTGTGGGCCAGGATGGCCCTTTTCCAATCACTGTTGATGTGGGCTCGGACACGGGGAATTAGATCCAGAAACTGAATGACTGGTCGCCATTTATTCAGTTCCAAAAACAAGTTCATCTGATTCTAAAGCCCGAGCTGTGCCTTCAGTTGCCAAAATCAATGAAAAAGAAAATAATTGTCCATGATAGTGATAATATCTTCCATTGTGCATGAGAAAAAAAATAAGAACAAAGGAATAGATTTGTTGTGGGAATGGATGAGGCTTAATCATGAACTACTTTTATGTCTTCATTTTGAAAATGTATTATTTTATTTATGACCTAAACTCTGTAATGACACAGAAGAGAAAGGTTTCATGACGACATTTTTGAACTCATGCACTGTTTATTCCCTATCCTTCCAGAAAAGGAGGGCTTTCGTTCTTGTTTACTCTCTGTGGATGTGCTCCCCGCACTTTCAGATGCTTTAGAAGAAAAGATCAGAAAGAAAGATTCTCTTTCTCCTTGTTTTCATTTAATCTATTTGTCTTTCTTTAACAGATTTCCAGCATTGTTCCAAACTCAGATTTCAGTGAAGAAACTCCTGGTTTTAGTGAAGATCTTCGGCTTTTTTCCTAAGACCCGGTTATGGATACAGTCTGTGATTTTTTGTGACTCCTAGAAAAGCAAGGCCCCAGGTGCAGCTGGACATTTCAAAGCAGTCGGACGCTTGGGGCTCTGGACTGTGCGTACTACTGGGCTTGTTCAAACAGGACTTGTTGGGTGGTTGGACGCTGCACCACCGGGAAGATGGTGTTCGGGGGTAAAGACTGGCACGGACATCACCGTCCGCGCTCACACCTGGCCTGTGGCCAGCAGAAGTCGATTTGGCAGTTTCGAGAAGACTTTGGCCTGTGTCTTATTTGTGTCAGTGTCTCTGTTACATGATAGTGAGGAAGATGACCTCAACACGCTCGCTCACTGAACAGCACAAAGGTACATTGTGACCACGGGCTAGTGATTTGGGAAAGCGTTGTGGATCCTCATCTGTGGACTCCAGATTTGTGGATTTGCAGACTCACTAAGCTTCACTGGTAATCGCAATATCAAAGCTCAGGGCACACACATGGCCCGTTACAGACCCCCGTGAACGGCTGGCACCTCAGCCCCCACCTGGCGCTGGATGGGACAGCACACTGCCCTTTCGTCACAGACCTCGGACTGGAGACGAGGGTCCTTCCCGCTGTCTCTTAAGTGACACGTGTTTTTGTTTTGCACTTTTGTGGTTTTGTTGGTGATGTTAGTGTGTGCCACGTGCCCATGGTGGAGTACGGAAATGCTATCCGGGCTCCTAAGGGCAAGGGGCTGTAACTGCTCGTGGAGGAGGCGTGTGTGTGGCTGGAGGCTGTCACACTCGGGCCTGAGTCACAGACCGCCGGCTGGGAGTTAAGTGATAATGACTCAACAATGTACATGAAATAGTGTCTTTCGACATAATCACACATACAGCAAAGTCACGTATTCACTGAGTAAAATGTGACCAGAGGTTCCCAGGAACCTCACCCCATGCTTCCCCGAGAATAACTGTTCAGGGTTTGTGATCTCAGTGCTCGTGGCGATTCTGCAGAAGGTCCCTACCATGGATCATGGGAACTGACTGCGAGTGACACATACACTTTGAAGTCCTCCCATAGAGCGAGGGGCTCGGCACGCTCTCCCTGGATGTCCTATGACTTCTGGGGCTGGGTTGGGCCGTGCCCAGCAGTCAACCTGCTTCCTTGGGGAAACTCTTTCTAGAGGAAGCCAGCCGCCAGGAACAACCCCAGGCACCCTAGGACTGCCACGTGGGAGAGGCCACGTGTAACTTCTCCCACGTAGGGTACCCACTGAGTCAGACTGTCCTGGCCATGGCGCCAGATATGGGAGTGAAGAAATCATCTTGCAAGTGGGTCCGTGGCCCAGTGGTTCCGGTTCAGCCACCCGGGCCACCCCCTGCTGGTCTTGTCCTCCTGTCTGAGTCCCTAGAAATCACGGAGCATCAAGATGTCCTCGGTGGTGCTGTGCTCAGATTTCTGATCTACCGATCAGTGGTTGTGGGTTTATGCCACCAAGTGTGCAGTGGTTTGTCACCCAGCAAGGGAGAGCAGGAACAGATGGTATTGGTCCTAATTTCAACGCATCAAAACATATAGCAAGATAATGACAAAAGTAGAGGAAATCTAGCAATAAGTATCTACTGAATTTGACTAAAAATGCAAGAATAATACTGGAGTGCTTTAAAGTCTCTCATGGAATTCAAAGAGCAGGTATTTCAATAGATAGAAGGTGTGCGGGGAGAGAGGAAGCGGGAGGGATATTGGCTTGGGCTTTCCTTAGTCTTGGGGAAGAGGCGGCATGACGTGGCCAGGGTTCCTGGAAATACAGGCCCCTGGTGTGGCCACCAAAACTTTACACCCTCATTCTGAAACGAGCAGCCCACCTTCATCTACCGATGAAAGACTTGACATTCAGAGGGTTAGACAGTTTGTGCAGGGACCCAGGCATTAGGTGGGTCTTCTCTCAGTCTGGAAGATTTTGGTAGGACCAGGACTTTTGGTGTGACTTGAGCCTGTAACTCTCCAGTCGGTTGGCTAGTGGTTGTCACGGGGAGGTGACTTGAGCTCAGCACCTGAGGCTCACCGTTCACAAAAAGTGTTCTGAGAAAACCTCATTGGTGGCACAAGTGACTCCTCCCTTCCCTCCACCCGCCACCCCTGTCCCGCCATGGAGCTCTTATGCAACTCAGTAAATCAGTGCCTGAGAAGCTATAGGTAGCATTTGGAGCTAGAAACAAAGCATTTTTACTGCAGGATGAATTCTGTGGGCTTTCTCCGTGTTTCCTGCAGGACAGCTGTGGGAGCCCAACAAAGAGGCTTCTCGGCCAAATGAGCAGAAGAGATTCTGGGGTTTGGCATTCTCCTCCACTCTCCATCTTCCTTCCTGTCTTCCCTGAAAGGTCAGCAGCTGACATCCCAGGCCCAAGCTTCTCAGCGGTGTCCCTCTTTGGTGGCAATGTAATTCCTAGGATGGTCCTTCTAAATGGTTAAAATCCTAACCCCTGGCTTAGCATCTGTTTTCAATGCCCTTGCACATGGGCAGCCAGCATCACTCTCATGATGCAGCTGATGACAAGGAAACAGGACAATTCCAGCCACAGCCTCTGGGAAGCACTGGGAACTCCCCTTGGCCTGTGCCTGGCCTCCCTTGGGGGCCCACCTTGCAGGTGCAGCGGCACTGCCTGGTTGGTGGGGAGTCTGCCCCACGCTGTGCTGCTTATGCTGTGTCGTGGCATGTGGAGAAGGCAGGGTGACCGTGCCTGCAGGGTGCCCATGTGAACTCATGATGTCATAAGTCAAGCTGCTTACGGGTGAGATGGAGCACCAGGTGTCACAGGTGGGCAGGGGCGGGACCCACAGATGCTCCACCCCTTTGAGGACCACACCCACCCCGTCCGGTGCCAGGCTCTTTCTCTCCTGCAGGGTCCCCCACAACACTGCTGAATTGCTGGATCTGGGAGCCTGTTGGAGTTTCCAGAGTCTTTGGCAAGTGCTCTGAGTTAATAACTGGGCTGAGCTCCCTAGAAATACAGCTTCCATTCCTTTTCACCCGAAAGGGATGAACTTAGTGAATGAACATCAGGGACTTCTGGCAGGAAATGTCTTTCCTTTGGTGCGTATTGAACCTTATTGGGAGACATTACTTCTGCTCAGTGGGGATCCGCAGAACCTCAAATTTGATGACGATATGCAATGATGTGTCTTAAAAACACACAAGGAATCACTCTAAAATGTGTGCGCTGTGGAATTCAGGACAAGACGATGGGCTACAGAGGAGGAGGTACAAGGCATCCAGCCAGCCAGAACCGGGATGGCGAGGCTGGCTGGTGTGGAATTTCGATTTTATGCCCAATGCAGAGGTCGTTGGAAGGCATTAACCACAGAGGAGATGCTGCCTTTGCTTAGTCCCTCAGCACACGCAGCTTCTGGAATGGCCCGGGGTCACCAGAGGGAAAGCAAATGCTCAGGTCTGGACCTCAGCCCTCTGAGTTAAAGGTGGTGATCTGAGTCACAGTGAACACAAAACGGGCCAATGCTGGTGCTAGAGCCGTGGATCCCGCTGCCAAGGGATTGGATTCCTGGGGAGTGAGGGTTCCAGCACGACTCCCAATACTCAGGGCTGAGCAGCCCACGAGCTGGTGGTGGGAGAATCGTGGGGCGGAACTGGTCAAGCCCAGAGCAGCAAGCTTGGGTCTGAACTCCTGCACCAAGTGTGGTGAATGCACGCGTTGGGACAGTTGGATGTTTGAAGGTCCCTGGAGAGGTCACGGCACTGGGAGTGAACACTCGATCCTACGACGTAGACGATGACAAGGGGTGAAGTGGATCTAGCCACCTGCTTGAGTGGGAGGACGGGGCAGCTTTGGGCTGAGGTCGGAAACAGGAGGCCTGGGCTCCCAGCGGAGTGTGTGGGATGGCAAAGCTGCACGTCAGCCGGGCCCGGGGTCAAGCATCCCTGGTCACACAGCTCCGGCCGCTCCTGTGAGTCTCTGCTCTTTCCGTCCACACACTTGTTAAGGTGGGATAGCACTCCTGTGATCGCCTGGCGTGTGATTCGTCCCCTGAGCCCGGTGCATGCGAAGTGTGTGCATCGCAAGGACAGTCCCAACGGGTTCCGAGTTAGAAGCAGACGCGGAAAAGCAGTAATAATGCAGCAGGAGGCGGGTGAACCTTGGTAAGCATTTCGGGAGCAGAAATAATCGTCAAAGAGGAAGGGTCAGCTCTGGACAGAAGGCGTGGCTCAGGCAAGTGACAGTCACAGTGAGAGACACATGAGTCCTGGTGAGTATGTGACCCGAAGAAGGGCCACCACATCTGCTGTGTGTCCACCCGACCCCAGCCGGGTCTGTTGTGAGCTTGGTTGGGGATCCAGCACCTCGGGAGCGGGTGGGCTGGTGAGGGCTCCCTGCCCGCCGTTCTGCAGACTGACCAAGGGTGCAGCACCCTCTGGCCTGATGAGCTGTCAGGGGAGTAATTCTGCCTTGTCAGGGTAGATAAAATGGGGAAAAGTAATCAGGGAGAGAGCCTTCCTCAGTGGCAGGAAGGTTTTAAAGGACCAATGAACACTTACATTTTAAAAAATATATCATGGGGACTGTGTCTATAAGCCTGGCCCACTCTTTCGGAACCATAAACCCACAGTATCGCCAATGTCCTTTTGGGATCTGTTTGTGGGTGGAAGATACTCTGTGCCCTGACCCCTCTACACCTAAGTCCAGGCGACATGCGTGGTCCCATTTCTGCAACTACCTTTGCACTTGGAATATCTGCAAAAGATTTCCTTCTCCCTGTCATTAATGGAGGGCACATATGGCACGGAGCCCTGGGTGTGGTGCATAAACAATGAATTCTGTTACACTGAAAAGAAATTAATAAAAAAACAAAAACAAAACCAAAAAACTTTTCTTTCTAGAGAGGGAAAAATAAATTTGTTCTAGGAATAGAAAAAGAAGAAGTATGGATGCATGTATAAGTATGTATGTGTATGTTTTTTCTTCCTTTATGTGCCATATGTTTCTTAGGCACTTGACATGTATTTTCTCCTTTTATCTGCAAAAAGTCTACAGAGTAAATACAGTTATCATCCTGCTTCAGATGTCGGAACATGAGGGATTAAAAAGTCACTCGCCCGTCTCCGGTGTTGAGGAGGGTAGAGGTGGCATTTGCAGCTGGTCATGTCTCCAAAACCCCGGGTACCTTCCCACTGCCTCATGCTGCCTTCCAGAGGGGCCACGAGCGATAAGAACAGGCATTGCATACGGACTGACTGTGGCCTCCGCTATTGCTGTCCTGGTCTGCATGTCTGCTCTCCCGGCTCCGATCATGAGAAGCCCAGAGCTGGGTGTCAGCTCTCTGCTGCTTCTGGGTTCATACTGGATGGTCACTGACAAAGGGTTGCCCTTCAATCCGTATGTGTCTATACAGCACCTACTGCACAAGATACAGCAGCCCAGAAACTGTGGGGGAACCTCCCGGCTTCCGAGGAAAGTTTCCTGGAGGGTTTTGGTGCTAAGACTATGCAAGTGGAAGGCAGGGTTTGCCTTGAAAACACTCACACTGTCTACAGGGAGATGGGGAGCTTTGGGCCGTGTGGTTCAATTTTATCACACTTGTTGTGTTTTATGTATACTTCGTTCGCCCAAAGGATTAATATGAAAACTTCTGTTTAAGCTACTTCCCCTGGTTCCTTCCCGACTTCCTCTACAAATTAAACTGTGAATACCCACACAAGCCCAGGAATGCAGACTTTGACATCCAGTTAAGATTTATATGTAACCTCCTGAAAAAAGCTTATCAGGAAAATGTCTTTCATTTGCCCTGAATTACAGGTTTTTATTAAGATAAATGCAAATTATTTTAATGACAAAAACAAAGAACTTCAAGCTTAGGGTCACTTCTCCTTGAAGATAAAACATCTCAGTGAGTTCCAATTGGAGTCACACTGATTGAGGACTTACACTACTTTGAGGATGAACTATGGACATTGGCCCATTTCTCCCAACTTATCAGCATTGTTCTGCGTAAATGCCCAGCAAGGAGCTTGCTTTGAGTGTCTCCGAGTTACTGCTTATGACCGTTAGCTGCCCAGGGTCACTCAGGCTCAGCTCTGAAGATTAGAAGTAATTAACGAAGAGCCATTGACACAACTAAGCAACTGAGTTTTACCACAATAATTCCTTTCATTTTTTGACAGTTTAGCTCTTTATTTTTTAATTATTTTTGAAGATTTTATTTATTTATTTGACACAAAGAGACAGAGATCACAAGTAGGCAGAGAGGCAGGCAGAGAGAGAGGGAAGCAGGCTCCCCACTGGGCATAGAGCCCGATGCGGGGCTCCATCCCAGGACCCTGAGATCATGACCCGAGTCGAAGACAGAGGCTAAACCCCCTGAGTGACCCAGGAGCGCCAACAGCTTAGCTTTTTAAATAATCCTTCTGAAAATGTAAAAATTCAAAAGATTTTTTTATTCTAATTCCTTAAGGACAAAAGAATTATAAGGTACACATTCACTGCTTCTTGTCAAAGTCTCCTCATGGTGAGCAGAAAACACACACAGTGTGACAGACTCTGCATCTTTACCCGAGAGCAGGTATTTCACAAATGCTGAATGGCTGAATTAACAAACAGATGAAATAAGGATAAAAATTTCTATTTCACTAAGAAATGGAACTTGGAAAAATATTTGAGTCTAATTTAAAGAATAGTCTTACTTTGGATGGTTTTTCCAATTTTTGGTATTATGGATAATAATGGGTACATATTTAGAGACATTGTGGGGATAAAACAGTGTAATGCCAAAAGACATTTTTTAATATACAATCATTTTTCCTCATGTACTGCTCTTAGGGCAAAGTGGTATCATTACTGTTTCCATAGGAACAGTAATTTTTGAAAGCCAAAATGAATGTTAAGAGAGAAAAGTGCATAAGGAAAACACAGTCATTCTAAACATTACTCCGTGCCCCCGCCCCACTCTGTGGAATATCAGTTGCATTATTCGTCTGTATAAGAAATAGTAAATAACATGAGAGCATTCAAAGTTCAAAGCTTTTGCAGATAAAGGAGGGATTTTATAGTTTTCTAACTTCTGTATATCCCCAAAATGTCTCCTCCAGGGTTGTGTGATTAGGGAGTGGTGAGTCTGACCTTGGGGCAAATTGAAACTGAACCGTAGCTCAAACAGTGCAGTTCTGGGCATTAGAACTGAGGTCCCCCACCTCTGTCCCCGTCCTTCCTTCCTTCCTTCCTTCCTTCCTTCCTTCCTAGAGCTCTGCCCTGCTTCCAGGGCAGGAGCTCTGGGCTCTTTAAGGGACAGCTTGGTGTTCCCACCTATGGCATGCCTTCACTGCTGAGGAACAGCATTGTCCCCTGTTGATATACATAACTTGTCAGGCTCAAGCACATGAGGGGCATAAGGCGTGCCCTGAAAGCTTTGGATTATGGAACAAAATATGGGGTTTGTTGGGTTCCCTTAGAGCTTTCACAGTTGTTAAAATAAGAGGAATTTGCACCTTACAGAACATCGAAGAAGAGGGTGAGCTCTTTAGAGACTCTCACCGCTATGGTTCTGGGTGGAAAGGGCCATGAGCCGTTGCACCAGTTCCTAGGGAGGCTGTTAACCTGTCATCCTTGCATACTGGGAGGCTTGCAATGGAGATGTTCATCCTCAGGGCTCTGGAGCCCAGAAATCGGTCAGGTGTCATGGGGGCCATGCCCCCTTTAACAGCACTAGGGAAAAATCCTTCCTGCCTCATCCTGTCTCAGGAGGCTTTGGGAAATCCTTGATTTTCCCTGTGCCTCGAGTTCTCCAAGTGCTGCCTCCTGGTCCCAGGCTTTCTTCCCCACTGGCGTCTCTGTGTGCCTCCCTCCCCTTACAAGGACACTAAGCGTACCTGGTAGGACCTCATTTTAACTTGGTTACCACCACCAAGACCCTCTTTCCAAATAAGGTCCTATTCATGGGAACCAGAGATCAGACTTGAGAATACCTCTTTGGGGACACAGTTAAAGCCACACTGTGGTGGTTCTGGGATGTTGGCAGGAGTGTGGCTGGAGACCCCGATTTTAGAAAGATTTGGAGAAAGAAGACATAAGGGTGACCTGTGCCTTGGGTTACCCTATATGTGTGAGGAAAGGGTGCACTGGGTAACACCTGTGTTGGTCATTCCCCAAAGTGCTGACAGCTCCTCGTTCCAAAGAGCCACAAAGGAAAAGAGGAAATCATGTGGTCCTTGTGAGTGATGGAGTAGATAGAAGAAAAAATAAGTCAACAGTCAGACCGCTCTGTAAATTCTTGTGATAAATATTAACCAAAGTGGAGTGCAGGTAAGAGCCTGCCCAGAACATTTTCTTGTCTTTGTTGCTGTCTCTAACATATCTGAATCAAGAGTGGAAGCCAGTGTGCAGCCAGGGCAACCTGCCAGAGCTCACTGGACTGTCAGAAATCGGGACCACACAAACTTAGGTTATGGTTCCCCGCCTGCCAGTGGTCCTCCTTCACAGCCTGGAAGCCTTCTCCTTGTGGAGCGAGGCAGAGAGAGAGTGTTGAAAAGGAGCTCTCTAGGGCCCCTGGGGAATGCAACCAGTTAGCTGTCTGGCTCTTGGTTCCAGCTCAGGTCATGATCTCAGGGTCCTGAGATCCAGCCCCATATTGGGCTCCCCATTCAGCTCGGTCTGCTCAAGATTCTCTCTCTCCCTCTCCTCCTGCCCCTGCTTTCTCTCTCAAATAAATAAGTAAATCTTAAAAAAAAAAAAAAAAGAGCTCTCCAAAGTGCCACAAAGCATGAGCCTCCACGAGGAGTGGGAGTGAATTCTTCTTTCCCCATATCCAGCCAACATGTGCTTTGCAACAACACCAATCAAATTTCATATTTAATTTTATTTTTTCTGATTACTTGGAAAATCAAACATGAAAATATATTAATTGCCTTAAGTCTCTTTATTAAAACATGATATTAGCATTTCCCATTAATAGCCTATTAATTATCTTTTATCTTATTTTTATTCTTTTTTATGAGTTTCAATTTTTTTTTAAAGATTTTATTTATTTATTCGACAGACAGAGATCACAAGAAGGCAGAGGCAGGCAGAGAGAGAGGAGAAAGCAGGCTCCTTGAGGAACAGAGAGCCTGATATGGGGCTCGATCACAGGACCCTGGGATCATGACCTGAGCCAAAGGCAGAGGCTTTAACCCACTGAGCCACCCAGGCACCCTGAGTTTCAATTTTTTAAAATAAGACTCTTCTGCTGAATTTTAGAGAATGCTTTAATTCATTGTAACATTCAGTGTAACATTTGTACACATACATATTGACATGGAAATCCACCCAGACACAAAGTGTCTATTTTCTATTGTTGCATTATTGTTAACGTCCATGTTAGGGAAGATCTCAGAGTCCCCATCTGGAAACCCCGGTGTAACTATGTCTTCTGTCAGTTGTCACATTACAACCTATCAAGAGGACATGCCCACGGTGCTACTGATCGCTGATGACACTAACTGACAGACCTCGCTGAGTCACTGCCAGCCATGTTTCCCCACTGCAAATTCTCCCGCTTCCCTCGTGTCCACTTTGTATTCTTTGGAGGGAACTAATTTTGTGCGATCCACAGTCACGAACTGGAGAACCAGGTTCCACCTCCCAGAGGGAGCGACATCTACAAAATTTATTTGGAATTATCCTTCACGAGAAAATCGATCTCTTTGTGCTGATCTCCTCATTCCTGGGCATGGAATAGCTCTCCATGTGTTGAGATGCTGGATCTTTATTTTTTTATTTATTTATTTTTTAAAGATTTTATTTTATTTATTTGACAGAGAGATCACAAGTATGCAGAGAGGCAGGCAGAGAGAGAGGAGGAAGCAGGCTCCCTGCTGAGCAGAGAGCCCGATGTGGGGCTCGATCCCAGGACCCTGAGATCATGACCTGAGCCGAAGGCAACGGCTTAACCCACTGAGCCACCCAGGCGCCCCATGAGATGCTGGATCTTTAACTCAGTGTTAGAGTTTCCACATATAGATCTACGTGTGTATTTTGTTAGTTTTATATCTCAATGCTTCATTTTTCAGTGCTACTGAAAATGGCATTTCTAAAATTTTAAATTCTAACTTTAATTGGATAAATATTTGAATTTTTGTCATTAAATACATTAGGGATTTTTCCTTTTTGAAAATTGTTTTGCTGTTATTAACGCAGATGCATCTTACATTAGATCTTCTAGCCTGTTTTCTGTTTGTATACAGGAAAGCTGTATTTTTCTTTACGCTGACTTTAAAATCTGTGCCTGTACGAAATTCTCTTATTTTGGTTATGCCATTTCCATCACGGAGCCAAGTGAGTTTATTTCTTCCTTCCTAACCACCATGGGTCCGATCGCTTGTTCTTTTGTAACTCCTCATCACTAATGTGCGCGGAAACCTCACCTATGCACTAAAGTGCATAAAGAAAGAAGAGTCATTAATTTCTTTTCTTTTCTTCTTCTTTTAAAAAAATATTTTATTTATTTGAGTGCATGAGCAAGGAGAGAGACCATGAGCAAGGAGAAGGTCAGAGGGAGAAGCAGACTCCTCCTGGAGTTGGGAGCCCCATGTGGGACTCGATCCCAGGACTCCAGGATCATGACCTGAGCTGAAGGCAGTTGCTTAACCAACTGAGCCACCCAGGTGCTCTCTTCTTCTTTTTTGAGCATCAATTTCTACTTGTTGAATATTTTTAAGATAAACGAGAGATGAATTTTGTCAAATGTCTTCTATATACCTATGAAAATCACATGACTTTTCTTTACCTGTATTAATATGATGAATTTTGTCAGGCTTTCTAATACTGCATCACTCATATTTCTGGAATAAACCTCCTTGTGCACGAGGTACTTCTTCTTAATATAGTGTAACATTGTGATCATCAATATTTTATTTAAGATGTTTGCGTTGACATCTCCTGAGTGAGACTGGTCTGTGTTTTCTTTTTCGGTACAACTGTTTTGTGGAACAGTTTTCTTAGCATGCTTTTATTGTCTGAAGAGACATTATTTTAATTCTCTTTAATTAAGACATTACTTAGTTCTTTTTCTTATAATAATTTTGTGGTAGAATTAATTGGGATTTTTTCCTTTGATTATTTGTTTATTTTTAAGTGAAATGAGTTTCTTTCTTCCTTTTTTACCTTTTTTTTTTTTTTTTGGTAGAACTGTAGCAGGATGTATTTCTGTTGATGTCTGGTTTCACAGCTTTAGAGTCCCTTTTTGGTTGGGTTTGTGTATGAGTGTGTGTGAGTGCGTGTGTGTGTTTTATTTTGTTTTTGTCTTTCTTATGTGGCTTCAAAATTTGGCATAAGATATGGACTCAATTTCTGAGAATATTTCCTCTGCACTTTTCCTTCCTGCTATCTAGACCTTCCCTATTGTCTCTGATCCGCTCAGTAGAGATTTTACCTCAAGTTTTGTTCCAGAAGCTGTGTCTGGTGGGGGCTGGGCTGGGCTAGGGGATGGAGAAGAGGGGAGGATTTGGGGTCAGGGCCAAGCTGGCGGTGTCTGATAATTTAAGAGGGAGTGTGGGAGTGGAATCTACTTTCATAATAATCTTAGTTATTTGTATTTTCCAATATGTTCAAGAGGACAGGCCTTGCTAGAGGAAGTATTTGAAATAAAGTCTTGAACATACTATAGTAGGTCTTACCAAAGGAAGCAACTATAAAAGCCTACATATGAAAATGTACCTAATTAGGAAAAGTTAACTGTCTTCACCTACTGATCAGTCCTCATGAGCAATGGATTTTTCTCCCGACAGTGGGGACGGTCTGTCTGGTCCTGCTTCCTGGACAACCTGCTGCCTCCACTCCATGACCTTGAAGTTCTCCCTGTCTACTGTTTTCTCTGTCCTTCTCCAGCCTTCTCAGCCTTCTCTTTTCTCTCCGTGTCCATCTCTTCCCTCATCTGCTCCCCAGGGTGCCTGCCACTCAGCCGTTGACCTTCTTCACAATTCTGCTGTTCTGGTGACTGTACCAGCTCTTCTGGATCCATCCATCTGTACTTGGATCCTGGATCAACATCCCCCCAGGACGCTTCCTGTCCTCTCACGGTCTGCTGAGCAGACCAGACTCTCCTTGTACTTACAATCCAGATGGATTTTTGTCTTCAAGCCCAATCACTTCTTCATTCTAGCGTTCACCTGAAGTAGGACCTTTTCTAGTCCTTTCTGGAAGTAAAAATTACAATCCTTGGTAGAAAAAAACATGAACAAAATTAGTTATGACAAAAGGTGGAGTGGAAAGATTGGTGAATTGTGGAGGACATGCATTGCATGCTGCTAATACCCAGATCAGAGCAGTGTCCTCACCGGACTGTGTCCTCGGCTAAAAGAATGGAGACACTTTCATCAAAATCCAAACAGAGACTATATCATGACTAACATCAGATGCTCTTTCAAAAATTGCTCTAGCATTTCATCCTTGTAGGTCTTGCTACATAAACACCTGTATTTTGTTGTTTCAAAGGAGAAGCTGTCTTTGGTCACTGAGTCCTATCTTTACTTTGCCACAGTAGACACTTTGGTCGGAAGGGGACGTGAACGTTCTGTCAAAGGTGCAGTAGGTGTGTTCCACGTGGATTGCACCACGGAGGTGATGTGTGTGAGTTCATTCCATCGGCAAGGTAGAGCTCCACAACTCCCTGCTGCGGCTACAAAACCCTCACGCATGGAGGAATGCTGTTTTCACAGTCAGTCTGTCCTGAGTTAATGGGAGGCTACGTGTAACCCGCCCCACTGGTGGAGCGTTGGATGAGGAAATGCTGATGCAGACCCTGCTGGGATGCGACGTGACACCAAGAACTGGTGACTTCCGAGACACTTCTATCCCCAAGTAGCTGAGTGAAGGGACTGCGGGCCTGTCATGCTTGACCATGACTGTGCAGGGATAACTCAACACTCACAGCATGATATTCACAGAGAATAAAGTGTTCTGGCGTTCAACCCAATCACTTCTCAGATCAAACTGTCTCTAATACGTGCCTTTCTGCCAAGTTTCCACTGTAATTGTAACTGGCGTGTTTATGCACTTTATTCCTTGGCTTCACATCTTTTTTTTTTTTTTTTTTTTTTTTTTAAGATTTAATTTATTTGTCAGAGAGAAAGCCCACAAGCAGGGGGAGCAGCAGGCAGAAGGGGAGGCAGGCTCGCTGCTGAGCAGGGAGCCTGATGCTGGACTTGACCCAGGACCCTGAGATCACGACCCGAGCTCAAGGCAGAGGCTAAACAGACTGAGCGGCCCAGCGTCCCTTGGCTTCACATGATCTATGACGGCTCAAAAGGTGAGGAAGGGAGTGTGTCTGCCAGCATCACTTACAGAGTTAAGTATTTATCTGTATTTCAGACTTTGTCAAAAGTGCCCAGAAGTCCTCA
This sequence comes from Lutra lutra, assembly GCF_902655055.1. NCBI lineage: Eukaryota > Metazoa > Chordata > Mammalia > Carnivora > Mustelidae > Lutra > Lutra lutra. Next base: position 2,115,269 of record NC_062289.1, on the reverse strand, counting down.
ACATCCACGAATAAAATGGAGACATCCGGACCCTCCCACCTTCCTCTTCCCCTGTGCCGCCCCACTGGCTCCTTTGTAACTCCTGTCATTTGTGTTCTTTTAAAAAACTATCAGTACATTAACCCTTTAATTTTTTTTTTTTTTTTTTTTTGCCATTTTGTGCTTGGCTATACATTCTAAAATAGAAAATTGATACTAGCGTAAACACTCATGAACATGCAGAAGCTTTCCACTATTGAACCATGTAATGTCATGAGAATCTCGGAGAAAATGTGTAATTAAACATCAGCAAACTGGTGTCATTCTGGACGGTTTCCATACGTAGGCCAAGTGGATCCTTTCTCCTTTCCCCTTTGTCTCGCACCTCATCTACCTAACCTTCCATCAGTTGTCCCAGATTATAACATTCTATGTTATTTTTTTTAATCTATTGGCCATAAATTTCTTTTAAAAATGTTGGGCATTTTCCTATCATTTTCCAGTTACTTTTCTATATAATTGAGAAAATAAATGTAAATAAGATCATTTTTAAAAAAATACCATTTTATTGTTTGAAAGGTTTAGTTTGGAATAATCAGTCATCTATAATCTGGTGGCGGGAAGGTGTTGTGTGTTTTGTTTGTTTTCATTTTTGTTTTTTTTTTGTTTGATTGCTTTCTGATGCATTTTCTGTTTAAGATCTCTGTGTCCTGGATCTCATGTCGACTCACCTGGGTTTTTGGAGAGGTCTTGAGTGTGCACTACATTTTTTTATCCCCAAATGGAAAAGGCAAATGACCCAGGATCGCACGTGTCTGAAATTATTTGTGCTGTCTAATCTGTTTGCTGGGCACAAAATTGTAGTTTCCAAGTCCCTTTTTTCTATAATCTCAAAGAAAAACCCACCTCATTTTTAAATGCCTACAGCACAGGGTATTTTTCCCCCTTATATTTGTCATTGTCTTTATAGAAACAAACAATACTGTTCGTAAAAGCGCGCCCTAAGAACAAGTGCTCAGGGAGTGAGGGGCACCTGCTCGGTGGAAGAGCCTATCCAAGGACACTCCCAGGGCAGAACCCACTTTCCTAACTTCCTGACTTCCCCTCGGTGAATCCACCCCTGCTTCTCTAACAATGAACGTACATCACCATGTCCAAACTATTTGAGTTACTTTAAGGAAAAATTATTTTACTTTAAAGAAAAATTATTTTAAAAAAATAATTAATAAAATCATTTTTAAATCCTCTTCTCTACAGGCTTTATATGTTATATGTTATTTACTTTATTTAAATCAGTGTTTTACAGAAGTAAACCCAGTTATTTGTTTTGGGAAAGGGATGTGACCAACAACCATGAAAATCTCACATACCTTCCATCACAACATGATTTTAAAGATTTACTAATTTCAAAGGCTGATAAAGTCTGTATTTCTATGGTTTCTGATTTTGTACCAATTATGTACATTTAGATCCATTTAGATGCAAATAGCAGTGTCCCCTTCTAAGCGAGTGAGCCTTGAAAGAATAAATGACAGCCCTCCACACACACCTGGCTCACTCTGGTGTCCTTTACAGACTGTGGAGCCTTCTCTCCAGATCAGCATGCATCGGTATGAGCCAGATTCAGTGAGTTGAACGTTAAATTGGGTCTTGAGAGGAGGCCTCATCTGAAAGGCAAATGGACAGATAATTCAAATAAATGATTAATTAGTATATTGGGGGTTGATGACAGTGTTTGGGAAGAAGTTGCAGACTGCAAATTGTTACTTTCAAACACAGTTTCCTAAATACTTATTTGCTTTTAGATACACTTTTAAAGAAGTAACTTCCATATTTAAAATTTACTCCTCTCCTTTTAAAAAAAATTTTTTAATGAGGCTTTTGAGACTCATTTTTTTATTTTTAATTTTTTAAAATTTGTTTTATTTCTTCAGTGTTTGAAGTTTCATTGTTTATACACCACAGACCAGTGGAACAGAGTAGAGCACCCAGATATGGACCCTCAACTCTATGGTCAAATAGTCTTTGACAAAGTAGGAAGAAGTATCTGATGGAAAAAAGACAGTCTCTTTAATAAATGGTGCTGGGAAAACTGGACAGCTATGTGCAGAAGAATGAAACTTACACCATACAGAAAGATAAATGCAAAATGGATAAAAGACCTCAACGTGAGGCAGGAATCCATCAGAACCCTAGAGGAGAACATGGGCAGTGACCTCTTTGACGTCGGCCACGGCAACTTCTTTCATGTTGTGGATGAACACACTGAAGCAAAGGCGAAGGAAACAAAAGTGAAAGTGAACTTTTGGGATTTTATGAAGATAAAAGCTTCTGCACAACAAAGGAAACAGTCAACAAAACAGAGAGGCAACCCACGGAATGGGAGAAGATATTCACAAATGACACTACAGACAAAGCCGGATATCCAGGACCTATAAAGAACTCCTCAAACTCAACACACACAAAACAGATAATCACATTAAAAAATGGGCAGAAGACGTGAACAGACACGTCTCCAAAGAAGACATAAAAGGGCTAACAGACACAAGAAAAAGTATTCATTATCACTAACCATTACAGAGATTCAAATCAAAACCACATTGAGATACCACTTGACACCAGTTAGAATGGCCACAATTTACTCCTCTGTTAAAGAGGAGTTTGAAGTTAGAATCCACTTGATTTTCTATATGATGCTATATGTAATCACCTTGATCTGTGAGGTTAGTACACATTTTAAGTGAATTGTATACAGTTTCACAGTGTCCCCATGTTCTGGGTGCCATATGGCCCATGTTGTAGATGAACACACTGAAGCAAAGACTGGTCAGGTGATTCCAGGGTCCCAGCAGCCAAAATTCAAGAGTGACTTCAGACCCTGTCCCCCGACTACTCTAGATCACACCCTCATTCCCCCTTCACAGGAGAGTGCAGTTCAGGGTCTTCCCAAATCACACAATGAACTTACTCAATTTCTAATGTTATGGAACCTGGACTGGATGCTGGTGGAAGAACCCGGAGCCACCGGAGACCTGGAGGATGGGAGGTTTACCTCACGCCAGTGGGCCCAGAGAGTGATCTCCCAAGGTCTGAGCCCCGAGCACCGACAAGGGGAGTTTGTACACTTCTACTTCTATAGTTGTGCCACTCTTGTGGCTGCGGCTGGCAGGGCTGGGGGGAAGGGATGGAACCAGGAATGGCCCTGGGGCCTGGACTGGGATTCCCCTGCTGGGTTGGTTGGCCACCTTAGACCACAGATTTCCCTTATCACTCTCCCCTCATCCCCACATTACCACGAATATGAACATGCCCCTTTTCATAGAAACATGGTGGCTATGAGAACCCACCATAAAAATACAAACACATAACCTCTTAGTACCGTTACGAGTATCCCGATTTCTTTCTGATCTTTCCTTTCATTTTCTCATGTGTTACCTACACTAGCTCTGTGTTGCGTAGATCTGCGTATCTTTTCCACCTGCTGATGAAAGTGGGTCTGACTCAGGAGGGGCATGGTTCAGGCAGCTGGAACCTCCGGAGCCTTCTGGTGTGCTAGTTACCCATAAAAGCCTTCGCCTTCGCACATGAAGATGTGGACTTCCCGTCCATTTACATGATTACTTGCAGAATAATGTGTCGTTCCCACTGAACTTATTCTTTAAGAGGGCAGGTCTTTCACTGGTTGTTGAAGAAAATAAAAGACCCCCCCAAAGGCAGGGAGGTCTCCTCACTCTCCCCACTCAGTGTCAGAGGACACCTCCTCTGTGTCAGCCGCACGTCGCCCTCATGAACATGTGACGGACTCACAGAGCTTTCGCACACCTCACTGTCCTCTGATTGTGCGTCCAGCTGGCCTGGGTCCCCTTCCATGAAGTTTTATGGCGTCGCCGAGGGTGTCGAAGTGGAGAGGATGTCTTACAAGAATCCTCAGGGCCAAAAAAAAAAAAAAAAAAAAAGAATCCTCAGGGCCCTAGAGTGAGCTACGGCTTGGAGCCAGCGCTTCTGGGACCCCGAGCCTCCCTCTCACTCGACCACAAGGTGTCCTTACACAGAGAAGGCAAATCTGCTCCACGTTCACTCTAGGTGCGTCCCTTGTGGGGAGACTCAACTCGTTTTGCAAAGGCACCACAACGCTTCAGAATTATTTAAAATTTAGATTCAAGATAACATATCCAGAAGTACCCCAGTGCTGAGCTTGTTTCCCATATTTCATGTTTGTAGACCTCTGAGGGTCTTCTATCTGTCCTGGGAGTTATGAAGCCCCATCTAGGAAGGGGGGCTCTCACCACTGCCGAGAAGAGAACGGGGGCTGAGTGTGTTTAGCTGTGCCTGGTTTCCCTGGCAACAGACATCTATAGCTTTCTCAAGTGACCTCCATGGTTAAGCCGCCCGTCATCCAAAGGAAGAGCAGACGCATACGACCATTAAATCATTAGTTCTGTTTCAGCCACTAGCAGCTGAGTGTTTGCTTCCCACTTTGCTGTGAGACAGAGGAAGCCAAGTTCCTGCGTCAGAGATGGTGACAGCAAGAAGCAATCCTTAGTGGCCACCGTGAGGATGGACTTCATGGGATGTCACTCTATCTCTCATTTTAAAGATTGGTAAAATAATGCACTTAGTAGGAAAAAATCTGAGTAAACTGAAAACAATGGCTTTCTTCCTCTTTGTGAAGAAATTAAGCACTTGTGAGCTCAGAATGGCCACAGGAACATCCCACATTCTTTTAATGGAGCATTTTTGCAGAAAGAAATCTCTGTGCCGTGAACCAGGCTGAGTCATGGTAACCCGTGAAGTTGGTGACTCTTTCGAATTTTCTAAAAGGGGAATAATGTTGGTTGCCTTAAACCTCTGGACCCTAGTTATTTTCCATCACAAAAGATGAAAGTAGGAATAATTATATTAGAGACAATTTTCTCAAACATCAATCCTTGGAAGTGGTAGGCAATCCACCATCATAATTAAAAGTATTTATCAAGTGTTTAAATGTGCGTTCTACCACTCGCCATGGTCCAGATGGATGTGACTGAAGATGGGATTCCCATCTTCGGACGCCACAGAACTTACCTCCCACGGAGATCAGAAGGAGACTTCATCGATACAGAATCTATTGTTCCCACCACATTTGTCACAAGCTTCTCAATCAACCCACAGTCTTGTACTTGACCCTACACTGAGCCAAGCAAAATTCCCAATACTGCAGGGTGAAGAAAAAAAATGTATTGAGATCTCTACTCTTGAGAAGCATGTAGTAGACCCTTCTGGAAGGATTTCAGGAGGGAAGGCCGTGTGGAGAGCATAGCTGGGGGCAGGGCTGAAAGAAATCACGAGCACTTGACGACGTGGCTGGTTCTAAGACCCCCACCCACTGGGCTGTTTTCTCGTCCGGTGGATTCCCACTGTTCACCACTGGCGTTTCAGCACTTTTTGATCTACGCCTTTAAGACTGCTCTTGATCTGATGAGCTTCTGAACAGCTCAATTTTAAAATAAGTTGAATTTATTGAGACAGTGCATGAGGATAATCGAAAGCCATGTCCAAACTCGGGAAGTAAAGATCCCAGGGTTTGGGGACAGTTTAGGAACAGACAAAATAGTGAGCGCACTGTTTAAGGAACGGGGCAGGGTTGACGAGGCAGGTCATGGCGGATGGTAAGCCAGGATCAGAGCAGCTCTAGTAGCTGAGCGCAGGGAAACCACCCCAGTATTGCAGAGAGCAAAGGGCCCCATCTGCCCCACAGCATGAAGCGTAAGGGTCAGACGCAGGGAAGGAAGGTGAGTCGGTGCCGCATCTGGGAGGTCATTCCATGACCGACCTGTTTGTTCTAACTCAAACTGGGAAACGGCAGGAGTGAGGACGGGCAACGCCATGGTGGATTTAAGTTCAAATCTGGCGCTCGGGGGGCGCCTGGGTGGCTCAGTGGGTTAAGCCGCTGCCTTCGGCTCAGGTCATGATCTCAGGGTCCTGGGATCGAGTCCCTCATCGGGCTCTCTGCTCGGCGGGAAGCCTGCTTCCCTCTCTCTCTCTCTCTGCCTGCCTCTCCGTCTACTTGTGATCTCTCTCTCTGTCAAATAAATAAATAAAAAATCCTTAAAAAAATAAATAAAAATAAAACAAATCTGGCGCTCGGGAGGTGTGGGGTTGATGCCTGAGGACGTAGGGATGCAGATGGAGAGGCCCCCGTTAACCTTCTCACAAAGAAACCTGCCTTCAAAAAATAATGATGAGGGGTGTTGGGGCATCTGGGTGGCTCAGTGGGTGAAGCCTCTGCCTTCGGCTCAGGTCCCGATCTCAGGGTCCTGGGATAGAGCCCCGCATCGGGCTCCTTGCTCAGTGGGGAGCCTGCTTTTCCCTCTGCCTCTCCCCTCGGCTCCCTTTTTCTCTCTGTCCCAAATAAATAAATACAATTTAGAAAGGTAACAATGAATCAGTTTGGGAGCACTTGTGGGAATTGGGAGGAATCTGAACAATGAAAGAAAACAAACCATGGTGGAGGGCACTGTAGGCTTTAAGGGCCTCTTTACTCTCCAAAGGGGTGACACATGGGCTCCGGTGTGGCCGGCCAGCGTGGGCGAGGCTGCAGATCCTGGGTCGGCGGGTCTGCGTGAGGTCCTAGCAGTTCCCTGGATGCGTCCTCTGAGCCACCACACCTGGAAGCCCGAAGCTGCCCCACAGACAGAGCAGAAGGACCTCGCCCTGAGTCCGCTCCCCTCGCTTTAGAAAGAGGGAGCGTATCCCGCAGACTCTGCCCTGCACCCACACCACCCAGAACGTGAGGTCTGTCCTGGACATGGGCAGGGAGACCCAAGGAAGCAGAAGTAAGCCACACACCTATGAACACCATCGCAGCTCAGCAGCCGCACGGCAGTGCTCAGGCAGGACCCGCACCCCCACCTGTCTCCTGCCTTCCCCGTGTCTCCCCCATCTGTCTCCCCCACTGTCTATGGAGTCGCATCCCTCACTGGCTCCTTCCTGCCTACAGAAGGTCAAGGTCATCCTCCCTGAGGGTACCCTGTGATGCTCACCCACCTGCACAGCCCACCGCCCGCCCTGTCCTCTTTGCCCTCTGCCCGGCACCCACCGAGTCCAGGACGGGGTGACGCCCTCTAGTCACAGATCCTACCACCATATGATCGTGTTCCTGACAAACCTTTCCTGGGGCTCCCCTTCCTCCCGGCGTCTCACCCCCCCATGCTTTTCTGAGGGAAGCCCCCCACCCGTGGAGACGTGGTTCACCTGCCACCCTCTGGTGAGCCCCCCATCGCGGCCCTCCAGGTGGAACGGTCACACTGCTGGCCATCCCTTGATACCATTTCAATAAGATATTAACTGAGAGACTCATGCAGAAGACTTTTAGTAAATGCACATGAGAAACCTGCCAATAGTACTTTCTAGTTTTTGTTATTTATTTCTCTCCCTTCTAGAAAATGTGAACCTCCCCTGGGAAGGAAAAATCCTCAACGTATATGTAATGATAGTAATTATTATGTTCCCTATTATTTTACTCACACTGTCACTCTCTGGGGTTGAACCTGGCCTTCTGAGGGTGCGTTCCCGGCAAGGTTTACGGCATCGGGAAAGTGAGGGAGCCGCTCAGCTGAGCCCCTGACCCGTGGTGTGGTGTGGGGTTAACACCAGCAGTTACCTTCTGAGCGTCCACAGGGCCTACACGAGTCTGTGTGTAAATGATGTCCAGCGGGATAATGCTAATAAGTACTGACTATTATGATCCCTCGAGTCCCGTCCCCTCAGATGACTTACATGAAACTGAGAACCATGGGCAGCACCTCGAAGAAGGAAGCAGTGGGCTGGACGAGGAGTGCGTGGCAGCGAGCCAGGTTTACTGAGCGAGAGCACAAAGCTCCTGGAGAGGGAGGACCCAAGTGGGATGCCCCTGGATTTCTAAGTTTAGGGGTTTTTATGAGCTCTTTTATGGAACTTTCTTAAGCAATCAGGGTGTGCTGATTCGTGCCAATCGGGGCTCTGGTGAGGGATCTATGTGTTGTGTTCGTGTCCACGAGCTGATGGTCTTTTTTGCTGACATCTGGGGGTGTAGGTCTTAACTGCCCCTGGCCTGTGGTATTAACAAATGCCTTGTGGTTGATTGTTTGTTTTAGGACATTTTGCAGAAGTCATTTCTGCAAGGGCCGCGGAGCACAAGGTCAGCGTGGTGCTGTCCAGCTGCAGAGCTGGACGTCCGTGGTGCTTGGTCTGTGCTGTCCTGACGCCATGTTTCCTTGCTGGGGAGCCCGGCCCTGCCTCCCCGACTGTCCCACTGACTCCCAACGGCAGCAACTGTGGATGGCGGAGAGGATGCTCTCAGCAACTTTGACGGGAGGTGCCTCTGTGTTTTCTCATTTTCCTACTTAAAGTGAAAGGAACTTAAAAACCAGAAGAAATTAATGACGAAGGGAATAGGCTGGTAGCCCAGGTTATCTTTGAAGCTAAAAGGCAGAGGTCCAGTTGATGAGCTGCAGGAATCCGGTGCGGAAACAAGGAAACACCGGGAGAGACGTGCACATTGAACTTTTTATGTTAAATTTCCGCACAAAATGAAGAGGACTCCAAGACGATCGTCGATGGCCAACGGCAATTCTACGTGCCGGTGCTGGACGGGCGTAGCTGACCTCTTGCCTCAATGCCAGAAAATGCTTCAGGAGGGATCTGAACTGTGTTCATATCATGCTCGCTCTTTAAGTCAGGACACCAAATGCTTTGAAATTAGGTGATAATCTGGAGCAATGATTCTCCAACATTTTGGTCTGATGATTGCCCTTCGCTCTTAAAAACCACCGAGGACCTCAAGGTAATTTTGTTTGTGTGACTTAGATCAAAGATGACGAAGGCCCTCTATGCAAATATCGTACCCAAAAGAGAAGAGATTCAATAAGATAGGTTTTTGCTCTAAATAGAACAAAAATGCAAGTTTATATTAAGTAGAAGGGAACGTAGATCCAACAGCAAGATGACCTGAGAGAAAAAGAAATGCATTCCCCGAAAATAAAAATTCTGCCTCTAGCCTCCTTTTTTCCTTATTTCTTAAGTGTTGAGGCATTTTCGCATTTAAGTAGGCATTTAAAGCACGCTTTGGAGAATGAGAAGTGAGGATGTGCACACCAAGGCTGGACTGACCTTCGCACAGACGCCGTGGTGGATAGTTCTCGCCAGAAACACCGACCCAGGAAAGACCACTTCCTGCGTGGGCTCCGGTGCCGACCGCTCACTCCTCTCACTGGGTTACTATGGAAGCTGCCCGCATGTCAGAGCTTCCCCTTAGGATCTAATTCTCTCTCATTTACCAAGGCAACGCGACTTCCTCCACCAAACTGGCCATGCCGTAAAAATAAACCGTATGTGATTCATTTATCACCAAGGAAGTAAAGTCCAGTTGCCACGCATGGCTTTGTTGCCATGGGAGCCACACGGAGAGGCTGCTCAGTTATTAAGTTACTTCCAGCCCCAATTAATACGGCTCGGCCAGGCCTGACGTTCCTTGGAACACAGCTTTGCTTTGATGAGGCTCTCCGGTGTACACTTGCTGTGTTCACTTTCTTCCTCTTTCTTTTCGATTTGAGACTCCTCAATTTGAGTTCAGGGGTGCCTGGCTGGCTCAGTTGGTGGAACGTGACTCTTGATCTGGGGGTTGTGAGTTCAAGCCCCGTGTTGGGTGCAGAGATTATCTAAAAAAATAAAATCTTGGGGCACCTGGGTGGCTCAGTTGGTTAAGCTCCGAACTCTTGGTTTCAGCTTAGGTCATGATCTCAGGGTCCTGGGCTTGAGCCCCTGATCATGGTCAGTGTGGAGTCTGCTGGAGATATCTTTCTGCCGTTCCCTCCTCACACTCCCACACAAACACACATGCTCTCTCTCTGTCCCAAAACAAAAATAAAAATAATAATAAAATAAAAATCTTAAAAGCCAACAAACTATAGTTTGACCAAACTGCTAAGCTATTTCCCTATATCATGGTGCCCCCCGATCCCTGGGAGTGGTGTGGGAAACAAAGACAGAAGGAAATGTAGATCAAATTAATTGTGCTTGTAACCTTCAGCCCATGGACAAATACTTGAGGCAGCCAGAATGTAATGTTCTCTTGGAAACTCCCAGCTGTCTTAACATTAATGTCTTGCTAGAGGGAAAAACAACCTTAGCCTGACAATAGCCAGGCCTCCAGCATCCTTTTGATGAAGTTTTAGAATATATAAGTGAGGTCTGGAGCCAACGACCAAGGGAGAATTCTTAAGATATCTCTGGTGCAAAAAAGTGATTTTATTAAAGCTGGGGGGTAGGACCTGTGGGCAGAAAGAGCCACCGGCCCGGGGCTGTGAGGAGTGGTCCATCACACACCTGAAAGTTGGGAGGGGCTCAAGGAGGGTGTAAGTCTCTAAGGAATTTTGGAAGCAAGGTTCCCAGGACCTTGAGGGGCTAGCTGTTGTTGGGAAAAAGTCATTTATTACCATCTATAAAACCTTAGTCATGAGACCCTTCAGATGTATATCGGTGGGCCATACACTTGGGGATGACCGCCAGTGTGTATCTGGGGGTTGAGAGATACAGGAAGTTAGAGTAGACTTGCAGGATCCTTGTTGGGGATGGGGGACAGTCAGGCTAGGATTGTCTTTTGCCCTTAGCAAAATATTAAGGTGGAGGCAGTTGAGCCCCTAGAGAAAAGTCACTCTGCCTGTTTCAAGGACTTGTCACTGGGCTCTGGGTAGTAAGGAAATTTAATAATTTTTCTTCTGCCTCTGTTTCCCACATCATATGTAATAAATAATAGCTTATTCTCAAGGAACTTCTGTAATCATGCCTCCTTTCCCACAAATCTGAAATGGCACCCACGGCGCACGCTGGAAAGTGCCATGTTCTACAGGGCGCGAGATGTCTCTCTGTGTTGGCGCCGTTCTGCCCGTTCACTGTTTGTTCTTAAACCTGCAGAGCTACAAAGGTTCGAGCTTTGACGTCATTTCATGCCGGCAAAGCGGACCTTTCTTCCCACGAATCTTGTTTCTAAAACCTGTTGTGACCATTGTTGTTCAGATCATTGTTGTTCAAATGTTGTGTAGAAGGATTTTTTGGATGCCTTCCTTAAGGCTCTTCAGTGGGATTGGAATTTGTTTCTAATCTCTCTGAGAAGAGTCCACGCATGTGCACCAGGTGTGCCCTTGAGCGACCCTGTTCCTCCTGCCGCTTCACAGCGTATTTCCTCCTTTTATTCCTGGGTTGGATTAAAGAAAAATCAAACCAATTGGACTTAGTTCATCCTCATTCTGAAATGGTTTAAAATGTTTTCTTGCTGTTTCTTTGTTTATAAATATAAATTATGTGCTCATTTCTATTTTCTCTAGCTTTAGAAAAAATAGAAAATCACTAAAATCCCTTAATAATATTCAAAATCACATTTAATTTTATTGAATCAGTTCAATTTTATTTATTTCAATCTATACTTTTCTGCTCAACATGAAAAAAAATAAGAAACATTTTATTAATAGCATTTCCTAGATAAGAAAATACACAAAATTTTTCTTCCTCTTAAACTAACTCATTTCAGTTCCTGGTTTGGTGGACTCATTTCGGAATTTTAGGAGTTTTAAAAAAAAATTATTGATGTCATCTGTGTATGAAATGTCACAAACATTTGATTTGTCTTGAGTTTGTTTTAGTTATATTTCATAGTAATGCTTTTTTAAAAATACAGTGTTTTATAAAAAATAAAAATAATAAAATGTTTTATTAAATATTTTGTATAACAAATTTACCAAAAGATTATTGTGAATGCATTTTATATATATGTATATATATACACATATATATATATAAAATATATAATTTAACTTAGCTAAATACATTGTATATATGGTTTCATATTGATGGGGTTTTAGAATATAAGTGAGGTTCTGTAGGGTGAGGTCCAGAGCAGATGACCAAGAAAGAATTCTTGAGAAGTCTTTGGTGTAAAATGGCGGTTATTAGAGCAAGGGGACAGGACCTTTGGGGAGAAAGAGCTGCTATCCCGGGTTGTGATTAGTGTTTTTTTATATTGTTGGGCATTGGGGGAGTTAAGGAAAATGGGGGTTTTCAAAGGATTTTCATATGTTAAAGAAGACTCCCGGATACCCAAGGCCTTGCCATTGTTTGTTTTTCCCTCTGGCAAGGCATTAACATTGAGATAGTTGGGAGCTTCCTGAAGGAACATTACACTCTGCCCACTTCAAGTTACTGTCAGTGGTTGCAGATTATAAGGACATTTATAAATAGTGCTGGGGAAATTGGACAGCTGTGTGTAGAAGAATGAAACTCGACCATTCTCTTACACCATACACAAAGATAAACTCGAAATGGATAAAAGACCTCAATGTGAGACAGGAATCCATCAGGATCTTAGAGGAGAACATAGGCAGTAACCTTTTCAATATCAACCACAGCAACTTCTTTCAAGATATGCCTCCAAAGGCAAAGGAAACAAAAGCAAAAATGAACTTTTGGAACTTCATCAAGATCAAAAGCTTCTGCACAGCATAGCAGACAGTCAACAAAACAAAGAGGAAACCAATGAAATGGGAGAAGATATTTGCAAATGACAGTACAAAGGGCTGATATCCAAGATCTATAAAGAACTCCTTAGACTCAACACACACAAAACAGATAATCATGCCAAAAAATGGGCAGAAGACATGAACAGACACTTCTCCAATGAAGACATACAAACGGCCAACAGACACATGAAAAAATGTTCATCATCACTAGCCATCAGGGAGATTCAAATCAAAACCACATTGAGATACTACCTTACACCAGTGAGAATGGCCAAGATCAATAAGACAGGAAACAAAGTGTGTTGGAGAGGATGTGGAGAAAAGGGAACCCTCTTACACTGTTGGTGGGAATGCAAGTTGGTGCAGCCTCTTTGGAAAATAGTGTGGAGATTCCTTAAGAAATTAATAATAGAGATTCCCTATAAGGACATTTAATTGTATCTATATTTCCTTCTGGAAGCCAGGTTATTGATAGAAATGCTTTTTCCTGTAGATTGCTAAGACATTTGTAAACTGAGGGAGACTCATGTCTTGCAGGGTTGGGATCTCCATAAGTTAACCATTTGTTTTTCCTTTCCTTAGCTTTGGGGCAGTCAGGAGTGCCTGGGGAATGTCACATAGGTCCCATCTGCAGGGGTGGGGGTGGGGTCAGCTTCTGCTTTGTCCTCAGCTCTCCTTCTGCTCCCTCATCAATATAATACTTTTTTTTTTCCAAGTTTACGTGCACTAAGATTAGTTTGCATCAGACAGAGTCAAATCACACATGGTTAGTAGTGTTCCCTCATATGGCTTCTAAATAGAATGTTAGATGAAAGAAAATTTATAAAGTTAATGCATGTACATTACAAACACTGAAGACCAAGCTTGTCTTGTACATCTGATGTCGGGTGCCTCGAAGGCAATCAGCCCGTGCAGGTTCCCGTGACCTTGCTGACATGTCCTCCACACATAAGACGATTACTTCCAAAACTACAAACAAAGCCCACTCATCCATGCATGCCTTTTTTTGCCCAATGATAGGACTTGGAGATTTTCCATAATGATAAGGGAGAAGAAGATCAGCTGAGGACAAAGCCCAGACTGGGGCTCTGCACCCCCCACTGCAGGGTGGGGTCCGTGGGATGTTCCCCAGGTGCTCCCACCTGCCCTAGAGCTCAGGGAAGGAAACACAAATGGTTCACTGACAGATCACAGCTCCGCAGGACGTGGGTCTCCACTGGTTTACCAATGTTTTGGTGATTCACATGGAAAAAGCATTCTTATCAACAGCCTACCTTCCAGAAGCTCATAACTCAATTTCCTGGAGCCCTAACATCACCCTCCCCTCTGCAGTGATGAAGGAAACAGAGGCTGAAGGGAAAGTAAACAAAGTTAATTTGTTTCTGACCTGCAGGCTCCTGACAAGGACTTGTAATACGAAGAGTAGAACTCTCCTCCAAGAAACTCCCAGCTGTCTTCGTGTTGATGCTCTGCTAGAGGGAAAACAGTCCTAGCTTGAAAATAGCCAGGCCTCCAGCATCCTGTGAGTCTTCTTCAGAATGTGAAAGTCCTTTTGAACAACCTCCCTTTTTCCTTAAGTCCCCAGCTCTGGAGCGTTTAATCAGCCAGTCCTCACAACGGCAGGCGGCTGCCCTTTCTGCCCAAGGGCCCTGTCCCTCTGTTTTATTAAAATCACCTTTTTTTGCACCAGTGATGTCTCAAGAATTCTTTCTTGGCGGTGGGCTCCCGACCTCACCCACATTCCAAAACTACATGGACGAGAGGCAGAGGAGAAGACATTCAGAGACAGAAGCCACAGAGGGGGCCACCAACTCTGACCCAGTGGGGTCCTGTCTCCCACGGGGGCTGGGCGGGCAGTGTTGGTTGGTCAGAAACAGGATGGGTGTGGGGCTGGACTGTGGTGTCTATCCTTTGTGGCCCATGTGACCTGCATGGACAGCCCACAGCATGTCAGCTGGAGTCCAAGTGTAAACCTGATGCAACTTTACTTGGAAACTTGCTGAAATTGGCTTTGAACACAACAGAAAGGTCAAGTGAGCCACGACCTCTCTTCGTTTTGTCCACCCATTAGGAATACATTAATTATACCTGTGGTGTTCCAAAGACGGTGCCCATGGCATGTACATAAGAAATTTAAAACTTTCATTTAGATTTAATTCTTATCACAAATCCTGTTTTTATTTCAATATTTTAATTTCAAACTTAAATTTGGATTAATTGCATCCTGGATAGAAACCTCTTGGCTTCGAATCCCAAAGCAGATTTTCTTGAAGTGTCTAGTCTTGATTGCCCATTACCTTGGATTCCTCAAGAAAACGTGGATTCTCACGGCCCTGCCCTTGGGCAACTTTGGCCAATTCTCTAGGGGGTGGGACCTGGAATCTAAAAGTTTAACAGCCTTTCAGTTGGTTCTTATGCAAACCGCAGTTTGAGGGGACCTGGCCCTAAATCTGTCCTCTGCTCCTCACTTTCTCATCTTGGACCACTTAGTTTAGTTCAGGGAACCAAGACCTGGTGTAGGGAAGAAAACAGCTCCTGAGGGATTTTTCAGTTTTTCATAAAATCAGCTTTAGCCTTTTCTCTTTTCCCAGGAAATGGACGGAATTTACCGATAATTCTTCTTATTGAATCCCAAGCCTTGTTTTTAGGGTTTTGCAGAATTATGGGCAATTAGCCAAGATGGAACCATAGGGAAGCCATTCTACCATTTCGGGTCTGAAGACCCTGGTTCAGATCTTGACTCCACCAAGTTCTGGTCCAATGTTTCAGCAAATGACTCTGAGTGTCTGCCTTCTCATCTGTCAAATGGGAACAATAACATTGACATTCTACGGGTTCTGAGCACACTCAGGTGCTTGAGGTAATAATGCCTGTTAGAGAAGACCGTGGATTAAATGTGAAGGGCAAGAAGGCAGTTCTTCTCCTGGCCCGAGGCTCTGATGCAAGATATGCTTGTCTTGGGCCCGAATGTGTTTCAGAGGACGGAACCATTTCTGTAGTTCTCCAGCCCCATGGTGGTGCGCCTGGCACGTGATGGGTGCAACACCAGATGCCACGTGCCAGGGCTCCTTGGTTCTAGCTCCATCTGCCAGATGGAATTTCATCTCATCAACGAGCCTCTCCGCATGAAAGTCACACGTCAGAAGGCCCAGAAAGTAAACTGCCCCCGGGAACCCAACAGCATAATTGGTTACTATTTGACCTTTCCCTTGACGGGACTCAGAGGGTTTTGACAAACGTGAACGGGTTATAGGAGGTTTCTGGAGCACAGACTCCCTCTGCCCTGCTGCCTCCCTGTAAATATGACTACACACCTCTGGAGTCTGTCACCAGGACCCTGAATGGCCACAGGCCAGGGCAGAGGAGACACAGGGACCCAGCATTTGTGCAACAATGTGGTGAGTTCCTGGGTCTCCTTTCTGTCCCCAGAGTTCTTGGTCCTTCCACCCCGAGCCACCAAGGGGCTTGTGCAAATGAAATGAACACAAGCCTATTGTCTCAGGCTGAAGGTCCAAGAAGGGGAGCCCCAGCAGGGAGACTGGGGAGTCCCGAGAGCTATTCCCTCAGAGCTGATCCAGGCAGGCCCAGGTGGCCACAGCTGGGTGCCAGGGTGAGGTCCGACCACACAGGAGCCGATCTGTGTCCCCACGTCCTCAGCAGCAGGCCCCGGGGTACCCAGTGTCGTCTGGAGGCCCAGGGAAGGGTCTCGCATCCAGCAACGGCCCCTGCCGAGATTCAGACAGACCCTCCGTGGCTCCAGAAGAACAAAGCGCCAAGAGCTCTGGCAACAGAAGCGCCACCGGAAGGACGGTCCACGCAGAGGGCGGGAGTTGCCGCTGACCCTCACCGGCGTGTGCCAGCTACAGCAGAACAGCCGAGGAAGAGCCAGAGCCCCTCATGGGACAGCCTGAAAGGCCAGGCTACTATCGAACCTCAGTCTTCCTACCAGCAGCAGGTGAGGCCACGACTAGGACAAGAAACTCCATCAGGGAAGGGGACGGCAAGAGAGATCAGAAGCTGGGATGGTCTGGAGAGGATCTTAAAGAAGCATCATGAATAATCAACATCCCCAGTAGGGCCCTGAAACGAACACCAAGTGGACCAGCTCAACAAGAGGCAAAAGTTCTAGAAGATGACCAAACGGAAACTGTGGAACTGGGAAACAGGAGCTGCAACAAATCCTCATGGGTGCCCCACCCTGCTCCCCCCCACCGTGGGGGTGAGGGTCCAGAGTCCGGCTGCAGCTGCTGGGGCTCCGGGTCCCCTGCCCAAATGCACCCTGCAGCGCTGGGGCCAAAGCAGCATTGCCCACGTGCGATGCTGGCTCTCACCTCAGCGCTGCCTAGAGGCGCCCACGCCAGTATTTCTCACAAATGACGCCTGCACTCTCTGACTCCACCTCTTGTTGGGGAGCAATGGAAAAGGAGTTGGAGATAAATATACATTAAGTAGAAGATTGTCCCAAATACTTATGATCAGTGTTGGACACATTGTACTAAAAACTATTAGTAGCGCAGGAAGCGTGAGATGTCAGAGGCCACTCAGCGTGGGGCAGCTGTCCCACCCGTGCCAGTGGCTCCTGAGCCTGCATTGCGCCCGAGCACTCACTGTGCCGACCAACGCCCTCAGCAAGAGTCTGTTTCAGTCCGTGTGCGACTCCAGGATGCATGTTACCATCACGTGGCGCAGATACACTCCGGGGGGAGGTGACTCACCAGCGGCATCTGGAAACCTAGACATGGACCAAGGCCAACTCCTCTCCCTCCTGCATTTCACCGCTGTGCCTTCTGCATCGAGAATATTGCAGACAGGACAGCAAAGCATCCCCCTTTCTCGTGATGGTCCCAAACTACCAAGAAGATATGAAAATTAGGACTAGCAGACACCTGTGCTTTGTACTTCAGAGATACCTTCTCCCTGATTTAAGAGGTATGATCTTTACATTCTTAAACTTAAAAGGAACCCAGAGATGGGCTAATTCTAACATGAATTCCTCATATTACGGTTTAAGACACAACACTCAGAGAGGGCTGGTGACTTGCCGAAAGACAGGGGGTCAGTGGAATTACTGGGGCCAGAAGCAAGACACCCATGTTTCCCATAGAGTAATCTTCCCCAAATTATGATTCATGGACCAAACCACACTAAATGCCCAGCAGCAAATCCCAGGGGCCAGCAAGCGTGGAAAGCAGGGGAGAGTCACCTCGGGAGGCCCAGGCTCGTGGAGGTGCAGGTGGTGGGGCTCTGGTCCACCGTGCTCAGGGCTCAGGGCTGGAGCTGCTCCCGTCTGCAGAGGGGGAGTGAGGCTGATGCTGTCGGGAGGCGAAACTGAGACGGCCCAAGGAAGTTAAGGGAGAAAAGCGCCCGTGTGAGAGGCAGGGAGCTCATGCCTGATCCCAGCGGGGTCCGGGTCATGGTGGCAAGTGCATGTCGGCCCGAGGGCATGTTGTCAAGCTGTGCAGCCAAGAAGACTGTTCCTGTGGGTCAGCAGTAAGGTCACCTTCTCCATAGCTGAGCCTGGTACTTTCCTGGCAGTTTCCTGGGTTCTGGTTTCAGTTTGCTTCTTTGTCACAAAAGTAACAGCCCTGACTCCACGGCAGTCGTAATTTCTGTCCCCCACGGCCAAAGCAGCTGCCCAGCACTCAGGGTGCAGCCCCCCCCACTCCTACGGGGAACTCAGAAGCTGCTGCTCCCTTGCATATGGGACCTTCCTTACCCGTCATTGCTAACGCTAAGTCTGGTGATTAAAATACGGGGAGCTCTTGTCCTGCAAGGTAAAGGCCGATTTTTGACTCCCAGTGAAAGCTTTTCTCCATTGCACATCCTGCAGAAGGTGACGGGAACTCCCTGCCTGTGCCGAAAAGCGGGCTGAGCATCCATCACGCCTTGTCTGAGGGTGTCAGGAACTAGTTGTCATGTTCTCAAGAAATTTAACGTTTCCCCAAAATTAAAATTATATTTCTAGAGCAGCAAAACAAACATCATGGGTACTTAACTGCAAAGACATGTGGTTTCTCTAATCCAAGCCCTGAATGCACCTACGGGCACTATATCCCGCGCTATGAAAGTGCCGCTGTTCTTTGCAATGGCAAGTACAAAAGATGGAATAAATATCAAACACAAGTAACTAAAGTGGAAAACTTCAGGAAAATAGAGTGTCATTTTCCCTGGTTCCATTGTTTAAAGAGACCAATTAGTAAAAAAAAAAAAAAAAAAAAAAAAAAAAGTAGTCTTTGCCATTTTGGACTTCTTAGAATTTTTTTATACACTTTATCATGTAATGTTTTCCAGAAAAGATCTAGATTCACCTAGATTCATTTTAAACTCATCTCATGATAAACTTATCCCATAAACTACCTCATAATCCTTCTTAAAAAGGCTTTTTATCCTGAAGCGTTTTAATCAGGAACGGATGCTGGATTTTTGCCAAATGCTTTTTCTGCATCAATTGAGAGGACCATGTGGTTCTTCTCTCTTCTCTTATTGATTTGTTCTATCACATTGATTGATTTGCGAATGTTGAACCATCCTTGTAGCCCAGGGATGAATTCCACCTGGTCATGGTGGATAATCTTTTTAATGTGATGTTGGATCCTGTTTGCTAAGATCTTGTTTAGAATCTTAGCATCTATATTCATCAATGATATTGGTCTGAAATTCTCCTTTCTGGTAGGGTCTCTGCCTGATTTGGGGATCAGGGTAATGCTGGCTTCATAGAAAGAGTCTGGAAGTTTTCCTTCTGCATCAATTTTTTGAAACAGCTTCAGGAGAATAGGTGTTATTTCTTCTTTGAAAGTTTGGTAGAATTCCCCAGGGAATCCATCAGGTCCTGGGCTCTTGTTTTTTGGGAGTTTTTTTTTTTTTTTTTTTTTTTTTTTTTTATCTTTCTATTTATTTATTTATTTATTTTTAAATTTTTTAAATTTTTTAATTTTTTCAGCATAACAATATTCATTATTTTTGCACCACACCCAGTGCTCCATGCAATCCGTGCCCTCTACAATACCCACCACCTGGTGCCCCCAACCTCCCACCCCCCACCCCTTCAAAATTCTCAGATCGTTTTTCAGAGTCCATAGTCTCTCATGGTTCACCTCCCCTTCCAATTTCCCTCAACTCCCTTCTCCTCTCCATCTCCCCTTGTCCTCCATGCTATTTGTTATGCTCCACAAATAAGTGAAACCATATGATAATTGACTCTCTCTGCTTGACTTATTTCACTCAGCACATCTCTTCCAGTCCCGTCCATGTTGCTACAAAACTTGGGTATTCATCCTTTCTTTTTTCTTTTTCTTTTTTTTTTTTTTTTACAGCTTTATAAACATATATTTTTATCCCCAGGGGTACAGGTCTGCGAATCGCCAGGTTTACACACTTCACAACACTCACCATAGCACATACCCTCCCCAATATCCATAACCCCACCCCCTCTCCCAACCCCCTCCCCCCATCAACCCTCAGTTTGTTTTGAGAGATTAAGAGTCACTTATGGTTTGTCTCCCTCCCAATCCCATCTTGTTTCATTTACTCTTCTCCTACCCCCTCAACCCCCCATGTTGCATCTCCTCTCCCTCATATCAGGGAGATCATATGATAGTTGTCTTTCTCCGATTGACTTATTTCGCTAAGCATGATACCCTCTAGTTCCATCCACGTCATCGCAAATGGCAAGATTTCATTTCTTTTGATGGC
Source organism: Lutra lutra (assembly GCF_902655055.1). Taxonomy (NCBI): domain Eukaryota; kingdom Metazoa; phylum Chordata; class Mammalia; order Carnivora; family Mustelidae; genus Lutra; species Lutra lutra. The sequence continues at coordinate 2,095,068 of NC_062289.1, read as the reverse complement.
TGCATAGTATTCCATTGTGTATATGTACCATATCTGCTTTATCCATTCGTCTGTAGATGGACATCTAGGTTCTTTCCATAGTTTGGCTATTGCAGACATTGCTGCTATAAACATTCGGGTGCACGTGCCCCTTCGGATCACTACGTTTGTATCTTTAGGGTAAATACCCAGCAGTGCAATTGCAGGGTCATAGGGTAGTTCTATTTTCAACATTTTGAGGAACGGGAGGTTTTTGATCAGGATGCCCACTTTCACCACTCTTGTTCAACATAGTATTAGAAGTCCTAGCAACAGCAATCAGACAACAAAGAGAAATAAAAGGTATCCAAATTGGCAATGAAGAAGTCAAACTCTCTCTCTTCACAGATGACATGATTCTTTATATGGAAAACCCAAAAGACTCCACCCCCAAACTACTAGAACTCATACAGCAATTCAGTAACATGGCAGGATACAAAGTCAACATACAGAAATCAGTGGCTTTCTTATACACTAACAATGAAAATACAGAAAGGGAAATTAGAGAATCAATTCCATTTACTATAGCACCAAGAACCATAAGATACCTGGGAATAAACCTAATCAAAGAGGTAAAGGATCTGTACTCGAGGAACTACAGAACACTCATGAAAGAAATTGAAGAAGACACAAAAAGATGGAAGACCATTCCATGCTCTTGGATCGGAAGAATAAACATTGTTAAAATGTCTATACTGCCTAGAGCAATCTATACTTTTAATGCCATTCCAATCAAAATTCCACTGGTATTTTTCAAAGAGATGGAGCAAATAATCCTAAAATTTATATGGAATCAGAAGAGACCCTGAATCACTAAGGAAATGTTGAAAAACAAAAATAAAACTGGGGGCATAACATTACCTGATTTCAAGCTTTACTACAAAGCCGTGATCACCAAGACAGCATGGTACTGGCATAAAAACAGACACATAGACCAGTGGAACAGAGTAGAGAGCCCAGATATGGACCCTCAACTCTATGGTCAATTGATCTTCGACAAAACAGGAAAAAATATACAGTGGAAAAAAAGACAGTCTTTTCAATAAATGGTGCTGGGAAAACTGGACACCTAAATGCAGAAGAATGAAACTCGACCATTCTCTTACACTGTACACAAAGATAAACTCAAAATGGATAAAAGATCTCAACATGAGACAGGAATCCATCAGAATCCTAGAGGAGAACATAGGCAGTAACCTCTTCGACATCAGCCACAGCAACTTCTTTCAAGATATGTCTCCAAAGGCAAAGGAAACAAAAGCGAAGATGAACTTTCGGGACTTCATCAAGATCAAAAGCTTCTGCACAGCAAAGGAAACAGTCAAAAAAACAAACAGGCAACCCACGGAATGGGAGAAGATATTTGCAAATGACAGTACAGACAAAAGGTTGACATCCAGGATCTATAAAGAACTCCTGAAACTCAACACACACAAAACAGACAATCATATCAAAAAATGGGCAGAAGATATGAACAGACACTTCTCCAATGAAGACATACAAATGGCTATCAGACACATGAAAAAATGTTCATCATCACTAGCCATCAGGGAGATTCAAATTAAAACCACATTGAGATACCACCTTACACCAGTTAGAATGGCCAAAATTAGCAAGACAGGAAACAACATGTGTTGGAGGGGATGTGGAGAAAGGGGAACCCTCTAACACTGTTGGTGGGAATGTAAGTTGGTGCAGCCACTTTGGAGAACAGTGTGGAGATTCCTCAAGAAATTAAAAATAGGGCTTCCCTATGACCCTGCCATTGCACTACTGGGTATTTACCCCAAAGATACAGATGTAGTGAAAAGAAGGGCCATCTGTACCCCAATGTTTATAGCAGCAATGGCCACGATCGCCAAACTGTGGAAAGAACCAAGATGCCCTTCAACGGACGAATGGATAAGGAAGATGTGGTGCATATACACTATGGAGTATGATGCCTCCATCAGAAAGGATGAATACCCAACTTTTGTAGCAACATGGACGGGACTGGAAGAGATTATGCTGAGTGAAATAAGTCAAGCAGAGAGAGTCAATTATCATATGGTTTCACTTATTTGTGGAGCATAACAAATAGCATGGAGGACAAGGGGAGATGGAGAAGAGAAGGGAGTTGAGGGAAATTGGAAGGGGAGGTGAACCATGAGAGACTATGGACTCTGAAAAACAATCTGAGGGTTTTGAAGGGGTGGGGGTGGGAGGTTGGGGGATCCAGGTGGTGGGTATTAGAGAGGGCACGGACTGCATGGAGCCCTGGGTGTGGTGCAAAAATAATGAATACTGTTATGCTGGAAAAATAAAAAATAAAAAAAAAGGCTTTTTATCCTTTTCTTTAGTCACTAATAACCAAATGACATTTGTGAGCAAAGTGTGCCCCAAGGACCAGGAATATAAAAGAGACCACAGGGTTGTCACAGGAGAAAGGAGGTAAATTCTTATCCTAAATGGCACAGGGGAAACTCTTTTTTCCTGTGAATCAGGAGTCCATGCCCGAGTGCCGGTGGCAGGTGGGGCAGCTCTTGGGGACAGACAAAGGTCTCTCCACAGTGGGGGGTATCCTTCTGCAGGCAACTTCCTGAAGGACGTGGCCCGGCTGAGGGACCGAGCCTGAAGGACATGACCAGAGAGTGCCCAGTCTGTGGCTGGGAAACTGCCTCCGAAAGACAGATGGAGAGGCCCTGAGAGGCCAGGGGACGTCAGGTAAGGGCATGTAGTCCATCTTGGTGCTTATGAATGATGAGACGAGGTCCCTGAACCACGAGCCCCTTGCCAGAGCCACCCAGCCAGCTGGCATTTCCAACAGACGTGCTGAACAATGACAGTGACACAAGGACTACTTCCTGTCTGTAAGCGCCTGTCCTTCAAGGAGACAGTTTCAAAGTAAAATGTCATCGTGTTCTGTTGGCACTTGACCCCCAGCCTCGTGGACTGTTTTGCAAGAACGTCACTGTCATCTGTCTCCTCCTCAGAAGATCCCTGATTTCCTGGCCCCGCGCTCCTTCTTGTCATGTTGGAAGTACAGGACGCCAGTGGGACTGGAGGTCGGTCCGGGAAATGGACACCAGGTCCTCTGACACTTTGTCCACAACTATCGTCCATGTCCAGAAAGGCCTCGGGTCATTCAAACTTCTCTGTCCTTAGGTTGCCTGTCAACAAAACAACAACGATGGCTTCTGAGTAGCCCTTCTCAGAACCTTGGTTTTTAGCCAAATGCACCTGCAGAACATTGGCTCTTAGGCTTTTTTGTTGTTGTTTTAATTACACAAATGTTTTCTGCTTGAAAAATGTTGTACAATGTCCAATCCCATATTTTGGATTTTTATAACTAGGTTTTAACTGGACTAGTAAAAATATGTATCTCTATCTGCAAAAACAGAGATGAACATGCAGGAAGGGTTCTAAACGAGGTGGTCGATTCAGCAGGCGAGAGATCCTGATTATACTATGAAGGCCTGGGATGTAGGGTTTGGCATATCGCCACTAATAAATGTAATTTACTATAGAGAAGCAAGGTGAAAACGAATGCTTCTTTTGTATTAATAAGAAAAAGTGTTCATTAATATTTGTGTCAGTTAGTCAAGCTTCTCCCAAGTATTTAGAAACATGAGATTCATATGTATTCCTCTTTCCAGGCCTCAGATTTCTGCCTTAAGTCTGTGGGTAACATTTTCCTCTTAAAAAACACTATTGTTTTGCCTTCCTTTTATCATTTGTGGTTTTGTGATCTTTCTCACCTGTAAAGTATCTTTTTTTTAATTTTTAAAAGATTTTATTTACTTGCTTGAGAGAGAGAAAGAGAATTTGTGTGAGGAGGGGAGAGGGAGAGGGAGAAGCAGTCTCCCTGCTGAGCAAGGAGCCTGATGCGGGACTCGATCCCAGGACCCTGGGATGGTGACCTCAGCTTCACCGACAGAGCCCTCCAGGCGCCCCTCACCTATAAAGTATGTTGTAGGGCTCTGAAAGTATCTGGAAATAGAGCTCTGGAAAGAAAAGATACATAGGATTTTAGTGAAAGAGTAATGATAAGAGGGCCTTGTCATAGCCCTTTGTTGTTTTAATTGTTTTCAACACTTTCTATTTTAGTCTTTACGTTACTCTTGGGAGGTAGACCGGACAGATGTCACTGCCTCGTTCCCGCTGTGAGGACACCGGCGTTAGGCAGGCTTTGAGAAACGGCAGGTTTGGAAGCAGGATTTGAACTCCTACAACTTCAAGCCGGGGCCCATTTCCTAGAAATCAGGAGAAAATCAATGTCCCGTGCGTGTAGGTGCATATGACCCGTGGAACTCTGAACCATACTGAATAGACGGTCATGTACGGAACTTTAATTCACCGTGAGATCCGTGAGCACCAAAGCCGTCCTGTGTCCTAATGGTCAAGAGTGAGCACCTAACAGCTTCAGATACACGCTCAGTCAACACAGCTCTTTGAAATACTGCCCTGAGTTCAGTCCTCACATTCCCTCCTCAGCTGTAGGTCTCTGTCTCAAGGGTGGGTTCCACATGCTGAAGCAGAAAACCCCGTCTCCCTTGCTTTGCTGCTGTGACCATGTCACACCAGTCTGCAGGGGGCCTGATGTTCACTAAGGATTGGACGTGGACTGGGGCTGGAGTGAAGGGAGCTAATGCAGGCCTAGTGCCAGGTCCGTGGGGCAATCAGACACGTGCAGGGATCCCTAGATGTGCAAAATACACAACTTTGCCAAAGAAGAAAACTCGTGTCATATTTACAATTATAGTATGGGGGAACCCATCATCCTCTCTTGCTGGTAGTGCGTCTGCCAGTTAGTTAGCTTGTCTAGTTCGAGTCAGGGGAGTTGTCTCTCTCTGTGCTCACTGCAGATGCTTGAACACAGGAGGAAGACAAGACAGCAGGAGGGACAGCGAGCCGGCACGCAAGCCAGAGGCAGCGCACAGGCAGAGGGAACAGACAGAGAGAGAGAATCTTCAAGGAGACTCCCCTCTGAGCGCAGGGCCAGACACAGGGCGCCATCCCCGGACCCTGAGATCATGAGCTGAGCCAAAACCAAGAGTTGGACGACGAATGGACCGACCACCCAGGCGCCCCCAAACAGCTGCATGTACCGTGAAGCAAGCTCAGTGCCCGATGAGAAAGGTATTTAAAAATTTCATTTGGGTTCAGTCCAATCCATCCAAACTTCTTTTTTGCGGGGTAGAAACAGAGGGAGAGGGAGAAAGAATCTTAAGTAGCTTCCATGCCGGGTGCAAAGCCCATCTGGGGCTCGATCTCACGACCCCGACATCATGACCTGAGCTGAAATCAAGAGTCAGACACGTAACCAACTGAGCCACCCAGGTGTCCCCAAACCATCCAAACCTCTGACATGAGAATAAAAAAATTCCCTGAGCTACTTTTTTAGAAACCAAAAGCCCATGTGCAAATTTGTATCTGCTTTTCAGCCTTAACTAACATAAATGAGATGTATCAAATCAAATAATGTTTAAATATAACCCTGGGTAAGTATACTATAATACAATATTAAGTGAAACAAAACAAAAGCACAATGAGATAGCATTTTAAAAAGGCTTTCTCAATTCCTTAAAGGAAGGTTCTTTAAATATATGTTCAATGAATGCCTGGCCGGCTCAGTGGGTTGAGCTACTGACTCCTGGTTTTGGCTCAGGTCATGATCTCAGGGTTGTGAGATTGAGTCCGGTGTTGGGCTCTGCGCTTAGCACAGGTCCCTTCTGCCCCCTCCCCCTCTGCTCTCTCTCTGTAAAATAAATAAATCTTAAAAAATATATTCATATATATATATAAATACACACACACATATTTAAGAATCTTACAAGGTTATATATATAAAGTAACTGATGTTGACAGACGGTAGAATACTGACATTATAAGAAAGCACATCCTATGATCTCTGACCACATTCCCATTGAGTTGGAAAGGATGATTCCTGGCCGTGTGCACTGAAATCTGATCTGAATGGTCGAGGCTGTCATGAGACACAGGACAAAGCAGGCATACGTCTGTGCCACAGCTGGAGACACACAGCTAAGAGCAAAGCAGGACCACAACGGGAGGCAGCCGGCTGTGGTCAGAGAGGAGTCCCTGCTGCCGTGTACGGGAGCTTCGCAGACCGCGCTCAAGGTGTTTATGAACCCCTGTCCAGACCTCTTCCTCCCAGAGGCGGTTTCTATGCACAGGGTCGCTACGGTGTGCAGTGCAGGAAATAACCACCCAGAATGAAACACGCTCTTTCCTTCAGCCGTCAGTTTCAGAGCTCAGGTGAGACCTACACATGGTGCCTGCCCTTGTCAGTCGAGGCACCTGCTCCCCTCCACGTGTCCACACTGCCCCATCGCCCCAACGCTGCAACCTCCCAGACCGTCCCGCCGACACGGGGAACCCTGGGACGCTAACTTACACTGTGTATCGGGATCACCAGCTTGTAGTCGCTTGCTTTTCTCTTGCCTGTTGAACACGAGCTTGGGATTAAAGCACATGAATTCTTCCTAAGAGCATCCAAAGGAGAGAGATATACATTAAGGAGCCATTTCTTAGTATCTCAGCAAACTCAGTGGCAGCCACATGTTTTCACGGTCGCGCAGCAGGCTTTGATGGCGCTGTCTTGACCAGGTTCTACAATCACGTTACAGCTAGAAAAATACCGAACCAGTCATCTAGTCTATCGCTTTTCACGCTGACAGGTGAGAACCAAAATGACACTGATCAAAGTCTGGGACACCGTGGAACTAGACCTCTGGTCACCTAAAGTCATTCTAAATTCAAAACAAACTGCTAATACTGTACATTTAGGGATAGGATTCTGCCAACTCCTTCGCCTGTGTGTGTCTACTGTTTGGTAGAGCAATATATGACAGGAAACAGCAGTATTTCTTATCTGAAAAAGTAGCATTTATAGGAGGGGGACACATACTCCTGGAAGTGATTCAAAGAAAAAATTAGCGGATGGAAGGTGAAATGCTCACTTCATATATAATTAGATAATAAGATGTATAATGAGTTGGCCATAGGCCACGTTCCCATGCAGACTAGTTATCGGTACCCAGGAAGACCTTTCTTTGAGATAAGAACTCTGCACAAGACAATTAAAACCACCTGCATCAACGAAACAGTCGATAGGATTGACGAGCATGTCTAATTGCACATTTAATGTGCCCAACTTAAATATTTCATAAATTCTTTATTCATTTCTCACTGAATATTCATTTTTGAATTCTGGAACACTTGCACACAAATCTGTATCCCTTGGTGGATAAACTCATTAGGAAGTTTGCCATTTCGGGGCACCTGGGGGGCTCAGGTGTTAAGCGTCTGCCTTTGGCTCAGGGCATGATCCCGGGGTCCTGGGATGGGGCCCTTGCATCAGGCTCCCTGCTCAGCGGGGAGTCTGCTTCTCCCTCTGCCTCTGCTCTCCCTGCTTGTGCTCTCATTCTCTCTTACAAGTAAATACATAAAATCTTTAAAACAGAAAAGAAGTTTGCTCTTCAGAACTGGACACACACCAAGTTGCATTCACTGCGTCCTGAGCCCCTGATGTAGTTGGGGGATTGGGTGAGCAGGGGTGTGAGGGGCCCTCCAGATCTTCGAGGAGCTCGTACCTTCATCAGGTGGTAAGAGTGCAGGCAAATGTGCATCAGGTGCAAAGCAGAGAAGATGCTTTTTCTCCAGAAAGTATTTCTCTACTAATTACCATACGCAGGAGTGTGAGTAGGAAGCCCCTTCTGGGCAGAGAGGGTTAGAGCCCTCAGGCTTCACCAGTCCATGCCTGGCATCTGGTCTAGTTTTCATGTGCACAGAACAATCCACTCACATGAATGTGTTGGTTCTCCTGACACTTCGGTTAGGGGTGTGGCACCGGTGCCCGTGCGTGACATCACACGTGTTGGAGGGCGAGTGGGGAATAAGTCCGTGGCAGGGTAAACAAGGGCCAGAGGCAGTTTGGATGGAATGAAATCCTTCACATTTTAACAGGAGAATGTCGTCTATCCTGAATGACTTCTTACACACATGTATGTGATTTTGCCTGAATGAAAACCCGCCTGAATGAAAACCCTGAGAATGCCAGACCCATTGTCCTGGAATTCCCAACCTCGACTATTCAGTAGAACAAAGTCTACTGGTGCTCCAGTTACTCAACACAACCCAAACACAAGCAAATTGCTAAATTGTTGAATTAAAAATATTTCTGTATTGCCAGTGAGCAATAAAGATAAGTTTTGAAGGCAACAGTGTGCTGTTAAAAATGGTATGTTTCTCCGTTAATGTCTTGCTGTGCTGTTAACATTCTAGTAATTAGAACCTCATTTCCCCCACCTCGGCCTGAAACCACAATGAGCAAGAAAGACTTTGGCAAAGCATCGGTCAGATCCCTAAATACTCCCATGCTTCCATTTAAAAAACATATAGATGTTTTTTAAAAAATCAAATATTAGTCAATATATATATTTTTCTCAGATATTGGAAATTCCCCAGTTTAGACTTGAGCTGGAAACTTAGACCCCTCAACCCTTGATCAAGTGACATGTTGTTCTCAGACAGGGACTCCCGTGACTCTGGGAGGATCCAATGGAAACCCACCTGCTGCCCTTCCCTCTCTGGGAAGCAAACAGGCAATACCCAGAGATCAGTTTGCCTTAAAGTTGACTATTCCTCAGCATTTCCTGCCATGCACTGGTAAGAAATTAAACCCCAAATGGACAGTGATCTCCATGAGGACTTACCTCCACATTAGAAGCCGCCGCAAAGACACACATGACACTGCTTCGCACGCTATGCAAGAGACGTATGATGTGACCGAGTTTTCTGCCACCAAAGCTCTATTTTCCTAGGCATCTCTCTGCTGTGGACGTAAATGCACAACTGAGTCACCTGTGTGTCACTTGAGCTATGGAGAGGGGACGACACAGTATATACATTGGATTAAAATGTGCTTGTTGAGGGAGACACCAGTCGGGAGGAGCCCAGCCTTGTGAAGTGCTGACCTTTCATCGGCGGACACCATCTCCTCTGGCTTTGGCGCACCCAGTGTCTCCGTGTTTCGAGACATGGCCCAGACACTGTCCCTCACAGCCACGGGCTCTGCCCATGCTGACTTTACGTGTCCTGTGGTGTGGTGGGTGCTCCTTGGTGTGGAGCTGACCCAGGTGCTGAGGATGTCTGAGGTCCTCAGGTGCGCTGCTGAGTCACCCGGTCCCAGGAGTGCCTCTGCACAGGCAGGAAACCCCTCACATGCCCCAAACAGTCTGCTGTGATCTCAGCAGATGCCTCAGGTGAAAAGCAGTGAGAGTTTATAAAACCAAATGCACATTTTGAATTAGCTTCTTAAAAATATATTGCATAAATTTATCTAGAAAAAAGGCTTTATAATTATTACCAATAATGGGCTCAGGAAAGAAGAACCTCTGAAGACACTGACAAGAAATGTTTTACTCAGCTATTGCATTTGTTTGATTTTTAGGTTACACTAATTTGGGGGACACAGAAAAGGAGCAAGTGAGAGAGAATAACTAAGGGCGATGACATTATACCATAATATGGTGAGTCGATTCGACTTACGAGTATGGGAAATGATGTGAACAACACGTGTATAAAAACATAATTTTTGTGTCAGACCCTGTTATGGCTAGCAAGTGAACATGGCACAGAAATTTTAATGTGAGTGTGAACAATGCAAACTGATGAGTTTGTTATTATTGTTTTCTGTAATTTTTGAGACAACAAGGATAAAAGCACACATAGCAAATAATTAGAAAATGAAAAAGATGTACAAAGATGCAAAAAATTCATAATACTAACAACAATAATGCTAAATGAAATAATTATTATGATTAAACTTTCATTGTAGTTCAACTAATACTGTTTGGAATTCATTATTTCTAGACTATGACTTTTTTTTTTAATCATTTTTTTAAATTTATTTTCAGCATAACAGTATTCAATGTTTTTGTACCACACCCAGTGCTCCAGGCAGTCCGTGCCCTCTCTAATACCCACCACCTGGTTCCCCCAACCTCCCACCCCCCACCTCTTCAAACCCTTCAGATTGTTTTTCAGAGTCCACAGTCTGTCATGGTTCACCTCCCCTTCCAATTTCCCTCAACTCCCTTCTCCTCTCCATCTCCCCATGTCCTCCATGCTATTTGTTATGCTCCACAAATAAGTGAAACCATATGATAACGACTCTCTCTGCTTGACTTATTTCACTCAGCATCATCTCTTCCAGTCCCGTCCATGTTGCCTTCAACGGACGAATAGATAAGGAAGATGTGGTCCATATACACTATGGAGTATGATGCCTCCATCAGAAAGGATGAATACCCAACTTTTGTAGCAACATGGAAGGGACTGGAAGAGATTAGACTATGACGTTTTAAGAGAAGTACAGGGACATACTTCAAAGAGTCGAATCCATATCTAGCTCTTAGAATTGATATGTTAAAAATGAAATAGGGCAGAGAAATGTATTTTGTGACAATTTCATTCTTTATATCGAAGAAGCAAGGCACAACAAAGATGCCACCTCTTCGTTTCCCTTACTATTCATCCAAACTTCAGGCCAACATACCTCTAATCTCGGTATCCACTTTTTGAGTAGTAAATTGTAATGTGAATGATGCTCCGTGTAAGACATTTGTTTCCTTCTTGAACTTGATTAAAGAACCTTCACTTAAGTTTATTAGTCACAAAAAAATTAATCTGTATCTTAATCTTGTATAAGAGGGTGAATGGGGATAACGTGGGAAAACAGGAGACATTTTAGGAGGCAGATGAGCTGTGCCCCTGACTGCTTCCTGGGGGTAACGTGGGAAATGTTTGTAGCTTGGAGCCTTGGAAAGGGGGTCGAATCTGAGGGTCAAGGCATGAGGGGCAGAGTTGTGCAGACATAGACCAGCATGCCGGAAAACTGAGTAAGAAAACAGGGGGCAGGAAGAAACAAGGACAAGGTAAAAACCAGCCAGCAAATATCTGTACAAGATGATTACGGAAATGGCTGGAGGGAAAGAGCTGAAGAGGGGGAGTAAGACTGCCCATGGGGAGCATCCAGGACTGGTGTACAGGTTGTGGGAGGTTGTTCCAAAGAAGCAAAGGTCTTGCTGCCACTGACTTTAATCCTAGGTTCACATGGGACAATGTGACAAGAACATTCTCTATCCTTCTACTGCATGAAATCTCTTGTGTTACTCCTTTACTATCAGGACGGGCGATCCACTTCCCCTGGAGAAGACACTGTAATGCCCAAGATGACTAACATCTGGAGGACACTGTTTATGCAGGCATTCAGAACCAGAGGGCAATGTAGAAGGGTGAACAGCATTGACACTGACCCTTCTCTTGTAGAACTCAGCCTAGTCTGATGGTCACTGACTCCAGGGAAACTTGAAGACGACAGACACCCTTTTTCCACTACAGAGCAAATGCATCTTGCCTGTATAACTCAAGCGTTCCCAACTCTTGGAGCCCACCCATGAGATTAGTTCCATAAATCCCATTTTAATGTGAAGAATCCATCATTGATTTTACCCTTTTGGTTAGTCTCTCTTAAAATAGTGCCCTTCCGCAAGACCCCAGAGAGCCCCCTCGTCCCACCTGCCATGTGAGGGTACAGAGGGAGGGCTGTCTGCACCAAGTGGAAGGCTTTCAACAGACAGTGAATCTGTTGGAGCCAGGACATTGGACCTCCAGCCTCCAGAGCTGTGAGAAATCAGTATCTGTTGTCTAAGGTCCCCAGTCTGTGGTGCTCTGTCATAGCAGCCAGACCACCTGAGGCATTGTCACGAGTTGTCAGGGTCCTTCCCTCTGGAGCGGCTCCTGTCTTCCCTTGCCCATTCTGACCTTGGTGCTTTGGGACATTAGAGAACAAGTTTTTTGTGGAGAGTCCCTCAAGCTGGGTTTCTTCCATAATACCACCTTTGATGGAAGTATCTCAGGAGATGTCGTGTTCTCCTTCTGTCCCTGCAGGAGACACGTGCCAACCTTCCCTTCCGTCACTCAGTCCAGGTGCCTTCCAGTTTCTGTGCTAAAATGACTTTGATTGCTTTTCAATTAATCAATGTTTTGTGGGTCTTTGCTCGCTAAGTATCTGAAAGTCTCATTTCTCATTGAATTTTCAATTATTCATTTATTAAATAAATATGGACTCTAAGTTCCTATTTTCTTCAAAAGGTTAAAGTTCTTCTTTGTCATTACTTCTGATGGCTAACCTGTCTTTGAATTGTCCTGTGAAAGCCTACAAGTGAGCTGGGTTCTGTGTCTTTCTGACATTTCCGTCTCTACTCGAGCACTTCCCTGCCTTCTGGCACAAGATGTCCCAGGCTCATCGCGGGCTTTCCGTCTCTCCACGGAGCCTTGGTTCATTTTAGTGGAGAACTCACGTGAAAGTGATGATCTCAGGGGGCTCCAGGCTCCTGGGTTTTCACTGCTGTAAGCCCTATCAGGAGAAAGAATTCTATGTATGGGTCTAATGCGCAATCATGTATGTATATAAGATACATTTTTATGTCATCTATCCATTCTTACTGACCTTTCTATCTATACTGAAATCTGTGACATCATTCCAGGAGCACTGATCTTAATCCAGCACCACAGTGTTTGTTCTGGTCTGCAACACTGAGAAACCTGGTTCCCTACACTTTGATGTATCTACTAAGATATTAGCAATATGATACTTATTAAGTAATATTTGCTAACATGCTCAATCCTCTGTCTGTAACTGATTGCCCATTACCGTTCTTGGACACCTCCCTCGTCTGCCTGGGCTGCAACTCGCAGCTTCCAGATGTCCATCCTTGGGGCCACCCTTCTCCCTGCCTTGGGCTCTGAAACCCCTAAGACACTCTTCTATGAAGCTGCCTGAGTTTCTCTGTGATTCTTGGTGATTTTGAGCCAGTGATGAGAGGCTGTATCAATGCATTCCTTCAGGAAAGGGAAGAGGTAAGTCTTCCTGGCACCCCACACATCCTGGTGCTAATTCCATATTGCAAGGGGCAGTGGCGATGTCCAGAGTGATCAGAGAATGTACCAAGTTCTTGGTCAGATCCTGATTTGCTCCTTCTCACGAGATTTCCACGTCAAGGAGGGATGAGTTACTTACATCTGTAAGATTCTTTCCACTTTGAAAGTGCTAAGGAAACGCTGTATGAGTTCTCTGTTGTCTCTGCCAAAACAAATAAATACCCATGAGCAAAAGCAGCATGGGACCTTGACCCTACATTGGGTCTCTTGTGTAGCAGAAAGGAAACACTAAACCAAAACTGGGGTCAAAGATCACCAAAGTCTGTTAGAACAAGATGAGATGAATCATGAGGCGGACTGTAGTCACCTTACATGATTCACTCTGAGCAATCTGTGCTTCTCACCTACCCTCTGCTTAGGAAGCAAATATGCTAGAAGAGTCTATTATTGTCTGAGTAACTACCGGTTGGGTGTTGCTCATGAGTCGTTGCAGTCTGTGTTGGAAAATTTCCCTAATAAACTCATCTGAAATAAGATGTAAACAAAGCACTTAGTAAAATTACATGAGTCTCAGAGTTCAGATACTTTTGAAAGTAATTTAATATTTAATTATCTGAATGTTTGTAGAAAACTTAAAATCATTTTTGATTTAATTTTTCTCACCCCTGATGAAAGCTGCTATAGAAAATATTTAACCCCTTCTCCTCCTCCTCCTTCTTCTTATCATTATTGTTATTATTATTTTTCTTTTACTTAAATGTGACTTGGGACTAGAACACAAAAGAACAGAATTTGAGAGTGGTTCATTTTCTCTACTATGGGACTGACCCATTTGAGACCACTGTTGGCTGCTCCATGGTTATGTCACTGTTATTTTTTTAGAGAGAAAATTAATTTCATCTTCTTCAATCTCATAATATGCTATATTCCTCATAGAAGAAGACTACTTGGTGATAAAAATCTCCTTTGAATTCTTAAGGGAGATATTTGAGTGAAAACTGCTTTTTTTCTCGCACAGACACAGACACACCTTGATTATGTTCCTGTCTCGCACAGCTCGAACAGACACACCTTGATTATGTTCCTGTCTCGCACAGCTCGAACAGACACACCTTGATTATGTTCCTGTCTCGCACAGCTCGAACAGACACACCTTGATTATGTTCCTGTCTGTATCTTTTGTGCCCAGGTCCTAGAATGATGTTCTATGAAGTGTAAATGTGTGATATGTATTTCTGGAGCATAGCTACCTGTATTGCTATAATATTCTCTCTTTCTTTTTACCACTACCTAGACCAATTTCTTGGGCTTCTACACATCTCTGTATAAAACACAACAGAATCTTAGTATCAGAATATACACTTTACATTAGTCAGGGTCTGCCTATGGAAAAGTCATTTTGAGTATATGCCTTTTAAAATAATATTTTCTGTAATATTCTTTTTTTTTTTAAAGATTTTATTTATTTATTTGACAGAGAGAAATCACAAGTAGGCAGAGAGGCAGACAGAGAGAGAGAGGAGGAAGCAGGCTCCCTGCTGAGCAGAAAGCCCGATGTGGGGCTCAAACTCAGGACCTGGGATCATGACCTGAGCCGAAGGCAGCGGCCTAACCCACTGAGCCACCCAGGCGCCCCTTTCTGTAATATTCTTACATAAAATGAAAACAAAGACTTTCTGTGAAATGTATAAATTGTTCATTTGTATTTAGGTAATATAAAAATATAAAATGGTATATTTGTATCAAACGGGACTACAGCAAGCTCTTGCTTATGTGTATTATTTATAAAATATGTACTGTTATGTCTTGAATTCTCTTCTCTTAGAATAATAAATAGTTATTTTTGGTTAAAAAAATAATTAAATAAAACACAACAGAAATACAAACAAAGGATAACATTTCTTTCCTGTTTACAAGTTGTAATACGCTTTCCTTCTAGAAAAGATGATAAATTTCTAGGGTTTTGAGGCCATATTGGTTGAAATGGTATGTGTTATTGTCAGCTTAATGTTTTACATGTGGATCTCAGTAAATGGCTTTGGTGGCGCAAATGAAATGAAATGAAACGAAAGGAATGAGAGAGCCAGAAATTGACGACTGAAGCTCAGAATACCCGTAAGTGCATCTGTGATGGTGCCTTTTCTGTTCTCCACAAACACAACCAACTGGATACAGCTAATTCCCTCATTAGCTTTGCTGTGCCAATCCCCAAGTCGCAGGAGTGAAATTATGATTTCATTGAGCAGACTCATGATTTAAGCTTTGTGTGAGAAAAATGACACCTCCTATAATATCACAGCTTTTGCTGAATGAATGAATGAATGAATGAAGGCCACGATCAGAGATCAGAATTGGGAAGACAACCAGGTCCTAAGACCAGAACCTGCCCATCTTAACACTCAGCTCCCTTGGGTCTGTTCTCTCTCTTTCTCACATAGCCTCACGAAGCTTCTGGATTTTATTGAATTTTTTTTCCAAGAACAAGCTTTTGGTTTCATTGATTTTTCTCTGTTGATTTCCTGCTTTCAATTTCACTGATTTCTGCTCTATTCTTATTGCTTTTATTCTGCTTACTTTGGATTTAACTTACTCTCTGTGTCTAGTTCTCTCTGGTAGAAGCGTCAATGTTTGATTTTAGATTTCTCTTCTTTTCTGATACTTGTACTCAATGCTCTACATTTCCCCCTAAGCAGTGTTTTAAATGCATCACACAAGTTTCATAGCTTTTAATTTTCATTTAGTTCAAATTATATTTTAATTTCTCCTGAGATTTCTTCTCTGACCCATGTGTTCATTAGAAGAGTTTGTTTTATCTCCTTGTATTTGGGGATTTTCCACTTATCTCTCTGTTCTGATTTCCAGTGTGGACCGAAAGCAGACATCGTATGACTTCTGCTGTTTAAATACGCGAAGCTGTGTTTTATGGCCTAGAATGTGGTCTTCTTGGTCAATGTTCCATGTGAGCCTGAGAAGGATGTGTGTTCTGTTGTTGTTGGAGAAGTAGTGTGTAGATGTCAATGACAGCCAGGTGATGGATGATGTGGTTGACTTTACCTGGGTCCTTACTGGTTTTCTGTGTGTTGGCTGTCTCCCCTTCTGATGGGAAGTGGAAACCTCCGACCACACAGTGGATTCACCTATTTTCCCCGACAGCTTCACTAGTTTTCCTCAGGTAGTTTGGTGCTCTGTTGTTAGGTGCATACACATTAAGTATTACTGTGTGTTCTTGGAGAACTAACCCTACGTTTTATGTAATACCTGTCCCCACTGATAGCTCTTGTTGCTTTAGTCTTCTTAGTCTGTAATTAATATAGCCACTCCTGCCCTTTTTGATTAATGTTATCATGATATTTTTTCTACATTTTTCACTTCTGATCTATGTGTGTTTTTATATATAAAGTAGGTTTTTTTGTAGACAATGTTTAGGTTTTTTATAGACAATGCAAAGGTGTACCTATAATAAGTAGGTTCTGTTTTTTGATCCATCCTGACAATTTGACTTTTAATTGATGCATTTAGACCATTACCTTCTAAAATTATGACTAATATCGTTGGATTTTAAAAAGCTGTATTCATTAGTGTCCTTTGTTTTTTGTTCTGATTTTTGTCCTCAGTCTCTTGTAGTCCTCACTCCTTTTGTGGTTTTAATGAAGTATTTTGTTTGATTTAGTTTTCTCCTTTTCTTAGCATCTTGGTTTGTCCATTTAAAAAAAAATAAGTTTGCAATATACATTTATAGCTAATCCAAGTTCAGACACATGAAAAAGTGCTCCACATCACTCGGCATCAGGGAAATACAAATCAAAACCACCATGAGATACCACCTCACACCAGTCAGAATGGCTAAAATTAACAAGTCAGGAAATGACAGATGCTGGCGAGGATGTGGAGAAAGGGGAACCTCCTACACTGTTGGTGGGAATGCAAGCTGGTGCAACCACTCTGGAAAACAACATGGAGGTTCCTCAAAATGTTGAAAATAGAACTACCCTATGACCCAGCAATTGCACTGCTGGGTATTTACCTTAAAGATAGAAACGTAGTGATCCAAAGGGGCACATGCACCCGAATGTTTATAGCAGCAATGTCTACAATAGCCAAACTATGGAAAGAACCTAGATGTCCATCAACAGACGAATGGATAAAGAAGGTGTGGTATATATACACAATGGAATACTATGCAGCCATCAAAAGAAATGAAATCTTGCCATTTGCGACGACGTGGATGGAACTAGAGGGTATCATGCTTAGCGAAATAAGTCAATCGGAGAAAGACAACTATTATATGATCTCCCTGATATGAGGGAGAGGAGATGAAACATGGGGGGTTGAGGGGGTAGGAGAAGAGTAAATGAAACAAGATGGGATTGGGAGGGAGACAAACCATAAGTGACTCTTAATCTCTCAAAACAAACTGAGGGTTGATGGGGGGAGGGGGGTTGGGAGAGGGGGGATGGGGTTATGGATATTGGGGAGGGTATGTGCTATGGTGAGTGCTGTGAAGTGTGTAAACCTGGTGATTCACAGACCTGTACCCCTGGGGATAAAAATATATTATATGTTTATAAAAAATAAAATTAATAAAAAAAAAGAATTATGGTAAAAAAAAAATAATAGTTTACCATTTCATGGGTAGTGTGAGTACATTATAGTAACAAAGTAATCCTAATTCCTCATCCCTTTCTTGTATCATCATTGTCATTCGTTGATAGATAAGCATTCGTGCACATGTAAGATTCAGAAATATAAACATAAGCACACATGATCGATTACATTGTCGGTGTTCTTATTGTGAGCAAACTATGATTTTTTAGATCAATTAAAAGTAAGAAAATGTAAGCCTCTCTTTTACCTACACTTATTCCTTCTTTGATGCTTGTCTTTATGCAGATCTGAGTTTCTGACCTGTATTATTTTCCTTCTCTATAAAGAACTTCTTTTAACATTTCTTGCAAGGAAGATGATCTGGCAAATCCAAAGCCAATAGATCAACATAAACACTCATTTAGATTGGGGAATTCTGTAAAATCCCTCTGAAGGGAAGAAACCGTCCCTAGGCTCATGGAAAACCCGAAAACTGAGTTAACAGACAAACACGGAAAGCTACACGGAGAAAGTTCAAGGCAGGAAGGAAAGCCGGAAGATCAAGGAGATCAGTGAGCTGCCTGAAGGACACTTAACAATAGCATGATGTTTGAGAACTTTAGGATAAAAAATGATCCCATAAAATAAGCACGGAACATCACGAAAAGAGAACAACAGGTGAGAAAAAAGAAACAAGGAGAAATCCTAGAAAAAACAATATATATACACATTAGCTTGAGCAGTTACTGTTCCAGAATGTTGTCAGGACCCTTTAGGCAAGGAAGAAAGTCCCCACCCCCATGCTGTGATGATCCTGCAATGCCCCAGCTGAGCCCCAAGACCCTGTGGTTAAGGTTCCACACCTGCTCGTTAGGGCCAGTTAATGGGGAAAGAAGACAGGCTGGCATTATAACTGAAGGGTACCTCAAAGAGTAAATCTTTCTATGAATAGATTCTTCCTTTTCTTGATAAATCTTTGCCCAATTTGGGGAAATGTCCTACAATAAGATTATGCTAATATTCTCTAGATATAATTCCTCTAAGAATCGAACACTTGAAATGAATGGACTTTATGGAATATAAATTGTATCTCAGTAATGTTGTTTTAAA
The DNA here is from genome assembly GCF_902655055.1 of Lutra lutra. Taxonomy (NCBI): domain Eukaryota; kingdom Metazoa; phylum Chordata; class Mammalia; order Carnivora; family Mustelidae; genus Lutra; species Lutra lutra. The sequence goes on along the minus strand of NC_062289.1, from coordinate 2,076,408 downwards.
AACGTTTATGTTCAGGGGCACCTGGATGGCTCAGGGGGTTGAGCCTCTGCCTTCAGCTCAGGCCATGATCTCAGGGTCCTGGGATCGAGCCCCACATCAGGCTCTCTGCTCAGCAGGGAGCCTGCTTCCCCACCCCTGCCTGCCTCTCTGTCAAATAAATACATAAAAACTTTAAAAAAGAAAAAATGTTTTATGTTCAAACTTGGCCTTTTTATCCTATAACAATAAGGCTGCTGGATGCAAGAGAAATATCTTAGAAGAATCTTACAACAATTTATCATGATAAAATGGAAATACAGAAATTCTAGCTTTATTTTTAAAAAAATATGAGGCTCTTGGGCACCTGGGTGGCTCAGTGGGTTGAGCGACTGCCTTCAGCTCAGGTCATGATGCCGGACTTTCAGGATCGAGTCCCGCCTCAGGCTCCCAGCTCCTTGGGAAGTCTGCTTCTCCCTCTGACCTTCTCCTCTCTCATCCTCTCTCTCACTCATTCTCTCTCAAATAAATAAATAAAATCTTTAAAAAAATTAAAAAAATTTTAAAAATGAAAAAATGAGGCTCTCAACAGTCTCTGATCTTACAGAAGCAAGCCTGAAAACAGGTCTTTAAAATTTTGTTAGGTAGTCGGTAAATCAGATCTTCTGGCAGCTTTCCGAAAGTTTCTAAAATACTTTGCACATTAACTGATTCATTTAAAATGACTATTTTGTGACACACCACAGAGATTTCCTCTTCTTATCTAATGGAACACACGCCCTCCAAACGGGCTTCTTGCTTCTCCTTTTCGAGTCTAGTGAGTTGCTCAGTTTGTTTTACCAGTTTTCTTCATTTAGCACAATGCATATTCAGGATCTTAATTTTTAAAAGATTAATTCATGTTGTGGTTTATTTGAAACTCCTCTCAGGTATAAAAATTCTCATTTTCTGATACTAAATAGAAAATTCTACCACGACTCAAAGCTCTGAAATATCATAAGTGACAATGAACAACTTTTTATCAGGACAGTATATTTTGGAGAGAAATATTTTACACTTCATTTTTCCTCTCCCCCACACCATGACAGTGTGCTTCTTGAGCTTCAAAAAGAAAAAAAAAACCCACAAAAAACCAAAAAAGAGTCATAGCATGAAACATTGCTCTTCGTGATGAAAGTACAGGTTCGAGAGCGTGAAGATTGCTGCTGATCCCCAGAAATGAAAGGAAGACCGGCCCCACCGGCACAGAGAGAGGCTCCCATTGGAAAAACATCTTCAAAATGGAGCTGTTATTACTAATTGCGGGAGCCCACATCCCCATGCCAACTCCAAGAAACAGTCACAGGCGAAGAAACACTTTGACATCCTATGGAGGCAGATTGCTAAAAATCACACGTCCAGACTGCAATTTCATTCTGCGTGCGTGTGCTCCTGGTAGTGCATTCCTGACACTCATGGTTTTTATCCAGACATTTGGTATATGACCTCACTTTAAGCAACTAATCATGAGAGTTCTCATAAAGACAAACAGCTCTTTAACTCTTTAAGCAACTCTTTTTATCCTGATAAGCACTCTTAGAATTCCTTCCAGTGAACTCCAGCTTTCTGAGGATCTCTTTTTTCAGGTAATTGCTAAATTATAAGATCATTGGTTATGCAGAGTTTCAGTTATCACACCAAACTGCCAAAATGTTATAATTCTATGAATAAATCATGTGTGCAACGGGCTAGTTGTGTGTCTGGGTCTGGTGGCATTGGCATTGCTCTCAGGAGCCGGCTCAGGTAAAGGCACCTTGACCTACGTGCGGCGCTGTAGGTGTCCCTGGTGCAGGAGTGAGCGGGGCATTGACGCTTTTCAGTAGTTTAGCTCCCTGTTGTCCAGACTTCTAGAGGATCTAACGTGCTGCAAATGTGAAGTTTTCACTTGGAACGAATCCAAACAAGTATTCCTCCAATTTCTTTAGAAAAAAGATGCCTTTTTGGCATGAGGGTGAGTTTTGCTGTAAAGTAGCTGTCTAGTGATTTACTTATTTGATAGTTTGTGACTCTTTTAAGGGCTACACTCTCATCTCTGGATGGATCCAAGATTAAAGCAAAGCTAAAGTTACAGTGTATTTTTAATTGAATTTTGAATATAATTGATATATTACATATTCATAACATTTTCTTATGATTTTTTACTTCTTTACGTGGTTTGCTACCAGTTTTAAATGTTTTGGGAAAGCTATTCCTCTATCAATATTAGCAACAATAGTGACAATGGAGATGGTAAGTAGAATTGGCTAGAGAGTCAGTCTTAACTGTCTTTTCTTTGCCACTTGGAATCAGTAATTGGTCTAACATATGGAATCGATTCAAACGTTCCTCAGGACTTTAAGGAAGTGGTGATGGCAGAAAGCTTAGAATCAGAAAGGTTTGGAGAGGAAGTCCCTCATTTACAGGCTGTGGGGATTGTCTGACAACTTACATTTTCACGTGCAATTTTTTCTTCTTTAAAAATCGTAGTAATCATATCAGTATCATAGAATTGTTATACAAATTAAATGGGAAAAATTATGGGCCTCATATTTGAAAAAAGAAAGGTAAAACTTAAATTTTCCTTCTTTTCCTTTGGCTTTCCCTCAAAGCAGTCAGATTCTCCAAATAATGATAAGGGCCATAAGTAATAACAGCAATGACACCGCTGAGGTCAATGAAAGAGGGCATTACTCTGTAACCATCTTTCTTTCTCTTGATGACGTGATCTGAGCAACCAGCCTGCTCACTGCAGACACGGCTGGAGAGTGCGTGAGTGTGTGCTCCTCTTCACACAGATCGAAGGGTTGTAGTCAATGAGATGTATTCCCAGACTCTTGAGAGGAGGTTTACTATTACTTAGAAAAAGATTAATCAACAGGGCTGTAGGGGTTGGAAGAAAAAAAAGCATATTATTTCAGGAATGTAGACTATAAACTATTTGAAATATAATTTCCTGGAGCCCAAATAATGACAATAATGAGTGGCTTGAGGATCCAGTGGGCTTTCTGTGGAAGTGGACGGGGTGTCCATAGGGGTAAGCTGACAGGTGGGTTTCAATAACCATTGCTAACTATGTCTTGTTACTTTTGGGTTGCACACAAATACAAGCAGAAAATGAAGGCGGTCTGTCTCTGATGCACACGTCACGGGTAGCTTGCTGGAGGACACTTTGGAGGTTTTCTTGTGAGATCGAGTGCTTCGGAGCCGTTCACGGGGCTCGTTGGCAAATGTCAAAAGCGGCGCACTATAAAGGGGGTGTGTACACAGAAGCACATGTGTGTGTACGAGCACACACACACATCCAAATACAATACACTGCGTAAGCACATACACGCGTGTGCTCACGTCTGTGCATATAGAGAGCTAGATGGCTTAGGGCTAACAAAGCAATGGCGACTTGTGTAAAATGTACTTAGTCCTTATGGAAAGCAAGGGGATTTGAAGGAGAATACTTTCTGACGTAACATGTTGTTTGGTGGAAACAAACTAGCTACAAAACAATACAATATGTGATCCAAATTAAAAAAAATTCATTGCTCAGGAAAAGACTTGGAAGACATGAAAATATTAAGGATGATTGTCTGTGGTTAATGCGTTGGTGTAGTGCGTATTTCCCTCCTTGTGCATTCTTGTGGTATTTTCTAAATTTCTAAAACTTTATGTTATTATATTTTCTTTAAAGACTTTTTTTAGATTATTTTTTTATTTGACAGACAGAGATCATAAGTAGGCAGAGAGGCAGGCAGAGGGGGAGGAAGCAGGCTCCCCGCTGAGCAGAGAGCCCGATGTGGGGCTCGATCCCAGGACCCTGAGATCATGACCTGAGCTGAAGGCAGCGGCTTTAACCCACTGAGCGACCCAGGCGCCCCTATCAGCCCTTTCTTTAGGAAACTTACTCTACGTTGCTCTGCGAACCAACCAGCAAACCAGACTAGAATACAAGAGGGAAAGTGAGCTGCCAGGTCAGAACCGTGTCCCGGAGTGGCTATGACCAAGAAGCTAAGTGATTTGTGTTGCCTCGTAGGTGAGTGTGCTGCCATTGAGAACACGCCCCAAGCCCCTGTGTCCTTGCACTCCAAGTGCATCGCACAGTGATGCTTTCTAGTTCCCACAGAGTCCCCTTGCTGTGCTAGTGTGTGTATGTGCAGGGGTTGGAGCACACACACGGTCCCCGGGGGAAAGCTGAGACAGCCTGGAGCAAGGAGCACGTCCAACACCCCAATCTGGGCTGCTGATGCCATTTTCTAGTGAAAGGAGCAGGGATCCTGGAGAAACGATGATTCTAGAGCTGGGGCAGGGAGCATGCAAAGTGACGCTGGAGGGCCTTAGTTCCAGAAGACAAGCAAGTACTCAGAGTGCACGCATGCACACACATGCAGGCGTGCATGCACCCTCACACTTGCACGATCGCACACACGTGCCGCGGACACACACGTGCATGCAGCATGCACTCTCACACTCACACGAACACACATGTGTGCTGCGGACACACACGTGCACGCGTGCGTGCACTCTCACACACTCACACAATCACAGACGTGTGCCGCGGACACACACGTGCAGGCGTGTGTGCACCCTCACACTCACACGATCGCACACACATGCTGCGGACACACACGTGCACGTGGCATGCACTTACACTCACACGATTGCACACATGTGCTGCAGACACGTGCACGCGTGCATGCACTCTCACACACTCACACGATCCCACACATGTGCTGCGGACACACACGTGCAGGCGTGCGTGCGCCCTCACACTCACACAATCACACACATGTGGCACGGACACACACGTGCACGTGTGCGTGCACTCACACACTCACACGATTACACACGTGTGCCACAGACACACACATGCACGTGTGCATGCGCTCTCACACACTCACACGATCGCACACGCGTGCCGCGGACACATGTGCACGCATGCATGCACCCTCACACTCACATCGCACACACATGCCGCGGACATACATGGGCACATGCACACACACACACGGGTGCGGGCACACACAATCGTGTCACACGTCAGAGGCACACAGGCCAGCTGCAGTTTCCGAACAATGCTTGTTAATATCTGTCTACAGACGTAGCTAAGTGACCGGTGACATGGACGTTGGAATCAGGCAGAGACTACAAGTGGGGGGGCGGCGTGCTGCGTGGGGCCAGCCCCGAGTGCTTCTCCCGTCTGTGATTACTTATGGTGCACTCTGTTTATTTTCAAACGCTGAAAACCAATCTGTCAGAAAGAGAATTAAAAAGAAATTTTCATTAGTTTGCAATCAGGCAATTAATTTCATCATGCCCTAGTTTAATAATTACAATAGCAAAATCCTGTGAGGAACAGACGGAAGTAAGCAAATGCTGCTTTGCGAGGGAACTCAAAGGGAAGCGGTGGTAGCGTTTCCTCACAGAAGTGTCTTCATGTATCAGTGTGTAGGGAAACATTAACCTCCGTCATCACTCATTGGAGTGAAGTCATTGAACTAATGAGTGTTCCTAGGTTTTAATTTGTTATTAAATTATTTTCTTTAATTTGTTAAATTTATTTTTTTATTTTTTTTAAAGATTTTATTTATTTTTATTTGACAGAAAGAAATCACAAGTAAGCAGAGAGGCAGGCAGAGAGAAAGGAGGAAGCAGGCTCCCTGCTGAGCAGAGAGCCCGATGTGGGGCTCGAACCCAGGACCTGGGATCATGACCTGAGCCGAAGGCAGCGGCTTAACCCACTGAGCCACCCAGGCGCCCCTGTTAAATTTATTTTTAAATACTAATATGTAATATTATAACTATATGATATATGATATATTTATATAATTAAAATGTATATATACTTATATATGAAACAAACATATATAGAATTTATATATATTTAAATTTTAAATTATGCTTTTTTTATTTATACATAAATATACATATATTTATTTAAATAAAATTTATTTATTTAAAAATTTAAATAAATAAAATTTATTGTATTTTTTATTTTACTATCTTAGGATACGTATATCCTATTTCTTCCTTGGAATCTATACCAACTGCTTAGCTAAAAAGGAATGTTCTCTTATTCCCACTCTTTTTACTTACCATCCTGGCAGGTACAATGAATTAGATATTGTAAGAAAGGATGGAATAATTCAAAGTTTTATGTTAATGCAATGTTATATGCCCCAAATTGGCAGAAACTTTGCATATGACATTTTCACTTTAATGTGTTGAAACACAAAATATTTAAGAATCTGTTAGTTACAAGTGGCTTTCTGCCCCTTCCTTCAGAACTAACACACACAGCTCCCATCCCGGGTGTGTCGCTCCTAAAAGCCGTCTCCTCGGCGAGCTGGAGAACAGGGCACAGGGGCGAGGTGGTCCCGCCCACTTTAGAAATCCCTGGGAGCTGCCAAGTTCGGTTCTGGCCTGTGTCCTCATGTGGAGGACGAGAGGGACATACCAGAAGCCGAGGGAGAGATCTTCCTCTATCGTGAAGCCCCAATCCTGCTGCACGGAGGCCCACGCTTTATGACCTCATTTCACCTTAATTACCTTTAGGTGCAGTTCCACTGGGAGTTAGAGCTTCGACGGAGAACTGGGGGGACAGTCGGGTGAACCGCAGTGGAGGGAAGGGAGAAGGCGGGCCTCGCCCTGCGTGCGTCACAGAGTGACGGGCACCGAGTATCGGAGAAGCAGGGCCATGGCACTCGACCAGCGATAGACCTGAAATTTCTGTTAGTTTTATAACTTGTCAACATAACAGCAAACTTCAAAAAGTAGCACGTCCACAGGATCAGAGTTTGGGCAAAGTCTGTACATAGGTCACAGAGAGTCATGCAGTCTGTCTGCTTAGACCAAACGAGCAAGAGGGAGACCCCCAACACTCTGGTCCCAGAAACGCAGGACAGAGTAGGTGACTCGTTCATGCACACTTGCACGCATTGTCTCTCACCCTAGAGGCACACGGACCCTGAAATCTCTCTTCCTGAAATCCAAACTCGGTCGTGCGCGGGCGCCAGCACATGCATTCCAGAGTACGAGTCTTAGGAGACTTGGGGTCCACAACATCTCAAAACAGGTGAATGTGCCTGGGAGCCCCTGGGCGTGTTGCTGGTCCAGACGGGCGTCCACCCTCCAATCACAGGACTTGTACCTTGAACGTAACTGGGCGCGTCGCTGATCACGTGACACTTTTGCTTCTCAAATGATCACTTCACAGGGCAGAGAGTGTCCTCAGTTCTTCTAGCCGTGGGATACTCAGTGTTTATATCACGAGATACTTTTCTCACCTGTGAGGTTGTTTCTCTGTCCGAGGGTGTCAAATGTCTGTTACGTGAAGGACCCTCCTCCTCACAGCCTTGGTCAATAAGGCAGTTAATTGTCTCTGTGAGTTAATAGTCGAACAGGGACGACCATCCGCCAAAGGGAGAGAACAGAGGGAAAGAGAAATGGACACACGCCAAGGGAGGGGCCGGGGAAGGGTCATCAGCTGCAAGTTGAAGGCCAATGGGTATAAATGGGAAACGCAGCAGCAAAATAAACACCGTTCCTATTGTAACAGAAATGAAATGATGGGAATTAACACGTTAAATAAAATGCATCAATGATTATCTTATGTTTTTGTGCCCAGAACAAGCTCTAATATAAGATCAGTTTGCAGATCCATTGGGGGCTCCCTTGGAAGCACTACGCCTGCAGCTTGCAACGTCTCTCCTTTCTGGAGCATCTCCGCGGGACTGAGATCCCATCTGCAATTCCAACAGGATGCAAAACAGTGTCAGAGGTGCACTTGCTCTGAAGGAGGGCTCCAGACGGCCGAGTCACATGGGGCAGGAGCCCACGGTCGGGTGACCTGCGTAGCTCCGTGACGCAAGCACTGTTTCACGACGTCTCTAATTCTCTGCTAACAGTTAATGCAGCTTCATGGCCAGGAATCCTCAACTGCCTTCCTTCCCTTTAATTAAATAATTCTTTGAGGACTGAACAGACATTTGAAACTATATTAGAAGAGTCACATTTCTGCTCCAGATTAAGCACAAGTGAGTAAGGTGGAGCTGTTCACCGGGAGTTTTGGTGGTTTTACAAGTGTGTTATTTACAATACACAGCGTCTGCGATCTCAGGTCATGGATATGACTCAGCGATGGGACTACTCGGTTCCATGACACTAGTGGTCAAGGCACTGTAAGAACACAAATAAAATTAGCTTCAAGCTTAATATGAGTATCGCTTGAATTATCAGAATGAAATATCATTTGACATGAAGGGCCCTGGACTTTGCGACGGAAGAGCAGGTTGGCCTGGGCTACTCACTAAGAGCCGCGTCCATTAGACTATTCATGGATTGTCGCGTTTACACGTGCATCGGGATAGGCAGACACAAATCTCCTCAGCTTTACGGATATGCGTAGTTGCGTTTCCCTGAAGACAAGAGCGGGGTGAGTTCTGTTCACTTGTGTCATCATCGACACTGGTGTCTGGCCCACTGTAAACACTCAGTAGAATGAACGAATGAATGAGTGGCTTTATGGACAGATAAGGTATCGTAAGCAGGACAGTAACCCCGCAGCCCATGGAGTTTTGCTGCACAGACACAGGAGTCCGTCAAGGGCACAGGAATTCCAGGGATTCCTTCTGCTGCTGTAGCATCTTGGTCTGTCTCCCCTGGTGGCACCCGGGCTGCAGAAGTGTGGCAGAACAGGATTCTGAGGTGCCCCCAGCACACGCAAACTCTGGTGGAGATGCCCCGCGTGATTCCTTGCCTGAGCCTGGGTGGAGCGTAATGGGCTCGTCCATCCAAGACCACGCCAGCTTCCACATGGTTCTGTTGTAGCAGGCTGGAAGGGGATCCTTCCCCTGGCCTTGGGACACTAGCAAGCATGTGTGACCTGCTGGGGGTTGCCCAACGGGGCAGGCGCCTGAAGACGGCCTCTAGACGCCAAGAGCAATCCACCCAGCAGCTAGCAAGAAACCAGAAGGTTCAGAGCTGCAGCCTCATGGACATGAACTCTGCCAGCTTCGGTGGGAAGACCTCATGCTTCAGGTGATCAGGACAACATGTACCACGCCTTGATTTCAGCCTCGTCAGACCCCGAGCAGGACCTGGCTAACTCACAACCAGACTCCTGGCACAGGGAAACTGAGCTAATAAGTGTGTGCTTTTGTAAGTCACTAAATTTGCAGAAATTGTTAAGCAATCAAGAAAGAAGGCAGGTGTCTGAGTGCATGGAACTGGAGAAGAGACGCACCTACCAGTTTATATGAGGCAGAGACACATCAAGGATCTGCCACTTCAGCTCTTTCTGGGGTGACAAGACGACCCTGTTCCCAGAATGGGAGTGATCTCAGCCAACGAACTTGAAGCCTTCCTTAAAAACATCCCTCCAGATCTCTTCTGCTCTGCCTTTGGAGGCTGACATTCCTGAGGGGGCAGCTCTGTGCTGCGAAGTTTCTGGACCCCTGGGTCACTGCCGCAGACTCAGCCGTATAAACAACCCGTTTATCACACACAGCTCTGCGGGTCAGAAGGAGTGGGTTCCCCTGGTCCTCTGCTCAGGGTCTCGAGGCCAACAGCATGTCAGACAGGCCTCCTGGAGTCCGAACACCATGAGGGAGAACATGTGCAGAAGCTGGCGGAACCGAGGGACCAACATCTTGATCCCTGCTGCTCAGCAGCTGGGTCTCTCTCCCGGCTCCTCCAGCCTCCATGACCCCCCTCAGCCTGTGGCACCTGCCCATAGGCCCCCTTATACTTAAACAGCACTTCTGCTGAGGAGACGCCTCTGCTTTTGACAGCCTCCATGATTGGATGATCTCCCTACTTGAAGGCTGCCCACACCACATCGTCACTTGGGAAGAAAAGGTGCATCTAAGAGGGGTCCAGGGAACGGAGTGTCCGACAACATGTTTGCTCTCTTCCCATCTCCCCTGCAGAATTAGCAGCAGAATAATTAGGTTTCAGTAATGTCTGGTCAAGTGCATTTTCTCTTTGAGGAAGAAGAGAGTTTCTGCATCCCAATCCAGGACGGTATGGGGGAACACAGATGTCCGTGCGTTCATGTTCTCTCCCTACACCATCATCTGTTATGCGCACAAATACACAAAAACACGTGCATTGGGACAAACACCATCCCCATCAGAATGTTTCTAGAATTGGAAGGCTTCTTCCTTATACAAACTGATGGAATGATCAGTACCAGAATGAAGGCTTATTCTCCGTCAGACACCAAAATTCTTTTTATTTGGGACACTCATCCCGGGAGCTTTAATTGTAAATTCTCCTGTTTGCCAGGTTTTATCTTCTGATGGCTCTCAGCCGTGGGTCCCCACTTACGACCTGTCTACAATCTGATTCTGAGTTCAGAGGTAACCCCCGTTATGGCTACAGCTGTGGCAGCTGTATTTCCTCAGGCGCTGAGAACCAGAGCTCTTGGTAAATTAATTTAGAATACTTCCTGTTTCTGTTTTCAAATCACCATGGCTAAATAAGGATTAAACTGACATCATCAGGATCCTTGCGCATTTAACTTGTTCTTGAACCGAGGGACGCTGATGCTTCTCGCATGACCTCTGACACCATAAAAATTGATTTATTTCACAAACAGCAATGTCGAGAAAATGGCTGCTGGAAATTACTGGGTTTGGTGTTTGTCTAGATTTCTGGCTCTAGATTGAGTAAAAGAGACGTAGCTTGACCAAGTCAGCGATTGCCCACTGGAGGAAAGAGGGCATCCCAGCATCCCAAGAAATTCAGAAGGTTGTCGGACATGGCAGGCCACCTGCCCTGCTCTTTCCTGCCCTAAGGTGGCCTTGTAAAATAAAAACACTGCAGGGCATGAAAGGGAGATTGAAAGGAACCACGCACTTAAAATAGTTGGGGAGCAAGTGGGAGAAGGAAGGATGTACCTAACAGGTAAATAGGTGTGTTTGTGATAAGGAGCTCAAAATAAGGAGCAACCCAAAACCTTCAAGGTAAGATCCATGGTGCTCCCATGAAACGGAAGGTTAGAGCAGGACACGTCATGCTCTAAGGGCAAAAAACATTCTGATCACTTGCCACTGAGTCATCTTAGTCTCCTCTGAAGTTCAGGAAATAACCCAGTTAGGCCTCGGCCCCCTTCATGGCCGCACTGAGGACGGGCTATGGGGACATTCAAGGAAACAGCCATCCCGTGGTCTCCATGACTGAGTCCTGCCATGATGTCTGTGGCCATTAGAATGTGGCCTGTGCCCTGTTGCATGCCATCACGACCCCATGGTTTGGCATCATGACCCCGTGGTGTGGCATCATGACCCCGTGGTGTGGCATCATGACCCTGTGATGTGGCATCATGACCCTGTGGTGTGGCATCATGACCCTGTGACGTGGCATCACAACCCTGTGACGTGGCATCACGACCCTGTGACGTGGCATCATGACCCTGTGACGTGGCATCACAACCCCGTGATGTGGCATCATGACCCTGTGACGTGGCATCATGACCCATGATGTGGCATCATGACTGTGGCATGTGTGGAGGGTTTGTGGCCACTATTTCCTTGTGACCAGCTCGTGCTGGCTCTGCCGTCCACTGGGACAGGCAAGGGTGTTGAGAAAACCAGAAGAGCGCCTGCACCTGGAGGGGGTTGGGAACCAGCACCAGGACACTTGCTGTGGCCACCGACAACTGCGCTGGACTCATTCTTGGTGACGTTGGCCAAATCCATGAGCTCTGAGCGTGCCCAGCGTGTTCCTGGATTCAAGCGGTGCTCACCTTTCGGGCTCCGGGATGGATACTTGTGTGGGACCCACAGCAGCAAGAATGTTCACGTCCTGGGGTTGACAAAAATGCGGATGGGATTTAATTCAGTAAGTAGCTGATTTGAGATGGGTTTAAAGTCGCTGACTTTTACTCTGATGTTAGGAGCTGTTTTCCTGAACGGGGGTTAGCCAGCAATGAAGAGCGTAAGACCCCAGCACAGCTGGGGCTAGAGGGGACCGTCCTAAGCCACCTGATGACAGTGATCACAGTCCCAGGGTTCCAGGGCGACGTGCAGACGGTGAACGGGACGCGGCTGTCCTGACAGCAGTGGGACCTCCAGGCAGCAACAGTGAGGCTTGATCTCTGCAGTAAAACTAAAGTAGCAATGGGTGGCAGGAGGTGAGGGCAGCTGTCCCAGCAAATAGTCCCGTCACTTTCCCAGTTCCTAGATCAGAACTAGTTCAGTCCCAGAAGCCCATGGCTCGGAGGCTGTGTCCCCGGGGGAAGGATCGTACAGCCATGGGGCACGGACACAGTAACGGTACTCTGCCTCACCCCACAGGAGCCTCCAGGATGCTTGGGCACAGGGCCCACATGATACCGAAGCCCAGATAATGATGCTCCACCCTGGCCCCCTGAGGAGTGAGAACACACGAGGGCAAACGGAGCCCTGCCCAGACTATGCCTACCGTGGTTCATTGACCCTGGTGGTCTTTTCCCTGGGCCCAAATGTATACTTGGCAATGAACCCAACCCCTGCACTGATTCCTGTTTGGAAGGTTAAGTGAAAACTGGGAGACGTGCTGGTGCTAACAGGGAGATCGGATTAGAGCAATACTGTACCTGGGGGAGGGGCCAGAAATGGGTGCCACCCGAAAGGACCTAAAGTATGCAGGATGGTGGCCTTCCTCTCCATTTACTTCATCCGCCGGTGCTGGCCAAGACCAGAGACAGCCTGAGGATGCACATGGGCCACCCAATCCTACAGGCAAGGTTCCAGACGTAGATATATGTTGGCGCAGGTTCTCACAGCCTCGGACGCACGGCATCCCCACCGGCTCCTATCTTAAATTTGTTCTCTACTTCCCTATAGATTAACAAAAGTGATTTACAAATGCCTTTGTAATAAATATAGAGTGAGTTTTATGTGAGCGTATGCAGGTAGCAGGAATTCAAACAGAAAAATATTTGATCATCAGACATTAGTTAGATAATTCCAATAGGCCTCAAAGTCTATTAATTGTCGGGTTCTGCTTTCCCAACCTCACATTTTACTAACAAAGAAGACACAAGTTTTAAAATTCTCTGAGTCATTCACAGGGAAGATGCTACACAATTCAAATAGTATTTTAATATCAAAGTATTTAATCTTGATATCTATTCTCCTAGACAGCAGTGCCCTAAATTAACCTAAGAAGGACCATACATTTTGCCATGCAGGACAATCAAAATGAACATTTGAGAGACACACATTCTTAGTTCTGTAATATGTGAACTCTGTGCCCACACACGCATTCGTGAGTCTTGAGGCTTGATCTGCCTGTCCCATATCCTGACATAATCACATCCACCTTCCTGGGGAACGGCGGCCTGCTCCAACATACGCATTTGGGGTTTATTTCTGCGGTAGGCCATGCAAATAATGTGCTAGCATCTCAGAGTTCAGTTTTCAAAGGCCCCTTTCCTTCAATGTCCCTCTTACAAGCTTTATTTCAGGATGAGATGATGGCATTTTAAATTCAATTTTGATCCTTCCTGTCACATTAATTTGTATGTAATATGCTTTGACCTCTATATGCTCTCTTCAAGTTTCTTCTGCTTAACCTTTTGCTTCATTTCAAGCGATAAAAATTTGTTCTGTGGTTTTTAATATAGCTTTTTCTTCAACCTCACCAATGCTTGGAAGACCAAATTAGGTTTTGACCCATCGTCTTTCTCAAGTAAAGACGTTGTTTTTATTCTTTCCTTGAAGTTCAAACACTTGAAGTCTGTTATGGGCAGGCACTGGGCCTCCGCCTCCTCTGCTGGCCCAGCCTGTCCCTGTGTGGCGCTCTCATCTTTTGCTTCCCAGCCCAGGTCCTGGAGCCTCCATCTCCTGGGGCCCGTGACAACTGGAAGGTGCCCGCAGCCACCTGGTGCACAATGAGGGCTCAGCCCAGGGTAGGTAGCGTGTATCCAATTGCTAGGTGGGGATCTCAGAAAAAAAAAAATCCCATATATGTGGCTATTTTAATAACATTGATCTCTTTTGGTGGGAAGGAGAGGAGAAACTGCTAAAGGCAAACATGTTTGAAATAGAAAGCCTCTACAAAGGACTGGTTTCATCATTCTGTCTCCCATTTTGCTTTCTTGAGAACTACTGTAGAGATGCACTTTGAACAGAGGAGGGAGGTCATGGTTCCTTTCTCATGTAAGTTCAGCTTTTGCGAGATGCTGATATGCATTTTCTTATTCTAAAACTCTCCAAATTTATCAAATAATACTTGAGAAAACTTTGTTAGGTTTTTCTGTTTTGTTTTGTTTCTTAAGGTTCTTTCTAGAGACCATCTCAACAGTGGAACCAAGAATGTTAAGTTGACCCAAACTCCCGAATTACATTTCTTCAGTTCTTAAGAACCCTTGTGTCATCATTGGTGTCATGTGGTTTGGTTGAAATTTTCCTAGGATTTATGCTTCCTGCACTGGTAAAGAAGATGGCTTATCTATATGAGGAATGTGGCTGCTTTTCTGAATTGAAATGAACATTTCTTCAGACTGAAGAGTAACTGTTTGATGCATTAAGAAATAGGTAGAACATCAAAGAACATTCCACTAAATATTACAGGACATGAGACATGTTACAACGAACATAGACCTACTTACGATTTTCCTTATAAAAGCTATGCTGGGTCTGATGATCCAAAATGCCAAAGGAATGTGGGACGCTTGGCTTCCCCTTTTGTTAATTACTTCTAGACACCTAGAAACAGGAAAAAAATTCCATTCACACGTGGGTGCCAGTAGATTCTCGTGTTATTTAAGTGGAAGAATCAATATGGTTAGGACTTAAATGGTGTTTGCCCACATTTTATCAGTCTCTGCGGGCAGCTCTTGGCATGTCAGTGAATTTCTCTCTTGGGAATCTGCACACTGAGGGCTCTATCTTTGACCTTGACCCTGAGCTCTGACCTCTGTAGGAACCCATTGGGAATCACATACTGGGGGCCAGCCAACACCACTCGATTGGAGGCATTCCACTAGGTGTCTGGAAAAGCAAACTGTATTATGCTGCCATCATCTTCAAGAAATTTTCCAAGTGAAAGGTTGGATATTTTCTATTCTGAAGCAAAGAAACCATTATCTCTAAATTTTAGTTTCACTTAATAGAATTGTTTTTTGGCTTAGTAATATGGCTAAGGAAATGACCTGGATCATTTGTTCTCTTAATGGGTGCATTCACAGAAGCTTTCTGGGCTAAATCTTTTTCTTCAATATGTGGTATCAAGGCATTTTCATTATTTACTATGAAATGTAATAATATGTCCCTGAGTTGAGTAGTCCCTGAATTATGTGACCTCCATGACTGTGCATTTGTCTTTCTTTCTCACTATAAAATGAAAACATTTGTCAGAAACTTCATGTATCTTACACAAAATAGAAAACTGTTTTTGCTAGAATCTACAAAAGCATTATTAACCTATGGTTTCAAGGGACACACATGGATGTATTTGGTCAAATATTCTGAGGGAATTCTACTTACTTCCTTTTCCAGGTTTTGTCTCCTCACCTGAGGGGGCCTCCAGGAGTGCTACCTCCTCCCACACTCTAGGGCTCTACTTTCAATAGCTTAACAAAGTGATTGTTTTGATGTGGGTAGTGACAGAAAACCAAATTCTCTTCAAAGAGGTTTATAGACTTTTCTCCAGGAAGAACATATCAGTAAGAAACTAGTATACCATTGATCAGTGAAGGAGCCTTCCCATCATTCTTCTGTGATGATTTGGGGAAGACCATTTAGTTTTCATGAAGAATTTTAGCTTTTTCACAAAGAATACTAGTGATATCACCTGTTATCTGCCAAGTATGGGGAAGGGATCTAGGGTGTCATTTTGGGTCTGTTTCCTGACTTTTGTTTGCTTTCTTTCATGCCTCCTCCTAGCCACCTGCAGTGATCTTGGTTAGATATTGGATATTGGTCCATTTGTTGGAAGAACTACGTAAATACCAGTTTTGCTGAGGTTTGAGTAAACTTATTTAAAAACAAACAAAAAAAACCAGACACGTGGTCTAAGTGTACCGTGCATCTCCTGCCCTTCTCCCGGCAACACGAATCTTGCTTATTCCCTCATTAGAGGGAGAGCCCCCATGCACGTGGGTGCTAGCCTTGACCAAAAATACTATAAATTATTTCTTATATAAGTAAGAAAAGATGTTTGTTTTCTGATTACATCACCTAAACAGTTTCATATGTATTGTGCTACTTTCACAGTGAAGGATTAGCATTCTTTGGTCTAT
Source organism: Lutra lutra (assembly GCF_902655055.1). Taxonomy (NCBI): domain Eukaryota; kingdom Metazoa; phylum Chordata; class Mammalia; order Carnivora; family Mustelidae; genus Lutra; species Lutra lutra. The sequence continues at coordinate 2,060,195 of NC_062289.1, read as the reverse complement.
TTTTCAAGAAAACAAATTATTGGCATAACATGTAGGTATGACATGAGTATATATCATGGAAATAGACAGACCAGTTACTATCAAGCTGTTTTCAATGATAAGCTATTTCAGAGTACACAATCATCCCCTCTTAATTACTGAGTTTCATAAACAAAGCATTTTATGATTATAATTCATCATGACGCTACATTTAATGCAATGCCATAAAACAAATTGAGTGTGGCTGTTGTGAAGCTGCATCTGACAAGCTGACATATTAAATCTGAAGCACTCAGTCCTGGTGACGGACAACATGGCTGCGACATTATTGAACATTTTTTTATGAAATGCATTATGAGTAGAAAAATATCTGAGATCATTTCTTATAACTAAAAAACAATTTATAGTGACACATATTGATTTTCTTCTGTAAATATTTCCACTTGACTGATGATTCCAATCAGGCAATGCACTGATATTTGTCATTTGATGAGTTTCTTCTTAAGTGATAGCATACTGAGAGTGTCCTTGTTTATTGGAAGTTGTTTAAGAAATGAAGTTCATCATCACTAGCCATCAGGGAGATTCAAATCAAAACCACATTGAGATACCACCTTACACCAGTTAGAATGGCCAAAATTAGCAAGACAGGAAACAACATGTGTTGGAGAGGATGTGGAGAAAGAGGAACCCTCTTACACTATTGTTGGGAATACAAGTTGGTCCAGCCACTTTGGAGAACAGTGCGGAGAATCCTCAAGAAATTAAAAATAGAGCTTCCCTATGACCCTGCCATTGCACTACTGGGTATTTACCCCAAACATACAGATGTAGTGAAAAGAAGGGCCATCTGTACCCCAATGTTTATAGCAGCAATGGCCACGGTTGCCAAACTGTGGAAAGAACCAAGATGCCCTTCAACGGACGAATGGATAAGGAAGATGTGGTCCATATACACTATGGAGTATGATGCCTCCATCAGGAAGGATGAATCCCCAACTTTTGTAGCAACATGGACGGGACTGGAGGAGATTATGCTAAGTGAAATAAGTCAAGCAGAGAGAGTCAATTATCATATGGTTTCACTTATTTGTGGAGCATAACAAATAGCATGGAGGACAAGGGGAGTTAGGAGAAGGGAGTTGGGGGAAATTGGAAGGGGAGGTGAACCATGAGAGACTATGGACTCTGAAAAACAATCTGAGGGTTTTGAAGGAGTAGGGGGTGGGAGGTTGGGGGAACCAGGTGGTGGGTATTGGAGAGGGCACGGATTGCATGGAGCACTGGGTGTGGTGCAAAAATAATGAATACTGTTATGCTGGAAAAATAAAAAATAAAAAAAAGTATACTACAAAAAAAAAAAAAAAGAAATGAAGTAGGCAAAAAGGGAAAGAAAGCGGGGATGATTTTTGAGTTTTTGAAAGGTTGCATCCTTTGCTTGGAATCATTATTTGACCTTACAATGAGGTGCATAGAGGAGTGTATTTCAGTAAAGCTGTTAAAATTGGCACCTTTTTGAATCTGGTCTTCTCCATGAGGTGGAGATGATTTGTTAGACTAAAACTCCCAAGCTCTGGATTCCCACGCAGGAATGAGCTGAGGAATTATAGTGACAGATTCTCAAGACAAAAACAAGTCTTGTTGTGGTTGGTTGGTTAGTCCTTCCAGCCTCTTGTGGTAGATGACTGGAGAATTACTCTCCTGAGGTCAACACCTCTCTTCCTTCTGTTACGTTTTCATCCATTTTTCTTGGTTATTTAAATTTTTCAGTTAGGCTTATGGCTGGAACTTGCTCTCCAACCCTGGGAATAAGACATTTGGGCATGTTTGCAGAACCCAAGTGATGGATGGGCCACCGATCTCTCAGCCAGGAGGCCTCCACGAGGTTCACACCTGGTGAATGGGCAGGTGTATGGCTTGGTCCAGGAACATGGTGCCAGAGGGGAAGGACTCACACATGTGTCCTAGGAAAAGCTGGGACAATCAAAGGTTTCTACTCAGAACACATCTTCATCAGACTTGGAATCACAAGGCAAGCTTGCTTTGGCCAACCATAAAGGAACTCAAGGAAAGGACACACATGTGGTTCAGCGGGCAGTGATGCTCAACCTGGTGTCCACAGAGTACCCCATCCTGAGTCTGTGGAGGGTTCTGTAAACTTGGATAGGGAAAAATAAATGTCCCCTTGTTTTTACTAATTTCAACCGAAAATCCAGCCTTTCCTTTTAGTAGAAAACAAATCACAGTATTAAAACATAGAAAACAAATCACAGTATTAAAAATAGCATCTGCCCCTTTGTTCCTAATGGAAATTGCAGATAAATTCATGGTAGTCATGGAGGATAAGACTCATTGCTAGATCTTATTATGTAATGGGGAGACGATATCTGTTATTATTAAATACTTTTCTTTGTATATAGATAACTGGATTTCTTTTTTTAAATTAATTTTTTATTTTTTAAATTTATTTTCAGTGTACCAGAATTCATTATTTACGCACCACACCCAGTGCTCCATGCAATACGGGCCCTCCTTAATACCAGGTTCACCCAACCCCCATCCCCCGCCCCTCCAAAACCCTCAGATTATTTCTCAGAGTCCATAGTCTCTCATGGTTCACCTCCCCTTCCAATTTCCCCCAACTCCCTTCTCCTAACTCCCCTTGTCCTCCATGCTATTTGTTATGCTCCACAAATAAGTGAAACCATATGATAATTGACTTTCTCTGCTTGACTCATTTCACTCAGCATAATCTCTTCCAGTCCCATCCATGTTGCTACAAAAGTTGGGGATTCATCCTTTCTGAAGGAGGCATCATACTCCATAGTGTATATGGACCACATCTTCCTTATCCATTCGTCCGTTGAAGGGCATCTTGGTTCTTTCCACAGTTTGGCAACCGTGGCCATTGCTGCTATAAACATTGGGGTACAGATGGCCCTTCTTTTCACTACATCTGTATGTTTGGGGTAAATACCCAGTAGTGCAATGGCAGGGTCATAGGGAAGCTCTATTTTTAATTTCTTGAGGATTCTCCGCACTGTTCTCCAAAGCGGCTGCACCAACTTGCATTCCCACCAACAGTGTAAGAGGGTTCCCCTTTCTCCACATCCTCTCCAACACATGTTGTTTCCTGTCTTGCTAATTTTGGCCATTCTAACTGGTGTAAGGTGGTATCTCAATGTGGTTTTGATTTGAATCTCCCTGATGGCTAGTGATGATTAACATTTTTTCATGTGTCTGATAGCCGTTTTTATGTCTTCATTGGAGAAGTGTCTGTTCATGTCTTCTGCCCATTTTTTGATATGATTATCTGTTTTGTGTGTGTTGAGTTTGAGACGTTCTTTATAGATCCTGGATATCAGCCTTTTGTCTGTACTGTCATTTGCAAATATCTCCTCCCATTCCGTGGGTTGCCTCGTTGTAGATAACTGGATTTCAATACAATTGGCTTCTTTTGTAATCCTGTGCATCTTGGTTTATGGACTTAAACACGTTATTCCTAGAGAGTGTGCATAGGCTTCGCCAGATCTTCCACGGGGCTACTGTCGAAAAAGGTTTAGGACTCCACAGTGCAGCCGGCACTTGGCTTTGTCACAAGGTTTGTAGGTGCTCTGGGGGCTGCTGTCAGAACCCCACCCCACTATCGGCACCATGTGTGTCTACACCGCAATGGTTGGAGGCAGCCCCCGGCTTGCACATGGGAGCAAGGGAGGGGCTCCTCACAGGAGCTGGCGACACTCTGCTACAGTACCGGCGGTTTGGCGACCACACAGAGCTTTGAGGTAGCTTTTGACCACACACAAGCTCCTTGACAATCCACCAGGAAGAGGGAGCAGGCAGAAGAGCCTGTTAACACATGTCCACAGACGGGTTCTTTCACATTCTGGAGACATCACTTGCACAGTTCAAGGAACGTTCACAGACAGATGTGGATAGTGTGTGGAGCTGGGTGAGTAGTGAGTGGCACTCGCACCAGTGTTTAGTGTAAAGCTTCTGGAAATGAACAGTCTTTGACACATTTAGTGCTTTTTTATCTAATTGCAGTGATAACATGATCTTACCTTCTGAACTAGACCATAACAAGTCCCCACATTAACACGGCGCTTGCTATATATTTCCTGTAATTTGAATAACGGAATTAATTTTAACCATTCTTCTAATATTGAACATTTTGATGGATTTCAAGTTGCTGCTGTTAAAAATAATATTCCTAGGAAGGCATACAAATGCACTGAATGCAAATTAGGAAGCTCTTGTCTACAAGATAGTACTAAAGGATGTTTTTGCCATCCAGGGGCAAAATGATTAGGGTCATTTCCTGATGACTGTTTTTAATGAAATTCATGGGTTTTCACTGTTAAAGTGAAAAGAGAATTCCTTGGTAGGAAAAATAAAAGTCGAGGGGGGTGTATAAAGGAAGATATCCTAATTACATAATAAGCCTCCTCAGCTTCCTACCAGCTAGAGAAGTGGTAAGGTCATGATTCTTCTGTACTCCACAGACATTATGTCAGGGTGTTTGGCCACATTCACCATCTTATCCACTTGTGGAAGCAACCTGGGAAGGAAGACCACTGGGCGTGGGAAAGCTGCCGTATCTTTGGAAGATATAACAGATCAGGTAATTGAGCAATTTTAAGGGTCAGAGGGCTCCTCAGTAGAAGGTTTAAGTGGGAAAAGAGAGGTAAGCCAGAGAGGAGGTGAAGGTAAAAGAAATATGTGAAGAATTTTAAGAAATTAAAAAAATGTGAATTTCATAATGGGAAAATGTCATCGTGTTGTAACGAAACTATTAAGAATAAACGTGATTAATGCTTAAGTCCTGATAAATATATTAGCTATCTGGGACACCTCAGTATGTTTGGGGGAACAGCGCAGGAGGGATGAGAGCCCAGGATGGGCAGTTTTCCACTGGGGACAGAACTCCTGATGTGATGGAGTTGTGGGTAACGAGGAGGCAGGCCCGGGCTGGCACACGCCGGCCACAGGCACCGAGACACTGTGGGAGCCACGTGGGGAGGGAGGAGCACACATGTCTGGGGGCTGCGGAAACTGGTCAGCCCGAGACGGCTGGATGCCCACTGGAGGTGAGGAGCGGGTCCGGGTGCCAGGAAGGAGTAATGGGCTCCTGGGGACAGAGGTGTGTCCTCTCCCACCAGGGCTAACCCTGGCTCCCAGGAAGGGCATGGAGGTCAACTCCCCACTCCAACTTCCTGTTTCACCTGCTGGAGTAGCCCCGTTCACCTGCTTGCACAGCGACTGCTCCCCCCAGCCCGCCCGCAACCCCTGGTCTGTCCCCACGGTGCTGCTGGGCAAAATGAGTCTTTCCGAAAAAGGCATCCTGCTGTCAGGTACCATTTCCTAGTGCTCTGGGGGGCCCCCAGCTGCCTGTCCTCTTCTCACCTCTCAGGGTGCTTGTGGAACATTGGTTGTGCTGTATCTGGGCTGTTGGTGTAGAGGGGAACTGGGGGGACTGACATTACTCTTGACATTACTCTTTAGTCCGAACATTTGGTCCATGATTTGGGAATTAAGAGGGGAGGGCTCAGGAGCAGGTGCGGGAGGACACCGGGTGGGGCGGCAGAGTCCAGAAACCACCACTGTGGCAGTATTGGGAAGGACAGGCTGAGGAGGGAAGCTGGGGTGGCTGAGTCTGGCGGCCCCGAGTTGGCAATGGCCCCGAGTTTGTGGACACATGTGGGCCTATGGCAGAGGAAATGGATAGTGCAGGAGGGAGTTCTGCGAGATGAAGGGATGACAGGTCAATGGGGCGAGGGCTTTTTGAGACCAGTCCTGCAGTCCTGCCTGAGCGCACTGAGGGCAAGTTTTCCAGCTGCTGGAATGATGTGTGCTCGTTTCCCTTTGAAGGCCATGCATGGTCACTCTAACCCCACTGGTTTTTCTGTAGTCACGATGCTTAGGGCATGCCGCATCTGTAGGAACACACATGGGGAGGAATGTGGAGAGGGACGGAGTGCTGCAGACCACAGAAGGATGAGGGCACGAAGCTGGTGGATGCAGAGCTGTGGCAGCAACGGGAGCGTGAGGGTCAGCGTTTCCCATGGTCTGTGGCTGTTTCCCGCACCGCGCAGCTGTGTGGAGACACTCTATGTCTGCTTTGTCCCTAGAAGGACCTTGGGTTCTAGGACCATCGCCGGTGATGCCGTATAGGGACAGGCGTTGGTAAGCATTCGCGGACTTCCCTTGAAGGATGCTACCTCGGGCTCCTGGGGATTGTCCCTGGAAGGAGAGAAGGGTCGGAGGGAGGGAGGAGTGCTTCTCTAAAAGCACTGGGGCAGAAAACAGGCCAAGGGCTGATCTTCCGAAATAGACCCGTTCTTCTCTACTTCTGTCCTCATGCTTCTGTTTCACAAACGCTTATCCCGTCTACCACTGCTTGCGAGTCAACTAGTTTCTTCCAGAACACAAGCGTATTCAACAATTCTAACTCTCCATATGAAAATCGTTAATATTCCACTTCAAGGCCATCGTTTACTTACCTAGACCCATGGGCTAAGGAGCTGTTACATCTCAGGTGAAATGACTGACATTTTGCGATCAAGAAAAAGCCCTTGAGATGGGCCGTTGTTGGCAGATCCTGATCACCGCCCAGACAGGGGACAGGAAGGCAGATTGAAGAGTCCGAACAGAAATGGCTCAGCCGGGGCGCCTGGGGGTCTCAGTGGGTTAAGCCTCTGCCTTCAGCTTGGGTCATGATCTCAGGGTTCTGGGATGGAGCCCCGCATCGGGCTCTCTGCTCGGGAGGGAAACTGCTTCCTCTCCCCGCCCCAGCCTGCCTCTCTGCCTACTTGTGATCTCTGTCAAATAAATAAATAAAATCTTTAGGAAAAAAAAAATGACTCACTGCTTTATGTCTGGTGAGTTCAAAGGAACGAGGCAGGGATGTGAGGTTGTGGTAGCCTGGGTCACCTCCAGTTCACGAGGGAGAAGCCGAGTGATTTCTCACGCTCCCCCCAGATGTGTCCCTGCTCAGCCTGCGGGCGTTCCTCGGCAATGTGACTGCGTGGACTGAGAGCCTCTGTTCATGCGCTCATGGGACACACAGGAGGTGGGAACTTCGTCGACAGCGGGCCTCCACCTGCTTCCTGACACGACGGAAATGTTTTCTCCCCTGCAGACCCAAAATTCAATTCTCGGCGTGTGTGAACGAACAGAGACCAGTGTCCCATGGGAAAGCATCCCGAGAATCGCCTGAGGTTTCCACTGCCGACGCCTACACGGTCAGCTTTGTTTCTGCTGAAGAGTGAGACCGGCGTGCGCGGAGGACAGCCCTCCTGTCTGAGCGGAACAGGCCGCCCGTTCCTGCTCAAACCGTGACTGCCTGGAAGCTGCTTCACCACAGAACATCTGGCCGTTATGAACACGGAGCACTGTTACTAGCGAACGTTCACGCAGGCCACGAATATTTCTGGGAAAGCATGAAAAAAACTGTACCAAATTTCTAGTGGTTTGAACAAGTCGAAATTGCGAATTTGAGTTCTTACAAAGAATCCGTTGCCCGTTGTGTGAAATGCGTGACTTAATTAACAAAAGTAAGTACAATATCTACTCATTATGTGAGAATCTCTTTACTGTTAACATAGGAAAGTGCGGTTTTCATCGTTTCACGCAGACTGTAAGCCGCTGAAACTCTAGGCTCTCCTACCTTACACGTCTGGCTCCTTCTCGGCACACACTGAACCCCTGTGGCCTTCACCGGACGGGCTGGTGACAGACGAGGTAAGCAGATGGCAGCGGGAACATCCCCCCAAAATGACTCCGCTGAATTTTCCCAGTTCCTAAGGGGCCTCCCTGTGAGTGAAGACGGCAGGGAGAGCAGACATGCTGATATGTCCTTGTCCTAAATGGGCTGGAAAAGTCCTTTAAAATGGTCAGAAGAAAATAATGCTCCTGGTCATGGCGCAAAGTACAGAGAATTAAACTCCGAGTCACACAATGCGGCTTCTTCGGGGTGAGCCGCTGAGCCATCTCCAGGCCTCTGCACAAAGCCACTGGTGTTTCCGTTCATCCAGGAGTGGAAGCGTCTGCCCTGGCTTGTCTACCCCGTGCATTTTCAGCTGTGGCTCCCCTTGGCCGTGAACTCGCCCCTGAGCCACGTATGTCCGCCAGCGTGGCTGTGTGGAGCTGTGCCAGACTTGGTGTACGCACATCCCTGTCCCTGCCCGCGCTCCCCACGGACTGACCCGGGACACCCCCTCCCACCTGATGGGCCCATGGGGGTGTCAGAGCACCTGCAGTCCAGGGTGGAGGGCAGGGTGAGGTCGGGGGAGGGCAGGGTGAAGTCGGGGGAGGGCAGGCACCAGACCAAAGAGCCTTCCATGGAACGTGAGGGGAAACCTGCCTGGAGTGGATTTCTAGGAGAAACACAACATTCGATGGGGACGGGGACCACAGTGCCATTTCCTGGGGTCCTGTGACATGCCCGGCACTGACCCAAACTCCTTACACTGCTTCAGGTAATGTCCTCCACGGGCTTTGAAGAAAGAGCTCTTGTCCCCTCTGAGCTGGAATTCGGAAACTGATGGATTCGCGTCCACTATGCTGCCACAGGGAGACAGAGCACCCGGGGCGGGGGAGAGACAGAACACCCTGGGGGGGGGGAGACAGAGCACCGGGGGGGGGACAGAGCACTGGGGGGGGGAGACAGAGCACCCGGGGGGGGTGGCAGAGCACCCAGGGATGCGGGGACAGAGCACCCGGGGGGGGAGGTTCTGGACAGAGGACACGTGGCCACCAGGTCCGTGCCTCCACCCGGGACGGACCATACAGCAAGTTTCACTGGAAGGCAGGTATACTCCAGTATTAGAAAATACATTCACGCTCTGTGCTTTGGCACGTTACACGGGAGATTATGATTCTACCTACTGGTGGCCAAAAGTGTGGGCTATAATTCACAGCATTTGTAAAAAAACAAAAGCAAAAACAAAAACAAAAACAAACAAACAAAATTCTAAACAAAATAGGAAGAGATGAAACTTGCATGAGTGCGTAAAAGCCATGACTGGCTGAAGATAAACATAAAGTCCCATCGGCATTCTCGCCTGGGCTGCTCCGAGAGCCGGCTGCAGGCCTTCCAGACGGCGGGGCCACATCGCAGGCCAGTCACCCCAGAATCTGTGCTGGAGGGAGAAGGCCTCCCACCTTTCTTGGAGCTCCTTGGGTGACGGCAATGTGCAGCTGTCCTTGGGACACACGGAGCCAGCTGGTGAAGTGCCAGCGCCAACATTAAAACCAGGTGAGGGAGTTCGGGGCCAAAGGCAGGTGCTTCACGTTCTGTGCAGCTGACTTCACAGTATAAATACAGGGCCCGGGCTTCACCCCAGAAGTTTCGAATGTGTGCTTTCAGGATGTCACTCGGTCTCTCAAGGGTCAGGGACACTCACCTGGTTTTGTTCTGGGATTCTCCAGAGCGTCCCTCAAGAACCCCCAGCCCAGTGGGCCATGGCCCCTGGGGAAGAGCAGGACTGTCCCAGGGCTGACGGATGGGTGGTCCCTGTGGCTGACCTTCATGCTTACGGCCTGTCCTGGGGTTCAGTGAGTGAAAACCTCTGAAGGGGGAGGAGGAAGCTTCAGCTTCCCGGCATTGAGGGCAGCAAGAGCGCCCATCCTGTGAGGTCGGATGGGCTCAGGGCTGTGGTCGGCGGGGGCTGCCCTCCACTTCCTACGTCCCTGCCCAGACAAGCCGAGGAGTGCTGCGGCAGAGGGTCAAACGGTCCAGCATGCCTCGAGGACGCATGGACATCAGTCTCTCCGCTGTCCCGGAGCTGACGCTCCAGGAGGAGATGCACAGTGAGGGATAAGTGGGGATTTTTGAGTCAGAGGAAGAACTTCGGTGGCCTTGGCCTTCTAGCCACAAGCGTCAGCTCTGATAAGGCCTGAGTGCAGAGCTGTGTCTGCGTGCGGCGGCCAGAGAAGCCTCTGGTCAGGTGGCTGAGGGGCTGGGGCCGGCCCTGCGGAGAGCACGGTGCTGATGGAGGTCCGCGTGGCCGGGCGCAGCGGCCAACCTGTGGCCAAACACACGGCCTGTCGTTGTCTCCGCGGCCAAGCCTGCAGTGCCCGGAGGATGTCCCTCATTGGTGCTGCCCGGCGAGGGGTCTCTGCCAGGACCTCGGGCGCAAGCCTGCCACGCTCCTCCTGCCTCTTTCCCAGCTGGGCTGAAAATGACAAGAAATCTCTGCTTTTGGCCGGGGAAGCTTTGCATTTCCTCCTGCAATTTCCTTTCTAGTGGGACAGAGCTCCTGACCCAGGCCTCTGAGCATTTTTTCATTATATATTTCAGTCAATTCATCAGTTGCGTAAATGAGATTTCTGTATGTGGCTCAGTCACGTGACTCGGAGCCTCAGCCAGGAAACACCTAAATCCAACTTCATTCTTAATTCAGCCTCGTGCAGGACATGGGTGGGAGCGGTCCACTGCGGCGAGCTGAAGGGACTGCCGACAGAGCCGTCCGACAGCCAGCTTCCGTGATGAGACACCTGGGGGCGGCTCTGTCGCTTACGGCCCCCCCTTAGCAGCAACCGCCTTGCGCTTGCATTCGGTGCGTGAGTTTACGACGTGCTGAGGCTCTGGGACTCGAGAGAGAGAACGCTGCCCTTTGCCTATTAAAACAATTCTTCGCAAACTTGATCAGTGCTCAAGGAAGAAAATACGCCCCTGCAGACAGCGCGTGGGCGGATGAGGGCTCGCTCGGTGCACCTGCTCCCAGAGGCAGGGAGACAGAGCCGGCACCCTGAGGAGGCAGCGCCCTGTCATCAGACGCTGCTCCCTCTCCGCAAAGGCAAGCCCAGCCTTGCCCGGGGCTTCGCCTGCCCCCCTTGGTCAGGCGGTGGGTTTCCTGCCACAAGGGGCACCGCAGGGCTCGGGCCCACCCGCTCGTCCAGGGGTTAGCAAGAGAGAGTAAAAGCAGCTCTGCAAGCTGGTCCCCCCCCCCCCCCCCCCCCCCCCGTCGGCTTCCCTCTCACAAATTCGTCCCAGCGATGCTCCCGGGGGAAGCCTCGCTCTCTGGAGGTGACTTGTCACCGGCCCTGGCCTGTCAGACATGATCTCACTTCCAAAATCCATCTTAAATTCAGCTCATCTGAGATGCGGAAGAGCCGGGTCTGGCCTCCCAGTGTAGACCTCTGTCCGCTTGTCGTGCACGTGGGGGTTAGCTTGCGTCCCGTGCACGGACGTGCTCCTGGACTGCTCGTTTTAATGCCGCCTTAGTTGGCTCCGCAGGCTTATCGGTGGGGAATCCTAGCAGCTGCACACAGTAGCCTCCTCCCACCGCCATCGGCCGCGTCTCTGGCTTGTTTTGTCTCTGGCACATCTACGTTTGTTTAGGTTTCTGGAATCGGCAGTAGGTACCAGCCGTGCGTGACGCTCCCAGCTTGCTCTTGGTCTCACAAGGCCTTCGTGCAGCATTTCTCAAATCGCGTTCTGTGGCACGGCTGTGCACCCTGAGAATAAAGCATGTGCATTTTCTTAGAAAAGTAATTTTGGGGTTTATGACATGAAATGGTAAGGATAATGAAAGACATTGTATAAAACGTACATAATATGCATTCATGTCACATTCATGTCAGGTCAACTGAGATGTAATTTGCATATAATAAAAATCCCCATTTTTAAGTTTATGGACTAAGGAGTGTTTACATAGATGTGTGGTGTGTGTCTGGTACCTGAATCGTGACCTGCCTGATTCCGTCACCCCAGTTCCCTCGTCCTTCACCTACCCCGAAAATCATGGTCTGTTTGCTGTCCCGGTCCCTTAGGCTGATCTACAATTCCAGAGAGAAAGAATCCTGAGGGCGCGGGTGTGGCTCTGCTGGTTGAGTTTGGCTTGGGTCAGGATCTCAGGTCAGGAGATCGAGCCCGGAGTGGGGCTCATGCTGGGCGTGAAGCCTGCTTAGGATTCTCTCTCTGTGTCTCTCAGACGTACAGACAGACAGACAGACAGACAAGTGACACTTCATCTTCACCTCAGACTTCTTCACTTGGCTTCTCACTCTCGAGACCCCTCAGGCCTCCCAGTCGCTGGGAAGCATCGCCTTGTGGACGGACACACCAGAAAGTGCTTGTCCAGCTGCAGGTCTGGTTTCACTTTGTTGTTTCTTTAAAGATTTTATTTACTCACTTGTCAGAGACACAGAGAGAGCACAAGTTGGGGGAAGGGGCAGAGGAAGAAGCAGGCTCCCCGCCGAGCAAGGAGCCCAATGTGGGGCTCGGCCGCAGGACCCCAGGATCATGACTTGAGCTGAAGGCGGAACTTCAACCACTGAACCACCCAGGTGCCCTGTACTTTGTTTTCTTTTTTTTTTTTTAAAGATTTTATTTACTTATTTAACAGACAGAGATCACAAGCAGGCAGAGAGGCCGGCAGAGAGAGAGGAGGAAGCAGGCTCCCCGCTGAGCAGAGAGCCCGATGCGGGGCTCGATCCCAGGACCCTGAGATCATGACCCGAGCCGAAAGCAGAGGCCTTAACCCACTGAGCCACCCAGGCGCTCCTGTACTTTGTTTTTAAGTATTAAGAACAAAGCTACTATAAACATTTGCGTACTAATTGTGTACACGTGTTCCATCTCTCTAGTAAATGTCAAGTTTGGGATTGTGGGATTGTACAGTAAGTGCGTGTTTAACATCACAAGAAACCAAAAATCTTTCCTCTGTTCCCACTGAACATGTGTGAGATTTCCACTAGCGTCACATCCTCGATCCCCGTTGGCACCGCTGTGGGCTGTCACTACAGCTGTCAGGTCTCTGTCCAACAGCGTTTGTGACCCCAGTTCTCCTGCCGTACTGTGGGGTCACGTATCTTCTTTGGTAAATTGTTCAAATCTTTGGCCCACTTACATGTAGTTTGTTTTCTTATCTTTTAGTTATAAAATTCCTTATGTATTTTGGGGCTAACACCTTATGAGGTAGGTAAATATGTCAGTATTCTCTCCTGGTCTGCAGATGATCTTTCCACATATTGATCCTTCTTGTGAAGAAGGAGATGCTCCCAACGTCCGGAAAGAAGAGGAATTTGTGCGGCGGGCACGTGTACGTGCCGCGTCTTTCCACCAGTCCCGTCTCACTTCACCTGCTTTCTCTCTCCCGGAGCCGTGAAGATGAAACTCGTCGGCCGTGGTTTCGTCAGTTCTGCACTCACTCGGATCACTGTTAGACCGTTTTCTATTCTGGTGCACAAACGCTAATAAGTTTTACGTTCATTATTAGCAATGTCCCTTATTAGTCACTGTGAGCCAGCATCTTTGCCACGCTCCGTGGCTTCGCTGTGGATGGTTCTCCTCGCCACGGTGGTGTCCACACTCACGTGCCCGCGCCTCGCCGAAGTTCGCCAACCTCCCATACACACGCGCCGCTTCACAAACACGGAAGCGAGTGCAGCGCCACCCACGGGAGTGCGTCCGGCAGATGTTTCCATGTCATCGTCTCGTCACCATTTCTCTAACTGAATAGTCTTAGACTTGAAGTTTCAGTAGCTTTATCAAGATATGATTAGGAGATTTGCTTGTTTTCCTTATTTTTTCCTGTGAAAAGTTTTCCTTCTTTTTCTCTGTGAGCCTGTCCCATTTGCGATCTCAGTATTTCCTCACCGGGACGGATTTTGGTGTACTCCCTTCTGCTTCTCCTCACTGGCTTCTGATTGTCCCTGTTTTACGTTTATCTCCACCGAGGTTCATGGTTTTGTGGTTACATTTTCATTCTCTCCCACATTTTTTATAATCCTTTACTACATGGACCTCTCCCATCTCATGAACACTTTCTGATTTTGGTAAGTGCTGTGTCTTCCTGGACACTGCCAAGGACACGGATCCGAGCCCTCTGAAACTACGTCCAGTTCCTACAGTAATGACATTTCGTGGCAATATGACTGTCCTGATGCCATTGCCGGCTGGGGGGCGAGGGCAGTGTCACTTCTTCAGCCCGCGATTCTTCTCTGTGTGGCCATCGGGGTTAGTCAAAGCCCACAGAGTGACCTTCCTGACTCAGGAATCCCCAGTCCTGATGGAATGCAGGGGAACATTCCTGCTATTCAGGTGGTTGGTCACAACGATGCTGCTGGCACAGCAGGGGACGGCGGGGCCCAAGTGTGAGCTGGGTCGGCTCGGGTGCCCTGAGCAGCTACGCTGTGAACTCGATCCACCATGGTGGGAGGCGCTGGGGAGGGGCAGAGGGTGGGTCGTGGAGGGTGATGCTCCGGGCTGTCTACCTCTCGTTCCTCCCGCAGGGACTGTCAGGTCCCAGCCTCATGGCAGCCCTGATGGCAGCCTGCCACAGCCTCTGGCTCCCTCACTTCAGGCACAGTAGGACATTTTTTGATCTTGTCTCTTCCCACCCTTAGGAGGACTCCTGCTCACGAGGGGCCCATGGACCAGGCTGGCCTGCTCTGTGACCAGGAGAAATGCCCAGAACTTTCTGAAATGGGAACAATTCCATACCTAGATTTGGGGGCTGGTCCATGTCTTTTCATTATAGAAAGTTTGGTCATTTTTGTGAGAGTCAAATATAAAGCAGTTAAATTCTGAATGTTTTTCATCTCCCAATTTAATCTTGAGCTCTTTAGAAGATGGCAAGTCAAATACAACATCGTTTATTTCTCTGTTGATCAGAGTCAAACGCTGGTGAATCTTGGCATAGTAGTGCGTGTGGTCGTCTACATCTGATTTAATTATTCTATGAGTTTCGTAACTACTAACTGACCCCCTGACCTCCAGTCCCTCTCAATGCCCAGACTCATGACTCTTCTTCTTGTGAAGCCCTAGACTTTCAAAGTCCGGTTCCAGTCAGAGAACTTTTCTAGAGGACGATCCCTTCCAGATCCCAGGCCACACCAGGGTCTCCCGACTCACCAAGATTTGGGGACTATGGAGCAGCGGCACAGGTCCCGTGGCTGGGGCATCCGGCCATCTCTCTCCTCTTCCTCCACATTCTCCCCACGTCAGGAGTTCCAGAATCATTACATTTCAGTCTGTTAACATGGGTTAATCTTGGGACACGGAGCCTAAGAATCCTGAACAGCAACACCATTGATGTCTTGGTTACCTATGCTTATAACGTGACTCCGTGGAACTTTCCGAGTCTGCTCCTATTTCCATAATCCGTGGCCCAGTGTTGCCGGCAAATCTGTGCCCACCCTGCTGAGTGACAGGCAGGAAAGGGGGTTCGAGGTCCCTGCCCAGAATAAGCTGACTCTATCCATCCTCGCGGTTCAGATGGGAGGGATGGGGCAGCAGGCACAGGACCTCTTGTCAACCAGCGAGAGTCCCAAGACCCACCTGGAGGAACGGGGGACACAGAGCCACTGCTGAGAAGTCGTGAGGCTGGCGCACTGGGCTGGTCTGTGAACTGGCTTTGTCCGCGGCTCCGGCACAGCCTGAACAGTGGAACTGGATGAGTTACCTCCAGTCCAGAGTGAAATGTCAACACGGGACTGTCTCCAGTCAGCGGGCAGGCCGGGGGCACAGGGAATGTGGGGGTGCTCCTAGTCAGAGATAAAGCAAGTCACGTTGAGGGTGGGGTTTTAGGACACGGTTAGAGCTTGTGGATGAGCGGAGACAGAGCGTTGACCTGTGGAAGGAGGCCATTGGGTGAATGAGGCTGGCCTGTGGCTGGGAAGAAGGAGGGAGGTCCCGGAGGAGAGGACGTGTCTCCTGTGGGCCTGTCCCCCTGGGCCCTTGGGTTTCCGTGTGTCTCTGTCTTCGGTATGTGGCTCCTCACCATACGAACCTTCCAAAGAACCAAGAGGTGATTTGTTGTTGTTGCTTGTTTGCTTGTTTTCTTTTTTGAAGAAGTAATGTTTCCCCTTTGCCTCTGACAGAATTGTATGCGTCCTCCCTGCACGCCAATGTGTCGGGATGGTGAGAAAGTCCTCCCTGGGTCGTCCATCCAGGAGGCAGATACAGCCCGGCCTCCCCTTTTTCGATGCAGAGGGGTCAACCACTCACCGGGTCAAGCTGGCAGTGGTGACCAGGACTCAGCTCAGACTTTCTGGCCTTGTGCTCCGTAATCTGCCTGGGTCTGTGACGGACAAGCTGAAAAGACATGAGTCTTACAGAGCAGACGGGCACCCCGGGCAGGATTCAAGCTGGCTTCGCACAGGACACGTCCTGCCACCCAACTCCAGGATGATGGAGTTTCCGCCTGATTCCACGGTCAGTAGCCTGTTCTCACGGGGTCTGGAGCCCTGCTGTTGCCATGGCCACCGCATGCCCTAGGAGCCATCCAGGGAGCTGGGCATGAGGAGAAGGAAGCAGGCAGATCTCCACGGCCGTTGTGCTCCTGATGGCTGCGTCCACGGTGCAGAACTGTGGTCACTTCCCTTCTCGAGGACACCCCGTCCCTTCCTCCTGGCCTCTTTCCTTCCATCCATCTTTTTTTGATAATTTGGAAGCTAAATCCTAATTATTTGCTGAAACTCTGGTATCTATTTCCTATGAGGAGAAATGTTTTTGCACAAACTCTAAGAGGCTTCAAGTGTGAAGATGTGCACGTTCTCGAGAGGAGAGAACGACAGACCTGGCAGGTGCCCTGCTCCTCATCAGGCTTCCCCTTGTTTCCTTGGGGTAACTTTACAGCAGTGTCGGCTGAGGACGAAGGCAGGTAGAAGCAGTCTCTCCGGCCCCACTGGCAGAGGTGCCGTCCGGAGACGCTTGCTGAGAGCTACTCCCAGCCTCTCCCGTGCGCATGAGAATTTGAAGGGAAATGTGTTCAAAACCCTTGGCACAGCACGCCAGGCTCAGGACAGAAACAGTCCCAGGATCAGCTCAAGTGCAGCTTATTAAAGGTGTAATTATGAGGAAGAGCCGATTTCTTTTGCCGTGTTCTCTCTTCAACCAAAATTAACATCAAGTATCTGTGTGTGATCGGTGACAGTCTGTGTCCCTAGCCTCACACGTGGAAGCCCTCATCCTGAATGTGCTGGTATTAAGAGGGGGGTTTTGGAAAGGTAATTAGGTTTGGATGAGGTCATGGTGATTAGCATGCCCTTCTAAAAAGAGATCCGAGCCTTTGCCCCCTCTCCGTCCCTGCCATGTGGAAAAGTGAGACCTACCCTATTGTACCAAGCCCTTACAGTCACCGTCCCTCCTTGCAGACCTTCTGAGCGCCTGCGTGCAAGGAACCAACCGTGTGCACCCAGGAGTCGGGCTACAGGCCGGGGAGGGCCAGCCTGGGCCGGGAAGTCCGTGTGACCCTTCTCAGCCCCACTTAGCCTCCGCGCCAGGGGAAGGGCTGGCGCGTGTGCCCCGCGGGGAGTGGCTCCCTGGGAACCCTGCTAAGCAAAAGGCAACGTGACGGACGCAGACCCGTTCTGGTCACTCCGCAGAGGACGGGAGAAGCTCTCTCAGACGCAGCAGGCGCGCAAGACTGAGGAATACTCGGAAACAACAAAATGCCAAAGGCCGACACAGGAAACACTTGCGAGAAAAACCTCCCGACCTGAGCGCCGGGATCTACCAAGGGCGTTAGTGGCTCTTCCCGCCGGTCTCCACACCGGCATGTCCCCTCTAGGAGGGAGAGGCTCATCGCCGTGCAGGGGAGACAGAAGATGCCCAGCCCGGCCATCCTGGGACTCGCCTTGCCCAGGACTGTGACCCAGGCTTCCTGCACCTGTCGCCTCGGCCCACTGAACCCGAGCTTCTCCCTCCTCCCCGCGCCGAGACCATGGACTCTGTGCTTCGAGGAGAAAGAGACGCCACTCCTTCCCTTGCTGCTAAGAAGAGGCGGCCACGGGGAGTGCGTCCGTGTTTTATTTCACTGGAAACTGCTGCTGTTTAACCGTCGGGAAGCAGTGTGTGCGGGACGAGCAGAGCACTGTCTACAAAGCAGGCCCTAGGGGAGCGACGGGGTCGCTTCCCACACAGCAGCCGGCGGAGCACAGACACGTTTGCCCCGTGGCACGTCCTTGACCACGGCTGGTGAAGTAAGGGCGTGGGAGGGCGTCTGCCTGGCTGCAGACAGATACCGTGGTTCCCTCTTACTGTATAACTACCCTGCGCATCACGTCCACATCTCGTGAGCGCCCAGCTGGACTTCGAAGCTCGCCTTCCTCACCTCAGAGCCCGAACGGGAGGCTGCCGGCCGCCGCGTCCAACGTGAGAGAGTGCAGAGGACGTGCAGTGCTTGGAGCTCTGTGAGCCACAGACGAGGCCAGTGAGGTCAGTGGTGGGCGCGTAGGTGGGAGAACGGGTTTCTATCTTAAATCCACACTTCATATCATTTCATATAGCATCACAGTATTTGTATTATCTCCAGGGGCCTCTACACGAAGAATGCACATTTAGAAATTCTGCAATGAGTCATTTCTTTCTCCCTCCAGACTTCTACGATGACGTGAGGATGCGTTTGGGACGGAAACTGGCATTTATGACTTGGTTTTTCTTTCTCTTACGAGACGCGCAAATTGCCCTTATCTGCAGTAAGACAGTTTTTTCTCTGTGTTTCAAATTTGGGAATGTTCAGTTGAGTTGGCAGAGACAAGCTCTCAGCGCTGCCGTTGCTCTGCCCTCAGTCAAATTCCCTTCCATTAGCTGTGACCCGTTGATCTAGTCCATTCCAAGCGCACAGGAGATGCACGTATACCGAAGAGGCCATCAGACGAAGAGTGGGGCAGGCAGCGGGGGGAGCCCACAGCGTGCAGAGATGGGAGCTGCAAAGAGGTCAGAGAAGGGGCAGGGAAGCCAGCCTCTCCTGAGTGTCCAGCTGGCTCTGGTGTCTTCCTGAGAACATGGGCCATGGGGGCTGCGCCGAGCCGTATCCGTCTGTGAGTTGCTCCCTGAGCCCCAGAACCTGTCTGTGGCTGTGCTTCCAGACCCCACTGGCTTCCAGAGGCCTTTCCTTCCCAGAAAAGAAGGTGTAGTGTGGTGCCTTTCCAGCTGCTCCACCACGGACGACACCTGTGCCTGCTCCTGGCCGCACAGGCCTCCCTCCCCTATACCCATGCCATTTGCAAAGCCCCTCGCCTCACCTGGTTGTCTGCAGCAGGAAGGACAGTGGGAGTTTGGTTCAGGGGCCGCGGGGACTCCGTTGGCCCCCTGGCTAAGCTTCGTCCTCCAGATTGCCTTTATTGGCAGGAAAGGGGGCATTTTGGTCCTTGAGTCTCCATTGTCTTACTTCTCAATTTGCTGAGAACTGTCTACTAGAAACATCCAAGCTACAATAACCATGTGTCAGATTATCTACGGCTCGATTTCTGATGGTGGCATTTGGGGAACGGAGGTTAATTTCTGCCTACATTTTACACTGTTCCACTTTCGGAAAGAGATGAGTTTTTGTCTTTTAGATAACTGCATTGAGTTATCACCTGATCTCAGAAAGTTTTAGAAGAGACATATTTTTAAAATCAAAGCACATGGGACACCTGGGGGGCTCAGTTATGAAGCATCTGCCTTCGGCTCAGGTCATGATCCCAGGGTCCTGGGATTAAGTCCCCACATTGGGCTCCCTGCTTGGCGGGAAGCCTGCCTCTCCCTTTCCCACTCCCCCCGCTTGTGTTTCCTCTCTCACTGTGTCTCTCTCTGTCAAATAAATAAATAAAATCTAAAAAAAAAAAAAATCAAAGCACACAAGCATCTTATTAGGAAATTCTATTTCCAGTGAGAAAAATCTCATTTCTATGTTAAATAAAATCAATGAAGATTTATTGAGCATCTCCTCTGCTCCTTTATGATAAATTATACATTATACATTGTATATTGTGGTCACTGTGAAAATTCAAAGAAAATGCAGAACATTCCTACTGAGGAAAAGTTTAGGATTGATCGTAAGAAACAAAATAGAAATGCATGGTGAGAAAAATAACAAAACACCTCACCATCCATTTTAAATCACAGCCAAATTGAGTCCCTCGATATTATTTGCTTTAGCAATTCAGATGGAGGGTTCTGGAAGGCTCTGGAAAGGATGTAGCATTTGAGCCGAATTTTTGAGAGGGAGCTTAAGAGGACAAAAGGTATCAAAGCAGGTGACACGGCACGTGTACGTGAGGGGTGAGGAAGGGCACGGGACTCGTGGCGCCGGAAGATCCCCGCGGGGTGAGGCTGGAAGGTCGCGGGTCAAGGCAGGGCAGAAAGTGGGCTTGCCTGCTTGTCGAAAGGCCTGGAAGGAAGCGTGGAAATTTGGAAAGGGCACAGCCCAGACTAAAAATAAGGACTTTCTGGGCTGGATCTGACCTTGGCTGGACACGTGGCTAACCAGAGGCAGACGCACCACGTGGCGATCCTGAGAGTTTGCCCACGGCGTGTCTGTGTGAGCACGCGTCCACCTCTCCTCACTCCCCGGGTGTCTGAACTGGCAGTGAACTGGGAAAACGGGACATTCCTGTGAAAGATACTTTCCAAGCCCGGAGCTCCAGCGTACGTGAGGTCTTATGACCCGGAAGCTGAGACCCCAGCAGCAGTCCCGTAGGGGGATTTCAGGTTCCCATCAGTGCTGGCTGAGTAGGAGCGGGTTTATTCTGGATGCCCAGAAAAGGGTCAGAAGAGTAAGGGGAGGCACGCGACTTTTCGGCCTACGTGCTCCCAGGCGCTAAATGCATTATTGTAAGAATCAAAGATGTGGAAATGAAGTTCTGGGGGTGGACAGTGTGGACACAGCGTGGAAGGCCCCTGATGACACGTCCGGAGCTCACAGCAATGGGACCAGCAGCTCTGCGGAGATCCCACCACAAGGTCACATGCTTCCCATTGGGAGGGGAGTCAGAGAAACATCTCCCGGTGTGGGGGTTCGCACAATACGTTCCTCGAAATTCATTTCTGCGGGATTTAAAGGTGAGTGGCCTTATGCATCTGTTTCTTCTTTTGGATTTTCACAGCAGGGAACTGTGGCAAGGGACCAAGAATGTCCAGCTCAGGTCTCAGCCCTGTTGCAACGTCCACTTGGGAGCAGGAGCATAAAGCCTGAAGGGCACCACTTCCTCTGCGGCTGGGCTCTTGCGCTGTCTCCACGGTGATGGGACAGTTTACGGTCCCAACCTGGACAACCAAGCCGAGAGCTAAATAAATTGCTAAGATTATTAAAATTATATAATTTGAAGTGTTTCTTTAAAAAAGTATTACATATATAAAAAGATTGGGATCATTCCCTGCATATTTTCAGACCACAATGCTCTAAAGCTAGAACTCAATCACAAGAGGAAATTTGGAAAGAACCCAAATACATGGAGACTAAACAGCATCCTTCTAAAGAATGAATGGGTCAACCAGGAAATTAAAGAAGAATTGAAAAAATTCATGGAAACAAATGATAATGAAAACACAATGGTTCAGAATTTGTGGGACACAACAAAGGCAGTCCTGAGAGGAACATATATAGCGGTACAAGCCTTTCTCAAGAAACAAGAAAGGTCTCAGGTACACAACCTAACCCTACACCTAAAAGAGCTGGAGAAAGAACAAGAAAGAAACCCTAAACCCAGCAGGAGAAGAGAAATCATAAAGATCAGAGCAGAAATCAATGAAATAGAAACCAAAAAAACAATAGAACAAATCAACGAAACTAGGAGCGGTTCTTTGAAAGAATTAATAAGATTGATAAACCCCTGGCCAGACTTATCAAAAAGAAAAGAGAAAGGACCCAAATAAATAAAATCATGAATGAAAGAGGAGAGATCACAACGAACACCAAAGAAATACAGACAATTATAAGAACATACTATGAGCAACTCTACGCCAACAAATTTGACAATCTGGAAGAAATGGATGCATTCTTAGAGACATATAAACTACCACAACTGAACCAGGAAGAAATAGAAAGCCTGAACAGACCCATAAGCAGTAAGGAGATTGAAACAGTCATCAAAAATCTCCAAACAAACAAAAGCCCAGGGCCAGAGGGCTTCCCGGGGGAATTCTACCAAACATTTAAAGAAGAACTAATTCCTATTCTCCTGAAACTGTTCCAAAAAATAGAAATAGAAGGAAAACTTCCAAACTCACTTTATGAGGCCAGCATCACCTTGATCCCAAAACCAGACAAGGATCCCAACAAAAAAAGAGAACTACAGACCAATATCCTTGATGAACACAGATGCAAAAATTCTCACCAAAATACTAGCCAATAGGATTCAACAGTACATTAAAAGGATTATTCACCACGACCAAGTGGGATTTATTCCAGGGCTGCAAGGTTGGTTCAACATCCGCAAATCAATCAATGTTATACAACACATTAATAAAAGAAAGAACAAGAACCATATGATACTCTCCATAGATGCTGAAAAAGCATTTGACAAAGTACAGCATCCCTTCCTGATCAAAACTCTTCAAAGTGTAGGGATAGACGGCACATACCTCAATATTATCAAAGCCATCTATGAAAAACCCACCGCAAATATCATTCTCAATGGAGAAAAACTGAAAGCTTTTCCGCTAAGGTCAGGAACACGGCAGGGATGTCCGTTATCACCACTGCTATTCAACATAGTACTAGAAGTCCTAGCCTCAGCAATCAGACAACAAAAGGAAATTAAAGGCATCCAAATCGGCAAAGAAGAAGTCAAACTATTTGACTACTTTGACGATTTGCAGATGATATGATACTATATGTGGAAAACCCAAAAGACTCCACTCCAAAACTACTAGAACTTGTACAGGAATTCAGTAAAGTGTCAGGATATAAAATCAATGCACAGAAATCAGTTGCATTTCTCTACACCAACAACAAGACAGAAGAAAGAGAAATTAAGGAGTCCATCCCATTTACAATTGCACCCAAAACTATAAGATACCTAGGAATAAACCTAACCAAAGAGACTAAGAATCTATACTCAGAAAACTATAAAGTACTCATGAAAGAAATTGAGGAAGACACAAAGAAATGGAAAAATGTTCCATGCTCCTGGATTGGAAGAATAAATATTGTGAAAATGTCTATGCTACCTAAAGCAATCTACACATTTAATGCATTTCCTATCAAAGTACCATCCATTTTTTTTCAAAGAAATGGAACAAAGAATCCTCAAATTTATATGGAACCAGAAAAGGCCTCGAACAGCCAAAGGAATATTGAAAAAGAAAGCCAAAGTTGGTGGCATCACAATTCCGGACTTCAAGCTCTATTACAAAGCTGTCATCATCAAGACAGCATGGTACTGGCACAAAAACAGACACATAGATCAATGGAACAGAATAGAGAGCCCAGAAATGGACCCTCAACTCTATGGTCAACTCATCTTCGACAAAGCAGGAAAGAATGTCCAATGGAACAAAGACAGCCTCTTCAATAAATGGTGTTGGGAAAATTGGACAGCCACATGCAGAAAAATGAAATTGGATCATTTCCTTACACCACACACGAAAATAGACTCAAAATGGATGAAGGATCTCAATGTGAGAAAGGAATCCATCAAAATCCTCGAGGAGAACACAGGCAGCAACCTCTTCGACCTCAGCCGCAGCAACATCTTCCTAGGAACATCACCAAAGGCAAGGGAAGCAAGGGCAAAAATGAACTATTGGGATTTTATCAAGATCAAAAGCTTTTGCACAGCAAAGGAAACAGTGAACAAAACCAAAAGACAACTGACAGAATGGGAGACGATATTTGCAAACGACATATCAGATAAAGGGCTAGTGTCCAAAATCTATAAAGAACTTAGCAAACTCAACACCCAAAGAACAAATAGTCCAATCAAGAAATGGGCAGAGGACATGAACAGACATTTCTGCAAAGAAGACATCCAGATGGCCAACAGACACATGAAAAAGTGCTCCATATCACTCGGCATCGGGGAAATACAAATCAAAACCACAATGAGATATCACCTCACACCAGTCAGAATGGCTAAAATTAACAGATGCTGGCGAGGATGCGGAGAAAGGGGAACCCTCCTACACTGTTGGTGGGAATGCAAGCTGGTGCAACCACTCTGGAAAACAGCATGGAGGTTCCTCAAAATGTTGAAAATAGAACTACCCTATGACCCTGCAATTGCACTGCTGGGTATTTACCCTAAGGATACAAACGTAGTGATCCGAAGGGGCACGTGCACCCGAATGTTTATAGCAGCAATGTCTACAATAGCCAAACTATGGAAAGAACCTAGATGTCCATCTACAGACGAATGGATAAAGAAGATGTGGTATATATACACAATGGAATACTATGCAGTCATCAAAAGAAATGAAATCTTGCCATTTGCGATGACGTGGATGGAACTAGAGGGTATCATGCTTAGCGAAATAAGTCAATCAGAGAAAGACAACTATCATATGATCTCCCTGATATGAGGGAGAGGAGATGCAACATGGGGGGTTGAGGGGGTAGGAGAAGAGTAAATGAAACAAGATGGGATTGGGAGGGAGACAAACCATAAGTGACTCTTAATCTCACAAAACAAACTGAGGGTTGATGGGGGGAGGGGGTTGGGAGGGGGGGTGGGGTTATGGATATTGGAGAGGGTATGTGTTATGGTGAGTGCTGTGAAGTGTGTAAACCTGGCGATTCGCAGACCTGTACCCCTGGGGATAAAAATATATGTTTATAAAGCTGTAAAAAAAAAAAGAAAAAGAAAAAAGAAAGGATGAATACCCAAGTTTTGTAGCAACATGGACGGGACTGGAAGAGATGTGCTGAGTGAAATAAGTCAAGCAGAGAGAGTCAATTATCATATGGTTTCACTTATTTGTGAAGCATAACAAATAGCATGGAGGACAAGGGGAGATGGAGAGGAGAAGGGAGTTGAGGGAAATTGGAAGGGGAGGTGAACAATGAGAGACTATGGACTCTGAAAAACGATCTGAGAATTTTGAAGGGGTGGGGGGTGGGAGGTTGGGGGCACCAGGTGGTGGGTATTGTGGAGGGCACGGATTGCATGGAGCACTGGGTGTGGTGCAAAAATAATGAATACTGTTATGCTGAAAAAATAAAGAATTAAAAAAAAAAAAGTATTACATATTCAGGTAAATGAAAGCAAAATAAAAATTGCTTCCTTATATTATTATTTGAGAAGTAAAAAACATTCAGAATTATGTTTCTTCTTACACAGTCACTTAATTTTAAAGCTTTCTGGCTGTGTCTGCACAGATACTGGGTCATTCCTATTTTCTTAAAAAATACATACTTTTTGTAATTTCATCTATAATTTTCTTCTTCATAAAATACCTCATTCCTTTTCAAAGTTACTTATTCCAGTGATTGGTTTGGCCATTTTTGACACTGTGAATCGACTATAATAAAAGCAGTTTCTCCCGCTCTAGGTATGGAGGCACCAGGCCCACTCAGAGCAGGACCTTTCCAATTCTACATGTTTTCAATATTTCATATTGAAATATGTCAATATTTTAGCTGAAATATTTGGTGGCCAAATGTTTTGCCCTCATGAAAAGCACTTTTTGTCTTTGATTTTTTTTTTTAAGATTTTTCTTACTTATTTGACAGAGATCACAAGTAGGCAGAGAGGCAGGCAGAGAGAGAGGAGGAAGCAGGCTCCCTGCTGAGCGGAGAGCCCGATGCGGGACTCGATCCCAGAACCCTGAGATCATGACCTGAGCTGAAGGCAGCGGCTTAACCCACTGAGCCACCCAGGCGCCCCATCTTAGATTTTTTATAAGGGAAAATGTTCCCAAATATTTATGGTTAGTTATGTTTGTTCAATGTTTCATTAAATGTAGACATTGCAAAATCACAGACCTTCTCAATTTGGTCCTACTTAGTACAGAACAGACATATGCCAAGTTCAACTTTTCTAGTGGAAAATGAGAGCCCTGCTCCCTGCTCATTGGAGTGCAAAAGGGTGACCAAAGTGACCCCATTGATGGAGGTGTGCCCCAAGTCATGGATAGAACTGTTGAAGCATATGGATTCCCAAACTAATAGAACACTGTGTGTTAATTATACTTTTTGAATTATATTTTGTATGTAATTATACTTTGATAAAAAGAAAAAGTATTAAAAATGGGAGATCTATATGGACCACATCTTCCTTATCCATTCGTCCGTTGAAGGGCATCTTGGCTCTTTCCACAGTTTGGCGACTGTGGCCATTGCTGCTATGAACATTGGGGTAGAGATGGCCCTTCTTTTCACTACATCTGTATCTTTGGGGTAAATACTCAGTAGTGCAATTGCAGGGTCAGAGGGAAGCTCTATTTTTAATTTCTTGGGAATCTCCACACTGTTCTCCAAAGTGGCTGCACCAACTTGCATTCCCACCAACAGTGTAAGAGGGTTCCCCTTTCTCCACATCCTCTCCAACACACGTTGTTTATGGTCTTGTTGATTTTTGGCCATTCTAACTGGTGTAAGATGGTATCTCCAAGTGGTTTTGATTTGAATCTCCCTGATGGCTAGTGATGATGAACATTTTTTCATGTGTCTGTTAGCCCTATGTATGTCTTCATTGAAGAAGTGTCTGTTCATGTCTTCTGCCCATTTTTTTAAAAGACTTTATTTTTTTGACAGACAGAGATCACAAGTAGGCAGAGAGGCAGGAAGAGGGGGGGGGGAAGCAGGCTCCCCGCTGAGCAGAGAGCCCGATGCGGGACTTGATCCCAGGACCCTGAGACCATGACCTGAGCCAAAGGCAGAGGCTTAACCCACTGAGCCACCAGGAACCCCTTCTGCCCATTTTTTGAGGATATTATCTGTTTTTTTTGAGTGTTGAATTCATCAGAAAGGATGAATACCCAACTTTTGTATCACCATGGACGGGACTGGAGGAGATGATGCTGAGTGAAATAAGTCAAGCAGAGAGAGTCAGTTATCATATGGTTTCACTTATTTGTGGAACCTTAGGAATAACACAGAGGACATTGGAAAAAGGAGAGGAGAAGAGAATTGGGGGAAATCAGATGGGGAGACAAACCATGAGAGACTGTGGGGTCTGAGAAACAAACTGAGGGTTTGGAGGGGAGGGGAGTGGGGGATTGGGTGAGCCTGGTAGTGGGTATTAAGGAGGGCACGGATTGCACAGAGCACTGGGTGTGCTGCATAAACAATGAATCTTGGAACACTGACAAAATAAAATAAAATAAAATAAAATAAAATAAAATAAAAGGGAGATCTAGTGAAAGATTATTTCTATGTTGGTATGTTTCGAAGCACAATTATAGAATTTCAAAGTTAAATCTCACTGGGCTGGGGTTTGCTCAGTTTCCGCACTGCTTCACAGGCACAGCCATCGTTGAGATCCAGTTTCCACGGAGAGGTTTTCCATCGTGTCATCTTGGGGAACTCCAGCTAAACGTTTCCAACTAATTGGAACAAAATGACAGCAACATCAGGGGCTCAATGAAAACATGTCCACAGTCACTGCAGGACATTGGGTTGGTTGGCAAAGGAAGATCTTCAAAAGCTCAGCCATCCTGAGACCTGTGTGATGATAGTAACACTGAGGGGGTACACTGGGGTATTTCCTTTCAATGTCAGCGTGAGCTTTGTCCCTGAAATAGCAGGAGCTGGTTACTGTGTGTGTGAAGTGTGACAACCACAGGTCATTCCACTGGAATTTTTCTATTCTAAATTTATGATGTTTTCTGCTGGACTTGGGTTGGCTTTGGGGAATCTGATGGGTGGAACATTTGATGAAGTAATATAACCTGATTTTCTTTTCTTGGCAAGAAGTAAGTGCTTCCTGGACCCATCAGCGAGAGTGACCCCGTCTCCTGAGTGTGAGCGCTTTGTGTCAGGCTTGCCCCTGCTCCCGGCCCCGCCACCGGAGCAGCTGGGACAACCTGTCTGCTCCCTGGATGTTGGCTCAGCCCAGCACCCAGCCTGGCTTCTGCGAGCACTCTGCCGTGAGCCCCCGGGGTCACCTGCGTCCATGACAGTGTTTCTCCATCAGCCCTGAAGCTGCGCCCAGGGCATTGTGTTCCCCTGATGGCTGCAGCTTTCTCACTGGCCCGGACGAGGGTGAGCAGACACTGCTATATCCAGTAGTGTTTGTTGTATTTCTTTCTGCATTTTCACAAGAATTTCTTTGAGAAGCTAGGGAAGGATGAATCAATGAGGTGAGCTCTGTAACCCAGCTGAGAAGTTTCCATACTGATTCAGAACGTTGATTTCAATCACCATCTCGACAACAAGCATGGAAAGATTCCCCTAGTTTAATTATAAGTCCAACCACTCCAGTTCTGTGCTCATTATCTGGATGCACGGGAAGTTGTCAGTGCACATGTGCGTATGTGAATTAGAACTCGGATGCATATCAATGTCTCTCCCTGTGTGTAAGAGAAACTGTCTTTCTTCCCCCAGATTACCTGGTGCACTTTGCAGTGATTTGTGCTGCCATCCCACGGGGACTGTGCTGGGTGGGGGCCTGTGTCCGGTGGGCCTGGAGGAAGCCTGTCCTCTGGCAGCTCTGCCCCCGATGCTCCCTCCGGGAATGTGTCCCTTCCCACCGCCCGCCAGGAGCCCGAGCCTGAAGCCTGCCTTGGTGATTTTTTGCTGCCTGTCTTAGTGATCGTTGTAGACAGAGCGGGGGGTGGGGTTTCCTTTTTTAACTTCTTATTAAGGAATATCGAGAATGACTTCAGCTTACATTTGATTTTTGTTCTTCTTAATACAAAGCGGCAGAGGACCCGGTCACAAGACTCACTAAGAAGCCGCGGCAGGGACGTGGGGCTCGGCGGGGGACGCAGCCTCCTGCTCCTGTCACCAGTTGCTCTGAGCAAGGAGCCCTCCGTATGGTCCAGAAAATGCAGAATAAGGTCCAGACGAGTCAGACGTAACACAACAAGAAGTTAGCACAGGTTTCTGGCTCTGCCCCTGGAAGGTGGGACACGGTCCCGGTGGCTGCTTGGATTTCTGCCCCGCGCGCCGCTCGCCTCCGAGAAGTCAGGCACGTAAGTCAGTAAGGCAGTCCAGGTGCATCTCAACTGCTCAGACGACAGCATGTCCCTGTTATTTCAAAGATTAATCAACCTGCGTCCTCAACCGCATGCTTCCTAAGGGCAGCCTCCGGGTTCCGGCTGGACAGGGGAGCCGGCCGTGATCCAGGGGTAGCTGGTGTTCCAGGAACGAATAGCTCACGACCTTTCCCCCTGAAATCACGGTAACAGGAAACGTATGGAGGAGGCCCAGGCCCGAACGCCTCAGCACGAGGCTGTGCTAGAGAAGGAGCCGCCACAACCCGCGGAGGCCGCGGCAGGACAGAGTCCGCGCTTCCCACAGGAACACGGGTCTCACGCTGGCCAGTGACCTGGGGCCGGCCGAGTGACCGTCCGCGGCTCCTCGTCAGTAAATCGCGACAGTGGCGCTCGCCTGCGTGCCGTGGGCCGCCAGGGGAAC
Organism: Lutra lutra; assembly: GCF_902655055.1. Taxonomy (NCBI): domain Eukaryota; kingdom Metazoa; phylum Chordata; class Mammalia; order Carnivora; family Mustelidae; genus Lutra; species Lutra lutra. The sequence continues at coordinate 2,030,979 of NC_062289.1, read as the reverse complement.
CCCAGAGGGTTGTTTCATCACATGGACGATGCCACTGGCCTAAGAAAAAGAGAAAAGAAAAAGCACAGAATGAGGCACAGATAACACAGTTCCAAGAGTGTAAAATAAAACAGTGACAGAAAATCAAGCCGATGGAATTCGGTTGTGGAATTATCGATACGCCCTTTTCCGTATTTTTAAGGTGTATTTGCAGTGTTTCCTGATATGAAAGGAATATTCTTCTGGCCTTTCCGCGACTGACAGCCCAGAACCGGGAAGGCTGTCTGGGGAGCGACTCACAATCCTTGGTACCAGACGGCTTCGTCCTCGGAAAGCGCCGCTTCCTTCCCCGTGCGGTCCAGCCACGACGTCATGCGTCACCTGCAGATTCCCAAAGCTTGGATGTGTGTGTGTGAGATGTGACCCTGAGCAGTGCCAGCGAGAGATGCAATGACAGGGCCCATCCCTGACCATCAGGGCCCCCGAGCGCCCAGCCACAGCTCACCTCCCCTCAGCCTGTGGAGTTGGAGTCCGGGGAGGGGGAGCAAGACGCCACTCTGCTTTGGGGACATCCCGGTTTTGAGACTTTCCAGGTCTAGCCTCACATCTTGGGCACTGTGTAACCCACTTCTTATAGAGGCTCAGAGGGGCTGCTATTTACCGAGATGCAAACTCAGAACTGTCTTCACAGGCTCATCCTTTATGCCGGGCCCAGCTTGGCTGACACCAAACATGTCACCTAAAATAATGTGTTGTTGGTTCGATCCATGTCCCTGGTTACCTTCCTCCGGCCCATGAGAGGCAGTGTGTCGAGGGGTCTGACAGGCTTTCCAAGGGCGTAAGCCCTCCAAAAGGGAGGCTGGCAATCTAGTGGCTTCCGTGCGTGAAGGGAGAGCTCCTCAAAACAGCACAGTGACCACTGCACCCTGAGGTCAGGCAAGGGGACCCGAAGCAGGAGGGCCCTCCCGCCCTTGTGGACTCATCCCGGGCAGGCATCCATGCCCCCCCATGACCGGCTTGTCCCGGTCTTGGGAGCGGAGGTCGGGCCGTGTCTGTGTGACATGCTCCCCTGGGTGCTCCTGCTAACCCGTCCTGTGCAGATTGAACTTTCTAGATCCTTAGCGTCACTGGGGCATGACCCAGCCTCCCCTCTATGGTGGGCTGAGCACTCCCCACTTGGAGAGAGAGGAGGTCAGCCTCCTGCTGGGTTGCTGGGGTCTCCCTTTACTTTCTCTGTCCGCCCTTTCGTGTTAGAAGAGGTCCACGTTTAATCGCGGGCTGTGGGGCAGCACCCAGGATGCTGGACCGGAGGAGGGGCGTTACAATCTGTTTTCTGTTTTGCCTTCTGCACGTGGAACATGGATGACATGGTCTCTTAATTTTAAAATGACTGTAGATGTGTGCTCCTTTATATTAAGATTTGTCCCTCCCTTTTCTGTCATTGACAGTAGGCCATGGACTGGTTTCTGGAAGGAAGAGCACATGCTATTTTATAAGGAGGACAGAATGCCACAGAAGGAAAGTTAGGTGCAGAGAAGGAAGCCACGCAAAGGTCTCGGGGCCCAGCGGGTGTGGCAAATGGGATGACAGGGATAGAGGTGTAGCGGTCGGGCGCTGGGGCCTTCTCTTGTCCTTTATGGCTGAGGAAGCCTTTAGGAACATCAACATCCATGTGCTGAGAGCCACAAAGACCATGTGAAGGGTGGTGTCCCCAGGAATCCTGCCGAGGTGGCCCGAGACCATCTGGAAGCATGCGTTCCGTGCCTGGTCCGTGGGAGCCAGACCTGAACTCTGGGGATGACAACACGTCATGGCAAGTGTGTCCCCATGGGGGTAAGCACAGGGCCAGGAGGGCATGAGCCCTAGGCTAGTGGGGGCCCTGCCGCTGCGGCCACCCCAGGAAGGGGTGTGATGCTGAGGGAGGCAGTAGCAGACCAGGTGGACCATGTCCTGCCCAGGAGTCAAGTGCGGGGGCATGCCCCTGGGAGGTGGCTGACATCACGGTCTGTTTCCTTGTCCCCAGCCATCCTCAGTAGCCCTTGGTCTTGAGACACCTTCCTGATGATAACTTTTCTGCATGTGGAATATGTCCCCCAAAACGGAGCTGGTGAAGAGGCACCGCCCACATGTGTTGTTCCAAGGGTGCGCAGGGGAGCACTGGCTTCCCGCAGCCTTGCCTGGTGACTGTCCCTCCAGAGCTACGACAGGATGGTGACTGTTCACAGACTGGGCTCACTCTGGGCTCCCCAGGACACTGACTCTGAGAGGACATTTCCTGAGGAGGAAGCAGGAGAAGAGGAGCTGTGGTACAACAGGAGCTCAGCCAACGGCCCTTCAGAGATGCTCCACTTGAGGCAGTGGGTGGTCATCTGTGGTCACATGAACTGGCCACTGTCACCTGAGCACAGCAGGACACCAGCAAAGCCAAGCATGTTTGCTACCTGGCCCATTACAGAGAAATGGATTCGACCAACTTGGAAAACAGTGTGTACAAGGCCAAGGTATCCACAGGCCACGGGACGTCCACCCGTCAACGCTTGCAGGACGCTGGAGCTCAGGGCAACAGCACAGGCCCCACAGGAGGAAAGCAAGTCCTTGCGCGTCTTCCTGGGAGCTGTGGGGACAGGCTCATAGAAGAATGGCTTTATTGCCTGTGGCAGGCAAGCTGGGGGGACAGAAAACACACCAAGTGCTGGGCTCACTGTCACCGCTACGCCCCATGACAGCTGCCCCGTGTTTCTATTTTACTATTCATCCATTACAAGGATGACAGTGTTCTGTAATGCTGATACAAATTCTATTACACATCCGTAAATATTGATGAGCACTGAAATGTGTGTACTCGAACAGCATACACCAAATCCAAACTTCATTGGTCTTGAGCCTTTGGAAATTCGCATTTATACTCCTGAATCCCAAGGATGACACATTTGTATGATTAAGCTGACGTAGAAATACACAGGTCGCGATTCTAGACTGTCTCCTGGCCGGCGCTGTCTTCAGCCCTGAACAGGCCACTCTGATCCGTGGACACTGGAACAGCCGCCTCACACAGCCGGTGCCGCACAGCTCACTCCCCGATGCTCAGGGGTCAACTGTCCCGCTGGGTCTCTGGGTGGCTGGACTGCCGATCTGCGCCAAACTCCTGGTGTCCGCTCACATGCAGGCGCTGGGGGCAGAGTCGGACTCTCCTGGACAGAGAGCGCTCCCAGACAAAGCAAAGCATGGGCCAGTCCCAGGTCAGGAACAGGTGAAATTCCTCTTCCTCAGTGGGAGGAGCGACAGAGTCGTGTGCCAGAGAGCACGGCCCCTGGGTTGGGGGTAGTTGGAGCTGCTGCTTCATTAACCCCAGCCAGCATCCCACACCTGTCCTCGCACACCCCGAGCTGACCAGTTCCCACTGCACGGAAAGGCTACCACCCTAGAGGTGAGTCCAGACTCCAGAACCCTGCATGTGCTCATGAGCTCCCGTGGCCTGCTATGGGCTCCCGTGGCCTGCTATGGGCTCCCATGGTCTGCCTGTGTCTTGCTGTGACCCGCCGTGCCCTGGAGGCCTTGATGTTTACTGAAAGTTACTCATTGTTTCCCTCATCTTTGTTCTCTTCTGTCTTCCATCCATCAGTCTCAGATGCCGCAGACAGTAGTCGTTCTGGATTAATTTGGAAATACATATTATGATCAAAACTGATTCATGCTTTCCTCTGAGAAGCCTGAAAAAATCCTTTGGGTAGGGCCACAAGTTCTCTTGCCGGATTATGAATGAATTATAGGAGTAACAATCTCTGTGTTTATAGTCCTCTATGTTTCAAAATTGGAACCTGAAGTGTAAGGACCTATTTAGCCAGAGCGACTCTATCTTCGTTAAAAGCCATTTTGTTGTTTGTGCAGTAAAACTTAAACTGACCCTGCCCCCCTCCCCCCCCAGAGAAACTTACTTAGAAGCAAGTCTGGGAAACCAGTAAAATATGGTCGGCCAGTTCCTAATAACAGAGCCCAGAATACAAGGGCGAGTCGGGCCAGGTGGAGACATCCAATCAGTAAGAAACACACATACTTTTCCTTAACCACCAAAGAATGTAAACCCCGCCGTTTGGGCGCCAACCTTGAGCACCAGTTCTGACCAGAGTAATAATAGCTTAGGTCAAACAGCTACTATAGGGTAAACTGTAATTCAATTGACCACCTGCGTGTGACCTAACATGACTACAGTCTCATCGGCCACCTATGTGTGGCCAGACTTTTGCTCTATAAAAGGTCGTCTGTAAGATGGGGAGGGGTCGCCCTCTTCGGAGGGGACCCTGATCGGTCAGTCTGACTTCTAATGCTTAGCATAAGAAGTCAGACTGAGCAACACTGATCAGATCCCTTTCTTTCTCCCACGCTCGCTTCCTCCAATGGTAAAATGGTGACAAGCAGCGGCTGACGTCTTTGAAAACAGCGTCGGCAGCACAGGAAGTACCTGGAAGGATCTGGCTCAGAACAGGCAGTGAGTGATTTCTCCCCAAATTACTGCAAATGTAACGTAATATACAAAAGCTACTTCAAATATGGCGTTAAGATCGCAACAGTCAAAATCAAACACCCCGAAGAGATATCCCATATGTGCTGGAAGGATGAAGCTCCTCATTGCCTTACAGGTAAATCACAGCAGCCTTTCTGGGAGACTGAGCACGACGCGTCTTCTGATCACAGTGTAACAGGTGCAGTAACAAATCCTGAAGGAAAAGACTGAGCACATCACTTCTTCCGAAAGCAAACACAGTCATCTCAATTTATGTCACTTTGGTTGTTTTCATGACGAGTGACTACGACCATACAGTATCCCGTTCTAAAGAAAATTGTAACAGTCTCTTGTTTAAGTAAGAGTAATGTGCCCATGGTTATCGGTCTGTCTCACCAGGCGCGGTACCTGGGCATTCATGGACACGTCCTTTAAACTATCTCCCTGTCTGTACTCCCCATGCGCACAAAGTTTCAGAAGAGATACCTGAGCGGAGAGCCGAGACCCCTTAATGCCCAGAGAAAGGGAGACGGAGTCCCCCTACTTCTGCATTCCCTCTAAGACAAAACTATTACCTGGAGGACAACGTGATGAATCCGATCAGGTTTTCAATTCCCGCTTCAACTAGCTGTAGTGTCAGGAAGCTCCGCCCGTCAGGGGTCCTGGAAGCGATGGGACACGGACTGTGTGTCATGCTCTTCTGTCCGCGGTGAAGTGCACCTGACAGGACGGCCGTGAGCCCTCGTGGGGGCGGGACACGTCCTGGAGAGCTGCCCTTCCATGGGCTAAGGCAATGAAATGCAACGTTTGGCTCCCAGGAAGGACTACAATGTAGCTAGAAGGGCAGAGGGTTGATGAGACCGAGGGAGGAGGGAAGCTAGTTTCCTGGAACTTGCTCCCAGCGGGGAGGGGCCTCTACCCGGTGAGATCACTCTAACCTTCCTGCCCACCTGCAGGAGAACAGATGGAAACAGGTGCAGGGCTTTCAGGAAACGGGCTGGGAGGACAATGGATAAGCTCCTGGAGGGGGATTTGGCTGGAGGAGCCAGCAGCCACCGAGGGACTGAGACTTGATCAGGAGACGCAGGGAGATACCCCTGACTCCTCCCCTCAGTCACGCCTGCTGGGCCGTGATGGTGGGTGCCCCGGGAGGGCAGATAGGGAAGCCCCTAGCTAGAAGGCAGAGGCAAGTGCCTGCTAGGGGTCTGAGGTGCCTGGTCCCTGGGGCCTCAGACGACTTCTCACACAGCCGGATTCCCTTCCAGACTGGCACAGAACCACACACATATTTTCCTGTCGCCAATATGGCCTGCCTGGCTCCCAGCCAGCACTATAAGGTGAGCCAAGGGCAAGGAGGAACATTCTGGAAAGACAAGGGCGGTGTCGGAATCTGACTCAAGGAAGCAAGGAAAGAGGAGTCAGTGGACAGTAGATGGAAGGGAGCTGCGACTGACTTGTCCGGGGGCTGGCGGAATAGCAGACCCCACACAGGAGCAAGCGGGTCATGTAAGCGGAGGGACGGAAACCCCAAGAATCAAGAGGAAGGCTGGGGTTCGAGCACAGGAGCCAGAACGGAGATGGCCTCGGACTTGTCCTTGGCTCAGGGAAGGATCTGAGACCTTGACAGCAGATCAGTAGAAATGTCCCCGCGGAAAGACAGAGACAGAGCGTGAAGAAACACAGTAGCACACAGAGCGAGTTGCCGGAGGGAAGAGAGCGGCTGGCAGAGGGAATCTTTGCGGGATCGTCCCTGTACTTCTCAGGTCCGTGCAAGACTTACTTCAGAAAGATTTTGAGGGTGAGGCCAATTCTTGAAACAATAACTTCGTACATGCTGTATTAAAGTGGCAATATATTCTAAAATATCCTTTAAAGGGGAACCAAAAGTTGGAAGTCAGACCACGAAGCCTCCAAAAAGGAAGGAATAAAACTGTTCACCAAACTAAATCATAAATCATGCGTTGCTTGCAAACTCAGGCTTTCCCAGAGGCCAGCGTGGGGTGGGAGGCTGGGAGCACGCAGCCGTGGGCAAGGCTTGGAGCAGTTCACAGGGACTGGGTCGCTCTTGGGAAATGTCCCCGTGGATAACCTGAAGGAGAGTGAGCAGTGAACAGTGACGGGCGTTCCCAAGGCCGACGTGCGTGGACACACGGAGGAGAGTGGACCCAGAGCAATGGTGCGGAATTGTTTGGGATGAGGGGAGACTCTGCTGGCAGAGCAGAGGAATTTCCAGTTTTATTAAGCGGCAGTAGAAGGGAAGGAAGGGAAACGAAATCCCGTTAATGTTGAATATCGTAGTGAGAAATACTGCTTGTTTGATGATTTTAAAGAATTGTAAAAGCCTATTTGCTCTTAGTAAAAGCTATACAAACAAGTCCCTTTCTCACTATAAAATTCTACATGATATTAAGTAGAAATCAGTTTTTAAATAAATATTCACAGCCATGGGTTTCGTTTTATTTAGCAAACGGTCATCCTTGTCTCACATCTGGAGGGACTACCCTCTCACAAGTTTGAAACGAGGCTCTGCCCGCTCCGGCCATCATTCTGTCTGTGACCTTCCCCCACCCCAACCCCTGAATTCCCGTGCTGGACACCCGGAGGACAGGACAGACTGGCATTTGCCCACGGGGGACTGGCCCATTATTCCTGCAGAAACACATGCGTAAGGAAGACAAACAAAGATGATGGTGTTGACCATGCTGAAAACTACTATTTTGCGATAAAATTTTTCTTCTTATTAAAAAAACTAGTTTTATATAATGTAAATAATGAATGTGCAACATTCTACTCTAACGAAACACGCCTAAAACTTCCTTCTTATCTTTTTGGCCATGGGTCTCCCACCGCAGATGGCCTGATGTTGACGTCGGCCTCCCAGGCTCTCGGTGCTTTGGCTGTTCTCTGCCAAAGGCCAGTGGACGAGTGTCACGGGCTCAAAGGAGGCTCTGAGGCTTGTATGAAATATTACCAGGGTCCCTTTGGCCCAACATGACCTACTGGGGGATGCTAGAGTGTCTTCCATGGTCTGTAACAGAAACCCCGTGCGTTCCTTTGGGGAACAGTTTTCCGTTATGAGGTGGCAGAGCTGATCTCGCTCCTAGATGCTTTTCCATGGTGGCCGGTGACATTGTAGTGGTGCATTAACTCACGGAACACTCTCACGGATATTCTCTCTGTGAGTGGACGTGCTTGCTGTCCACAGAGCAAAATGAGGGATAGCCGTTCGTCCTAAGGATGCTGGCGGGGGAACGGCCTTGGGCCAGGATGGCCCCAAAGCCAAGATGCTGGGGGTCCTATGTCTTACCTCCGCGAGTCGGGCCTGAGATGTCACTAGTCTCCGCCTCTGAGACTGAAGTGGAGACCCATTCACTTACGAATGTGAACTTTTATAAGAATTTGGAACTAATCTGCTTATGCAAACACACTGCAGTGTGAAACAGACTTCGTTGGAAAAGCAGACAGTTCGGAATGCTCCTTAGCCTTCCAGGATAAAAAAAGATAAGGAGAGTAGCTTTGTTGATAAAGATTATTATTTTTCTTCTTTGCAACGTGGAGTTATCCTTTGGATATTGCCAAATCCTCAGGCAAACATAGACATTTCCTTTTCTATTTTTTTTTTTCAAATATATTTGGGTGATAGCGAGCCACTTACTGAGAAAGGAATAACTTATTTGAATTTGTAAGATCTCTCTCAAATAATACCTTTTCTTAGATCTGTCTAGGTAGAAGCAATTTTTTTTAACTCACTGTGATTTACCCAAAAGCAATTTATGTTTTGCTTATAGAACTTCAAAAAATTCATAAAAACTTGTCATCACTGTAAATGTTTACTTCTAGCTACAATCAGGCAGTCTTGCTAAGCTGGACTGATTAGAATCGAGACACAAATGTGAATCCAGAAAGGAAGGAGTGATTTGACCTTGTAACAGATGCTACAGGCTCGGGCAGTGTGGACCGTTTTTGGAACGTCTTCTCCGTCTTTCTGTTCGAGGAAGTAGTTATGCTGCTGGGGGAGGGGGTCTTAAGAAGGCCCGTGGGTGCTGGGCAGGTAACTGCCCCTCTTGCGGTGGGGACGTCCCCAGGGTCAGACACTGCAGGCCAGTGACACAGCAACTTACAGGACCCCCTCCCCCAAACCCAGGGCCGTCTAATCTCTGAAGGAAAAAAAGCCCTAAATAAGTAATTTGCCCCACAAGGGAAAAGGGAGTTACCTGCCTGAAATCCTCCCCATCTATGATTCTGCCTGAGGCCCCAGCCCTCAGCATCCCTCAGGGTGACATCGTGGAGGTCTATGGCAGAGGAAAGCCAACTTTGCGAAGGGCCAGAAGATGGCTCGCTCTGGGAGAGGCCTGGAGGAAACATTCCCATGCTCCAAGGACGTGGTGTGGATCTCAGAACCATAATTTAAGGCCATGAATCACTAGCCTCTTCGTCCTGGTAGAGTGTCTCCCAGCAGAAACGGGAAGAAAAATTCCCAAGTCCGGCTAGCCTGCGAGGAAAACACCTGTTAGTATTTGAGAAGAGTCAAGGTTAGCTCCTGCGAAGGAAAACAATGAGAGAACAGACCCGTGTTTCGTACGAGGGAAGGGGTGCCCCAGGAAAGGCTTCCTCTCTGTGTCTGCGGAAACTGGTGAGAGAGCAGCAGGTGTGCAACGGATCGGGACGTCCTCCAAGTGCCGTCAAGACGCGATCGCCTGCAGACGGCAGCGCTCAAGACCAGACGTGGGGTTTGTGACGGTCCCTCGGATGGGACTCAAGATTCTGTGTGGAAGGACAGCCAGCAGCTCTGGAGAGTAAGCCCAAGAGGAGAGTGTGGTCGGGGTCCTGGAGCCCCAGTCGAGTGGGTAGTAGGACTCACACCCGCAGCCCTGGCTTGCCCGTCGGCTCGATCTTGGGCACACAGAGCTCCGCGGGGCCGGACGAGCCTTCATTCTGTCGGGGTCTCCTGCACCTAACACAGTGTGTGGCCCTGGCAGGTGCTTTAATGAGTCTTTTGTGGCTTTTGGACCATATTTCAAATGTCTCAACAGTCCCAATTACATCACCCTGAAGAGGGAGGGAAGGTAGCTAACACTGCAGCTCTCAGAAATGTGCTCTGAGAAACATCAGAGAAATATCACCACCAGTGAGTCCCACACACCAGGACCAAGGCATGAGCAAGGACGGATTCCCGCTGTGGGGACATCTCCTTGAAACCCAACTCAGCCATATAAGAAGAAGCACCTGCCTCAGAAACTATTAGACCCAACTATCGAGAGTTCTCGGACAAATGCACATTTTCCAAGGACACCTAGAAAATATGGAAACATTGGCAGGATCAAAAAAGATATAGAGGTATCTAATGTAAACACGAATGGACACGGTCAGGAGGGCACACCTGCAGCCTGAATTTGGCACGCTTGTGCTGGGAGCGGGGAGCGGCCCCGGGCAAGTCAGTCCCTGACATTTCAGAGAGTTGCCTTCTGGCTCCGCGTCAGGGACGCTGAGAAAGTAGGAAAACCATCCCCGAGTGGCCTCGTTCTTTGTTTGTAGGAGCGGGAATATCAGGAGGGTTTCCATTCATGAAAACATTACGATAATTATGAGAACAAAAAAACATGGTGTATAAAAGGCCAGATCTCCAGTTTCAGCAACCCCCCCCCCCCCCCCCCCGTTGGCCCGTGACACGGTTTCTGAGGAGCTGGGCAGAATCTGTCATGTGAGGGCCTGTGTGGGGAGGGAACCCCTGAGCTGGAGCCTGGCTGCCTGCCCTGCCCCCACCCCCCAGGCTCGGGCTGCGGGAAGGTCCGCCTCAGGACCAGACGTCTGCGCAGGGCCCCGTTCTCTGACCTGCCGCTCCGCCCCCTGGCCTGGCTCCCTCGCCTTGTGCTCACCTTTCTTCTGTCACCGTCAGTTTGTCACAGACGGAACTTCTGCTTGTTCAGTTAAAGAACAATCCAACGATAGAGAAACACGGGAAGCCGGAATGCCATTCGTTAGACAGGAACGGTGTCAATAATCTGTACAGATGAGCTATCCCGTGACTTCCCTGTGGGTCCATGTCTGAGATGACCACCAGCAGAACACGGTATATTCGATTCTGCGACCTGCCTCTCTGCTCGGCTTTGGTTCTATGTTCATTTCATCTCATCTCATCTGTTAGTAATTCACATGCTAGACGAGTGCCTGGCATACAGTAGGCATTAAATAAATGCTTGTGGAATGGGTGCATGCAGGAAAGAGTGACGGACACACTCATGGGTGTAGCCTAGGCAACGCTGTGTCTCGGCCGCCGTGCCTGTGTGTGAACAGGTACGAGACTGGTGAGGGACCAGCCCAGGCCAGTCTGGCCCGAGGCTGCTGGGACCTCCCGCAGGGTCCCCTGCACCTGCTCCTTCCTGACCTGCTGGCCCAGTGTCTGCTCGGTGCCCCCAGGAAAGCAGCCCCCCGTGGCCACGTGGGGAACGACGGCTTCTCTTTCTCCCCTTCCTGCCAGGTCCACCGGACGCAGCTGGGGTAGCCACTGAGAGCTGGGGAGTTGTTCTAGAGCAGAGTGATCCTGACACATACAGAAACCCTTGTACTTGTTCTCCAGCCTTGTCCATCGTTATACGGAAGTCCAGCCAACGAAGGTTAGAACAAATGATTGCCTTACGCCATGGTCAATGCTGCACATCGTTACACTTTTAAAAAATGCACATCACTGTGCAACAGGAGATCTCACCGTGATTTCTCGTGGATCTAGTTAGGGATTGTGTCCACCATCACTCTGTGTTCAGCTCATGACTTCTTCTGAGAAGTGCCTGGGAGAAGCAGAATGAGAAGAAGCGAAGGAGGGGAGGGGAAGGGAGGGAAGGAGGGACGGAGGGGAAGGGGGGAGGAAGAGGAAGGAGAAAGAGCTGGAGAGACAGGAGGGACAGACACCGAGGGTCTCCTGCTGTCCCAGCCCCAGCTGTTGGTCTCCCCAGGCTTCGCGGCACGTGAGTCAGGCTTAGATCTGACTCCACTCTCTGCTACACCAGCGCATCCACGGGGACCATTGGAGGGAAGGAGGGAGGTCACTGGCTGAGCCCAGGTCAGACCCAGAACCATGACACGTGGCCATAAAGGACAGTGTTTTCCTTCACTGCGTTTGCAGACGGTCATTACACAATGACAGATAACCACAATCGTTCCCACGTGACTTTTGCCAGCATGGGAATGTTTACACATCACAGCACTCAAACTTTCTCACAAATACCAAAAACACTAGCAATATAAGAAGACCCTAAGAAAAAAGTATGGAACTCTGAAGACACTTTTTCTGGGCTGAGATGACTACACCCTGATTGGGCCAGTCCAGGCTGGCATCTCCAGTGTATCTGTGATTTGTAGGGGCGCCTTTTTTCTCAAATGTTTGGTCGATATGTTGTAAGATCATCCTATCTCACGGAATCACTGAATTCATCTGATTTTGAACTTCTGTCCTCCAGACTGAGGGAGAATAAAAATGTGTGATTTTTTTCAGCTTCCCAGTTCACAGTGATTTGTTACAGGTGCCCAGAAAACTAATACAGGCAGCAAAGTTATTTTCCAGGAAGGCAGCAGATCAATGAGGAAACTCCAGCCTGGCTGAGGATGCCAGGTCTTACAAACATGATGTCTATCAGGAGCACATGCCCCCAGGACTGATGCGACAGAGGAGGCGTGTGAGCCTCAGGAGGGCGTCCACGGTGATGCGCACGCCGCTGTGGCATCTGGGTGGCCGCGTTTCTGCCGGACGCCCCAGGCTTCGAGTGCTGCGCCCTGACTTGTTCCTGCCATGATCGTGCCATATTCAGGGAGAGTTTGCAGAAATGCCTGCTCTCTTGTCTCACTTGGGGACAAGGCCATCAGGGACCCTCTGCTTCCAGGCAGAAAAAGTGTTTTCAACTTTTGTTTTCCTTGCATTTTTAAAGCACTGGCCACCTATGGACCTTGGAAAATTGTCCACATGCTTGCAACACCACATGAAGGTAAAGAGGAAATGGGTCTAGGGAGATTCGTAGTTTCTGGTGAGGACGGACAGCCCAAGGTAAAAGCCAATGTACCTTCAAGCACCTTGCTTGTCATTTTCCCACTTAAAGGGTTCTTCATTTCACCAGATAACTGGAAATGATAGAAAGAATGAAAGAACGAAGGGAAGGAAGGAAGGAAAGGTGGGAGGGAGAGAGGGAGAGAGAAAGAGAGAGTATGAGTTTGTTCTAAAATAGCTGAGCCAAGTAAATGAGAGGCGTCAGAGCACAGCGCGCCACGTGGGCCTCGGGTTCCTCCCGTGTCAGGGGGACGACAGCACTCCCTGCAGGTCACTGTGTGGACAGGGACCCCGCTGCTACCGTGAGTAGTTCATCTGAAATCCTCCTAATCTCGTCATGGAATATAATTTACCTTTCAAAAAAGATTGACATGGAGCGCTCTTAAATCCTGAAATCTATTTCTGAAGGAATTGAATAGACAAATGGCTTATTAATTTGTTCTGCATCTGCCATTGGAGAAACGCCCATGGGTGAGTCTTCCAAGTGGCCCGCAAGGTTCTCGCAAGCTCACATATAAAAACGTTTGCATCATCTTTCTCCCCGAGCCCTTTGTGTAATGTTCCTGACGACTATGCTCTTCTTTACAAGAAGAACTGGTTTCCTGTGACTTTCCTGACACGTTGGTGGCTTCTTCTGTGGCTCTGTGTGTGGCTCGTGTTAACCAGGTGTTTCATTTCCAACCTTGGGAGGCTCGGAGAGTGTGTGTTCTGCTTCCAGAAACACCATTTCACACCGAAGGCTTGTGCCTCTCTGTGGCTGAAATACAGGGTCCGGCTTCTGGAGGAGTCAGTCACAGAAGCATCCCTTGTCTGGGTGTCAGTCCCTCACTGTGGTTGGGTGCTTGGATGGGCGCACACCCTCAAGCAGATGTTCTTAGGGTCCCAGCAGGTTCCAGCCTTTGCTGCCTCCCAACATTCACGGAGAAGCCAGGAGACCCCTTTCCCTCTCTTCCCCTCACCCTACTCCATTCAGGCCATCCACAATTTCTGTCACACTTTGCTCCAAAATGTCACCAAACCATCATGTGACCTCATGTCCTTTTCCCCTGACCCTGGTTCAAGTCCCCGTCCCCGCACGACCAAGCTGCACCGACCGCCTCCGTCCATGTCTCATGAAATCGCACTTCGACGCAGCGACCAGACAGCTTCTGCAGGAAAACCCACCCTCTGTCCACTCAGAAATTCCCACAGACAGACCCAAGCTCTTTTCACCACTCCGGAAATAAAATCCAAATGATTGAAAAGGCGAGGCAGCCCCTTCCCTTTCTGACTTCCTGGCGGCCTCTTTCACTTTGTCCCTGCCTTAGCCAGTCTGGCTTGCTTTCCCCCAAGTACACCGTGTTCCTGCCTGCCCAGGGCGGGGATGCTCGTCTCCTGGGCACAGGACCCCGGGGCAGTGCTGCCTCCTCCTCCCTCGGACACTTGTGGCAGCGCCCTCTTTCCTTCCCAGGACAGAAGGCGTTGACCGCAAGGTATAAAATACTACACGCATCACCGCATTTTCTGTTCTGCACGTACCTGAGGACAGCCGAAGTCACGGTGTCCGTGCACCCACTCGTTCTACTGTCTGCGCTTTGTTTATCGGTCCTCGTGCTTCCAGTTGGTTCCCAACGTCCCCGTAGGGAATCCGCTCTCAGTGGAAGGCTTCTGTCTCAGTGCCTCGTGGGGTATGAACACGGAATACAGTTTAATAAACATAAGTAAATAAACGGTTGCTCAACCTACTTAGCCCAAGGGAATTGCTTTCTTTGGGCAAGTCCAGATGTTTTCAAGAGTCCATTGCAACTGGGCTGGGGGAATATTGTGTCCATTAAATAGAATGAACAAGTATGTGATAGTCTTCTCTGCAGTGTTTTTATTCTGTTTGGGTAGCGTTGTAGCCCTTGAAAATAGATGAGTAGCTGTAACCAGCGATGAAAGAGATTCTTTCTGTCACTGGGAGGATTCTGGGGAAGAAAATCAATCCCAAGTAATCTGTGTTTTAATTGTCTCAGTGTCCGTTTTTCTCTGTCTTGCTACGTCTCACACGTCTGCCACGTGTCGCCCGTGGGAGGGCATCCATCTAAGCATCGGCAAAATGTGATAAAGTTAAAGAAAATACTTAAATTTCCGGGACTTCACATATTTCTTATAAGGCGTACATTCCACAGTTATGAAAACAATGAATCTTATTGAGAATTTACCTGTAGTGTGTGATGGAAAAGGATGTGGACGGTGAGAGAACCTGGGGAGAAATAACTGCACGGCTGTTTCCATGGAAACTGTCAGAGGTGCGTCTACCGGGTTCTTCGGAAGGATAGCAACGGCAGGCAGCTGACGGCCAATCTCCCAAGTTTATTTGAAGGTCATTTCTATAAGCCCCAAATGAATGGCCCTACAATGACTCGGGGCTCTTCCCCAGCTCTGCCAATGGTGATCAATATCCATTGTGAGGTGCCCTGACCCGGCCGAAGCAGCAGAACCATCACTCGATATGCTTTCAGGGTGAGACAATCCAACTGGGAGGTCAGAATTTTATGGCTCAAAGTCTGCACGTTAAAATGATTAATAATTAAATATTTATTGAACTTTGTGTCCAAAGGATTAACAAAAAACCAAAAAATAGAAGAAGCTCTTTTCTTCATATATTAGATTGGAAAAGGGTGAGACTTTAACACATTTTCTATGTTGGATTTTATTCATTTTAATTTAAAAAAAAAGAACAGAATAACACTGCATCATTGTGGACCATATATTTTTTTAACTATTTCTATATCTTACTGAGAGAATTCTATGAAGTTTTCTTTTTTTTTAATCTTTTTTTTAAAGATTTTATTCATATTTGACAGGCAGAGATCACAAGCAGGCAGAGAGGCAGGCAGAGAGAGAGGAGGAAGCAGGCTCCCGCCGAGCAGAGAGCCTGACGCGGGGCTCGATCCCAGAACCCAGGCGCCCCTCTATGAAGTTTTCTGTTGTTTTATTAGATCTTTAATTTGTAATTATGATTTGTTCTCAAACATTTTTGTTTCTTTCACAATTCACCCTGTACACACACATTGTTGTGTATCTGCACACCAGACACCGCGTGGTGCTGGGCCCCAGAACGCCGCGGTGCCGAGCAGGCGGAGAACCCTTGCTCTCCTAACACTCATGAGCTCGAGCATTTATGTTTCATTAGTTATTTTTCTTGTAGCTGTCTTTTTTATTCCAAAGAACACTATGTTTGTTTCTTTTCCCTTCAAGAGACTGTACCTAGTAATTGTTGTAATTTTCCACAGTAAAGACAATTATTTACTTTCAGATTGTTATAGGACAATAAAATTTTTGGCAGATATGTAATTATAATGGGAACAGAAATCCTGAAATAAATGTCAGAAGATTTATCTGTGTTATTCTGTCCTCGCTCACCAAAACTTACAAAATAAACCACTAAACGTAATTTATATCATTTTTAAAGTGAGAGAAACGATCTCATACTCTTTCTGGATGACTGGGAGCTTTGAGTACGATACTCCGCAGCAGAGCCCTGGAAACTACGGTGCGAACAGCTCCTCTCGCCCGCAGAGCTCTCCTCGCTCCTCCCCGAGCGGCGGGCACTGCTTGGATCAGCGAGCCTCGCGACCCAGGGGAACGGGGAGAGTGCCTGGAACTTTGTAGCCCAACCTGTGCCTCGAGCTTATTGTGGAAACGACGTTGGCAAGCGGCTCTGAAGCGGCCCTAGCGAGTTCTTACTCAGACGCATTCTTCTCTTCCTATTTACCTTCCCTCCCCAACTTGCCCCTGCCCCGTTTATGCAGGCTTGGAGCGCCTTGCCCCAGACATATATGCAGCAGGTCGTGAAACAGAAGAAGGATTTACACAACTGTGTCCGCACAGTCCTGGTGTGTTACTTCTTACCACTGCATGTGAATCTGCTGTAAGCTCAAATTAAAAGTTCAAGAGATAAATACTTCTTGGGCAGCCTGCCTTCATAGCCACCGCTTACGGACTCAGCCAGTACCCTGCCGGTGCTTTGCTCCTCTTGGCCTCGAGATCCCACCATGTGTCCAAAGTTCCCACGGCACGTGCTCATCCTTCACGATGTCGCTGGGGCGGGCGATGGGATGGGTGTCCGCCCTGTGACCGACCTCTGTTGTAAGGCGCATGTGAGGTACAGTGGGGGGGGTATCTGGGTGAGCCTGACCTGTTCCCAGGAGCCACTTAGGATGGGTTCTCTCTGGCTGCTAACAGAAGGGGAAGCCGGGGATCCCAAGTGTCAGAAGGATCCGGAGTCTGGCTCTGAACACGGAGCGCGGCGTGGCAAGGGGTGTGGCAGCCACAGCTTGCTGACAGCCCACGGGAGTGGGGACGTCGGTCCTACCACCTTAAGGGACAGATTCCTATAAGAGCAGGACTGGGTTTGGCAGAGAGCTCGTGCAGACGGCATCCCACCTCCCCCTTCCATGCTGCTCAGAGGGCCGAGCTGCCCCGGGCACCCACTCCCACGGTCGTTGGCAGTTGCTAACCAGGTGAGGACTCATTCACAACAACACACATAGAGTTCACTGAAAACTGCGACTCCTGGAAACAAAAGGGAGGCAGGGAGGCCTGAGTGTTCTCGGACTGTTGGAAATGGCGATCTTTTTAAACCTCGCTCTGTAGCAAAGCATCAGGAGTGTTAGTTTTAGGGGATTTGAGTTTTCACAAATATGGGTCATACTCCAAAGTGGAAGAGAACGAGACAAGGGGAATCAGACACCTTCTCCATCCGAAAGCATTGCCGGAAAGGTTGCTAGGGGATGTGGGTTTAGCTGGGGAGCGTCTCAAGTCAACAGAGCACCGGTGGTAGAGACAGGTGCTGTGTGGAGGGTGGGGAGGCTGAGGCCAGGCCCCTGCCGCACGTTTGGGTGCCGAGCAAGCCCTGGGCGTGAGGGGAGCGCTCCTCGTTCAGTTATGAGCAAACTGAAAGCAAGGGCTACTCGACCAGTCTTTCTGCCAAAAAGAGGAGGCCACACCACCCTGGAGATGAGAAGAAAACCAGGAGGAGGAGACAATTCCTTCGCCGCCGGAGAACTCACCAAGGGTCACACTGAACGTCAGGAGGCAGAGGCCAAAAGTCAGAGGCGAGGCCCAAGGACGTTGTGCGGAGACCAAAGAGGAGGGGAGTGGCAGGTGATGTGGGACTGATCCTCATCAGATTAACCCTAATTCAAATCTGTCCCATTGAAAGGGCACAGTATCAATGCAGACATAGGTGGTCAATGGAACAGGTAGAGAATCAGAAATTTACTTTAGAAATTAGTGCATTATTTACAGATTAGTGACTTATTAGACATGAAAAAATAGAAAGTTCTTTTTAAAGCATGAGTGTAATTGACTGTATTTATGGACACAGTTGGATTCTCACATCGCATAAACACTGCAGCAAACAGATCTGCAGAGAACGGGAGTCAATCTTCCAGCTTCAGCAATCATGAACATTTGGGCAAACGTGTCCTCTCATCATACTTGTTTCTTATGTTTCTTCCAGCAAATCCACTATCATCAAACACTGAACATTTCTCCAATATGCACTCCGATGGTGAGAACACCTGAAGTTGAATTACCGCACCGTCTTTATCCCTTACAACATAACACCAGCAAGTCTTTCATCTAATAGTGAGATATTAAACAGTCCTTTAAAAATGCTTTCCAGTAACAACAGAAAATATTCATAATCCCAGAAACGAAAAACATACACTTCACTTTCATATTTCAGAATCAGAAAATCATTCAGGTATGTACATATTCGAACAGAAGAAAGGAGATTTGAGGAAAACAATGATACTAATTATGTTTGTTGACTCCTAATGGAATGGTTGATCATGTATGTTTCTTTTTTATATTTTCCTAATGTTTCTAAATACCCTGAAATAAGCATATACTTATCTCCTCATCAGAAAATATTATTCAAAAAAGAAAATATTATTCATAAAGAGGATTTTACAGAAATGCGGATACGCGGTCTGCCACAGAACACGGCTCTCGGGAGAGACAGCGTTTCAAATATTAAGTGAAGTGTCACCGTGAATGTCAGTGTAGCACACTGCATTTGTCAAACATGCTTTAGATGCTTTCATTGTCTTAGAAGTTTTCTTTCTTTCTTTTTTTTTTTTTTAGTTCTGTGGGTGATTTGTCAGCCAGGCTCTGAACTTGCAGTCCCTGTGTGAGAGACACACGAGTTCACCGTCACCAGCTGTGTTAATTCCGTCTGTGCCGGGCGCCGTGTCCTTCAGGGAGTCAGTGAGCAGGTGGCGAGGGGAGTGTCATGTCTGCCCCAGGAGGGCTCCACAGTCGGACGATGGATAGAGCTCTCCACAGAGCAGGTTTTTAGGAAATAATATTAACGACACAGCGGGCTGGGGGGCATCTTCTGTGCCCGTGGCGCACTGACTCATACACGTTCCCTCACCGGAGGAAATGGAAGTGTTGGCTGGGGCTGCGTGTCTGCTCCTTCCAGAGCCCCAGGGACACTCCCCACTTAATGTGGTCTTGGGGCTTGCACCTGTGCGGCATGCACGTCCACGCAGGTGGACTCAGAGAGCCCCCCCCCCCAAAGCTTTCAATCACTGGTTTCCTTTGATCTGCAAATGTCTACCCCTGCTTCTGGTGTGGCAATTTTCCCATTACCACTGAAAATTCACCTTTAGTTCTGAAAAAGTGCCACTTTAGTTCTCCTAATCACATTGATTCCTGTTCCATTTTATTTTGTGGGACAGAAATAATGAACTTTTAGCTCCTACTGAAGAAGTCGGAGAGGATAATCACAGATCGGTTTAGAAATCTGCACAAAATGGGAATGATCTGGGATGTCTTGCAAATATTTTATGTGACTTTTTTTTAAGATTTTATTTATTTATTTGATAGGCAGAGATCTCAAGTAGACAGAGAGAGAGAGGGGGAAGCAGGCTCCCTGCTGAGCAGAGAGCCCAATGTGGGACTCGATCCCAGGACCCTGAGATCATGGCCTGAGCTGAAGGCAGACGCTTTAACCCACTGAGCCACCCAGGCGCCCCTTTATGTGACATTTTTAATATGATTATTTATTTAAATCATAATTGTATCTTAGGTGGTTTTTATCTAGATCTCAAAGAAAGATTTATAAAAGAAATTCATCTATACATTTTGGAACTTAATTTCCTTATGATGTGTGATAGTAACCTAATTTACATTATTGTGTCCGCAAGACTTTGCTAAGAGTTTCAGACAGACTTTAAACTGTAATTTCTGCTTTAACAATAACCTTTGACTGTAGCGCACGTGTCTCTGCAATAGTGACCTTGTGGATTGGCTGCATGCATTCAGATTCTGATCAACTGACACAATGTTGCCACAGTGCTCTTTATGGACCTTGTATTTATACGACTCACTGGATTTTGTAGAAGCCAAGTGTTTTTGAACCTCTCTTGTTAGGAGGAAGTCACTTAAACATAAAATTCAAAAATAAGGCCAACAGGGAAAAAAGGAATTGTTCCCTCTCGAGGAGAGAAGAGCTTGCTAATAGGTAGAGGAGAAATCATCACAAAAACACAGAGTGACGGATAAAGCAAAGCAAAACAAAACAAAATACAACATACATAATTACTTACTTTTCTAGTCTTCTAAAACATTGATGAAACAGTGAAGAAAAGGTTCTTTAAAAAACAATAGGCCTGAATCCTGGCTTATGAGAAGCGGAGAAGGTCATACTGGTGGATCTTTAGGAAAGGAAGGAACCATCCCGGGAAAGTGACGGGCTGAACTAACGTCACGAGAGCTGTGACCTGCGTTCACTCTCACCCGCTGCGTCTTCCTTTACAGAACTCTCCACGCTCTAAAAATGACTTGTTCCTAACGTAATGTATTATAGTAATTTCATATTAATTTTCTTGCTTTCTCTCTATATGTGTTGAAATGTGTGTGTGTGTTTTAAATATGTTCATAGTTTTAAATATGTAAATCAGGTATGTGATTTTAAA
Organism: Lutra lutra; assembly: GCF_902655055.1. Taxonomy (NCBI): domain Eukaryota; kingdom Metazoa; phylum Chordata; class Mammalia; order Carnivora; family Mustelidae; genus Lutra; species Lutra lutra. The sequence continues at coordinate 2,010,509 of NC_062289.1, read as the reverse complement.
TATTAAAATATAGACAATAAAGTGTCTATTCTCCACTATTTCCTCTATTTCCTTATGGGTGAACATTTGCACAGTTTTGGTTTTTCTCGTTAATTTTTATTTTCTTCAGTGTCAGTAGGTAAATAGAATTCTTGTTCTCAACCCACCTGTTTAGGTCTTACTTTTGTGTGCACAGATGTAACAGGCTGCAGACGCGGAACGGGTCCTGCTCTAGGCGCTAACCGCTGTTCAGCCCCTGGCTGCCCTCACATAGCGCTGTGTCCTGGACGTCCCTCTCCCCCAGTAAGGAGGGATTTCCCCTCCTTTACTTACAGAGCCACAGCATGTCATTGTCCCCTACTGATAGGGCTATTTTCAGCCCTGTTACAATAAAACAGAGTGGCAGTGAGTAGCCTTTTGCATAAGTCAATCATGAATTTTTAAAATTAATTAATTTATTTATTTATTTTGCCTGTTCTGCACTTAGCTTCATCAGGGAACACTGCGAAGATCCCTTGTAGCTCTTGTCTCCGTTTGCCATCTGGAGCTGGTCATGACAAGGTTTACTACTTTTCTCAAACTTCCCTCTTCGAAGTTCGGTTTTAAAATACTCTTTAGAAACAAATGCTACAGGCTACAAGCTGATTTGACTTTACCAAAAACTACTGACATATTTTTTTACTAACAATTCTAGTATGTATTCCTTTCTCCTCTTATACACTGTTCAGATAGCTTCACTGTTTAGGACCTTATGATGCACCAGTGAGGAACTCAGGACAAGATCTTGACCCAGGACGCGACGTCTGAGGCTGCCAGCCACACGGATATTTGAGGGAGTGTGTTTCACAGAAGGTAGTCATTAGAGGGAGAGAGGACAGCACATCTGAGAAATGGCAAAACAGGCATTTTGCTGGAGAGTGGGAGGTGATGGCGACATGAGGGCGAGGCTAGAGGTCAGAAGCCAGAGACCGTCAGGCCCCGTTGAACATGAGTTTGTTCTTTCTCAGAAATGGAGAGCAGGGGAGTGCCGGGATTTGGCTGACATTTTCCAGGAACCTCTCTGGCTGGCCTTTGGAAAGAGGCAGTAGGACAGTAAGGGGTGAAACCAGGAACTTTCCAGATGCTGGGCGCTAGCACGGCAGAAGGGGCTGTGGCTCTGTCCACCTGTAGTGGAAACGGTTGGCGACATTTCAGATGATCCTTGAAGGTAGAGCAACACGATTTCCTAAAGATTGCATTTCATATGAAATGTGAGAAAAAGATTCTGAGAGTGTACACAGTTTGGACTCGGGGACAGAAGTGACTTGTCCAGGCATCTCCAGACTCAGCAATGTTAAACCACTTCCCAGTGAATTCCAGCAACCCTTTCCTCAGGTTTTGAGAGTTAAACTGAACGACTATATAAGCCTTCCCTGTTTCAGACCAAGGATGCTATTAGATATGAAGAAACGGACATTGTTCCAGACGCCTACAAATGGACGAAGAGTAATTTCTAATCTGTACTTACATCCTGTTTGTTTTTTTATAACAAACACATTCCCCAAAACCTTTAAAATCTTGGGGATGCTGGAAGTCAGGCTCATGAACACGCCAGGGGAATGGGCTATTTTGGTCTTTCTGTTATCTTTGGTTCATAATGGAAAATGCAAGGATATGATCGATACATATTTTCTTATTGTAGTAAAACCCATTAGAAATTATTTTAAGCTTATTAGTCCTAAAATATATGAGGGAACATAAGTTTGATGTTGTCCAGATATAAATAGGTTCTTGTTCTTGGAATATCCCAAACACACACACGGCAAACTCAGCTTTCTAGTGGCAAGCTATTATACCCCTTGTCTGCCCGTGACAGCCTCCTTGGCTCTGAGGGAAGTGATTACATCCTCTGCTCAGGCCAAGGCAGGAGGCAATAGAAATTGGAAATTAGTTTTGGCATGTTGGCCACGTGGACTGGCATTTATGTCACACTTATTATTGGCCTGGAAGGTATGGGAATCAGGGGGGATGGACTTGAGTGCTAGAACCTAAAACACTTGCATTTCAAATATATGGTAATTTTATAGCTTTGAAACCAATCCCTCCACTTAACAGTGATCGCTGAACAATGAAAGATAACACAGAGTTTAGCCTGTACTGTATTTTCAATCTGCTACATTTTGAAGAGAAACTGTGAAAATTTCAAAAACATTAGAAATTACGATTATTTTCCCCATCAAAACTTTAAATTCTGTCCTAAATGAAAAACATTTTGAGATGATTATCTCGAAAATGGGCAACCAACTTGACATGGAGAAGAAAAACACCATAAGGAAAACAAATTCAGACATTACTTTCCCAACACAGAATCCTGCAAACCGCCTGTTCATTTCCCCAAGCTACAGATTTGACTAAGCATAAGAATTTGAATATATTCTTGAGTCGATTCAAGGAACGCTAATGCGCGTTCTTCCATTTCCTAACACGACGTCGCTTCTCTGACAAGCGCAGACGAGCTGCTTCAGACTCGAGCTCTGGCTCGGTTTATGACCTTAGGCAAATCACATTCTTTTTCTATCATAGATTTCTCATCTGTAAAATGATTATGCCATTTTCCCTCACATCTAGACACAAATGACTGTCTTAATGGCTTTCCAGCACCATTACACTAAGCAGCACAAAATACTAAAAAGAAAGAGACAACCATTCAAAATAAAACCAAAACTTGGAGTCTCGTCTGCAGGTGTGCCTGTCACTTCCTCCCCAACATTATCAAGCTGACAAAGTTTGGGGGAAAATGGAATATGTGAATGCACCATTTTGTCTCTCTCCCCCCTTTCAGATGCAGATGGGGGCCTCAGGACATGGCCCTCCCCAGCGGAGGCCACCGACTGTCCCAGAGCTGCTTGGGACCCCTGGGGCTGGGACCCGTCTCTCTTCGTTCGTGATGGCAATAAGCTAAGCTGCCTTTCGGTGGAAATATCTGTGTGTTTGTAGAATGTGATTCTTTGTAAATGCAGCTGATGATTCGCCTCCATTGCTGGGCATGATGACTGATAACGGGGAGCTACAACTGCTCTAATGCCCATGAAGATTAATAACGTGCATCTTCATAAACCATGAGTATCAGATCCCTGGAGAGTTTATTTAAAATGTCAATGCCAAGATCAAATCCAGGACAGTCTTCCAGGTGACAAGTACCCCCACGTGTGGCTGACCAGCCCATTTTAGGGTGTCCACAAAGCCCTTGTCCAGGCTCTGCTGTCAGTCTGGTTTGAGTCTTCTGTTGTGATCCCTGTTCTGTATAATCTTGTGAAAACCTCTGTCCTGGTAGGGGGCAGGCACGACAAGCCACGGCAGACCCTCCCCAAAGCCCCCAGCAGCTGCGGGAAGCATGGGCTCAGCCGTGAGTCTACTGTCTCCAGACACCCAGGAAGGAAGTGCGGGTCAGTTCATAGCCAGAAAGGGCATCTTTGAAGACTTCTGTTCAAACCACTTCTGTAGTAGAGCATTGCAATTTTCTGGACATGTAAGAACACGTTGCTGGTGTGGACTTTTTGACTTAAGAAGTTCACACCATCAGAGGAGGCTAGCCTAGAATTCAGTGTCTCTCCTTGGGTCTCAATGACCTGAATTTTAATCCCATCTATGCCATATATTATCTTAAACTCTTTGTCCATCACATTCCTCCAATTGTGAGAGAGGGATGGAGTGGAAACTGCTTCATAAAACTCCTGTAAACACTACATAAGGAATGCCACGAAAGCATTTGGAATAAACCTGACATAAAACAAACCAATTATAACTGTTGTTGTTAACTTCAGGACAAGAAAAACACATTCCCCAGCCCGGGGTGGGCTCTTTTCAGAAATCCGGCACACACGAGGCTTGGAGTCCAGCAGAACCCCCCACCCAACAACACCCCAGCGCCCTGAAAGTGTTTCAGTTGTGCGGCTTCTATCTTCTCAGCTCTGAGAGCAGTTGAGTTGAGCCCGGGGCTCCCAAAATCGTGGCTGATCTCCGTCTGTCACAAGCAAAGTTTTCTAGTTATTCTGGTGCCCATGGCAAACGCGGCTGTTTTCTGCTTGGGCTGTGAGATCCGCATGTTATGTGGCACCAGAGAACCGAGCACCTCACCCGTGGAGGGCAGACTGGTGCCTCCGAGCCCATCAGAGGTCCAGCAATTGTCCACGGAGTCCTCTGTTCAGCAGCACCACCGCTCAGCTACTTGGGGAGATCTAGTCAGAATTCTACTTTCCCTCTGCGTCTGTCATTCAAGGCTGAGCAACAACTGAAGGTTGAGCATCAGCCTCACGGCCTCTAAGCTTGAAGCCAGACCGGCCAGACACAGGAGAGTTCAGCCTCCTCTGCCCCCTGTCCTGATCGACTTCAGCGAGACCTGCCACCAAGGGCTTCCCGTCTGCTCCTCGAGACAGACTCCCACCTGGCTAATGCTTCCTTCTGGCTAATTCCGCTTCCCACTCTTCCTGGTGGAGCCTCCAGCAGACAGTAAACGAGCGAATTACACAACAGCAGACCAGCAAGAGGGATCAGTGCTCTTCAGTCTGTGGGTCAAGAGCCGCGAATGGGCCATAAAATTAATTTGATCGGCAGCAACCGCGCTAGTGCAGAGGAAGGGGAAGAAAATGTCAAACACCAGAACGCAGCCCATTGCGTGTGCACCTGCGTTGCGGATTGCGGTGTAAAAACAATGTCCTACTCTAGAGCAAAGTCAGAGCTTAGAATCAGCCATGATGTGCCCCTTCTATGACAGAAACTTAGAAATCAAATCGAAAACACACATTTGAAAACACACACGAGTATGTAGGTAAATGAAAGGCCATCCCCAGAAACCACAAGAGCAGAAGGACCAGAGAAGCTGACGGCAGCTCCCGCACGTGGCAGGAGGGGTGTGTGAGGAGGGCAGTTTCCCGTGGCGCAACCCAGAGCTTGGGTTCAGTGGCTCCTGAGGTTACAAAAGCCTGGGGCCAGAGCCAGCGCGCGTGCGTAAATGAGAACCGGCTGCCACTGACCGTCCTCCCCACCGCCCATCAGCTCTGGTCCAAGTGTGGAATAGAAAGAATGCACGTGCCCTTGTCAGGAAGAGGAAAATAGGACTCTGTGGAGAAGATCGTCTCGTGTGTACCGCATACACACATGCACACACCCAATCTTAGAAGAAAACTGTGTAGAGATAAATACACATATAGTCACTAAAATAAGATACAACGGCTGGAAACCAGCTGGAGAAATGATCAGAGAGTCACCGGAGAGGGCAAGGAAATGATCTGTGGTGCACACGAGCATCTGCCTCCCAGCCCTGGGTGGGGCCCCAGCACCCAGCGCCATGGCTTCGGGAGGTCGGGCCTTTGGAAAGTGATTAAGTTTAGATGAGGTCCTGAGGGTGGAGCCCTGCTGGGGTTCGTGTCCTCAGCAGAAGGGAAGAACGTGGCATGCCCATGTCCAGGAGAGGCACGAGGACACATGCCTCTATCTGCATGCCAGGTACAGAGCCCTCGCCCAGGAGCCGGGGGGTGGGGGGTGGGGCAGAGCCTTGACCTTGGACTTGCAGCCTCCAGGCTGTGACACACTGAGTTCCGTCGTCCAAGCCACCTCGTTTGTGGTGTTTGGTTAGAGCAGGCCGAGTGGGTGAAGACGACCTAGAACAAAGTGTACAACTATAAAATGTGATGGGAGATTAAATTACGGGAGAAAGTTTAAGAGCAACAGTGAATACAAAGGAAAGATCCAAAATCAATTTAGTGGGAGAATTAGAAGGAAAAAAAAAAAAAAGCTGGAATATGGGAGATAGTCCTTGAGAATTTCCTGGAATTGGTGGGAGATGTGACTACCCGGATAGCATAATGAAATCCAACAGGTGGTATAAAGACGAGTCAACCCTCAGGTACGCACAATAAGAAAATGTCTGCAGTTGGAAATGGGGGACATTTACAGCACTAAGACTTTTTAGTGCAACGATGAAGGCCAGGAAAAAGTGGAAACTCTGTTCTAATGCTCGGGGAAAACAGCTGTCATCCTAGAAAAAGTGCTGCTCACAGTTAGCCCTGTGCTCTGGCAGCAAAGGTGAAACAGAGACATGTTCAGGCGTATTACGTGCAGAGGCTCTCGGTGAAGGACCATGAGATGGTGCGGGTCAGAGAGGTGGAGCCTGAGCTCTAATGGCCACCAGGGAGAAAGGGGCCCATAGCACTCTGAGGCCTGTTCCCTGCAGCAGTGAGGAAGAGCTGACCTCAGCTATGGGCACGGGGCCTGCAACATGGGGCCACTGGTGGGACGGCCACTGAGGCCACAAAACAGCCCAGAAGCTTGTGCTGTGGCCACAGCCGCTGAAAGCACAGGGCGTTTACCCTGTGGACAGTCAGGTGGAGTGTGACAGGGGGAGCCCAGGCCCAGATGCTGGGGCGACGGCCCTGTTGCCCACGGTCTGGGGGTGACCTGACGTCCACCTGTGCATCTGTCCAGCCACATCCCCAGCAGCTCAGTGCACAGATCAGGTCACCACGCAGATGGGAAACAGCGCCCTTGGGGGGAGAAGAGATGCCGAGCATCACACTCCCCCTCAGACTCTCCACTTGCTCGGTTTAGTGAGTATGAAGAAATTAATCCGTAAAAATGAGCTAGAGGCAAAAATATAAGACATTAGCCAGAACATCAGAAAACAATGAAATGAAAATCCTAAATGATGAAATGCGCGTACACAATGTTTGATCCACACTTACTTACGCCAGAAACCCAACACACACGCTGGAGGAAGTAGGAAACAGAGAATGGTGGGGGTAAGGTCTAAGGGGCCTACCCCACGTGACAGGGTGGTGAGGACATGCGGGGCCACGGGGAAGACGGGGGCTGGCGACACCTGCTTGCAGGGGGCCAGAGAGCAGGGCGTCCGTCACATTCCCGGGAGCCTGGCCGGGATCTGTGGGCACCATTGACACACAGAGAGTGAAGTTCACATCAAATAAGGCCAAAGAGACCCAAATGTGTACACACTGTATCGAAGCTTCACAGTACTTGGGACAGCAAGCCGATGTCACAGCGACGGGGAGGACACGGACAACACTCAGAAGAGACGCAACCGTGGAGGTGTCTGCTGACTGATCAGCAGGATGACGGGGACACCAGACGCTGACCGAGCAGTGGGACGAGGGGGGCACCGGACGTTGAGGAGGTCGTGCTGAAGTCTGTGAGTTCATCAGAAGGAATCTTCTCTCACATAATCTTTAAAGTGAATACCCAAAAAAGAAAACAGCCGATGACCATCAGGTAATCCGGGAAATAAGAAGAAATGATGAGAAATGAAATCAGTAAATAGAACAACGAACGTAAAGAACTTTTCCTGTATTAAACACTAGGGCTATCTCCTAAGTCTAGTTTTGGAAGGACAGAGCTGACCTGCCAACGTATTTGTTGTGAGGCAGCAGGAGGTGATTCGATCATTATCTTCTCAGGGAGAGAATGACAACTGATTATAGACCATCTTACAGGTGGTGAAATGACACATTGTGTCTTTCAAATACATTAAGTATCATATACACCTTAAAACCTGAAGGGTAAAAAAGGAAGAAGATACCTAATCAAGTGAAAACAAGCAAACAACGAACATAAAAAGAAGCCTGGACGGGGACAAATGTGGATGACAGCATACTGTGGGAGAAAGAAGTCCAAAGTTATCAACAAAGAGAGTGACTCAGGATGGATCTCCAAACCACTCTACAATCTAATTATACCGCGAGCACACACACAGATGGAAAATACACTTTTCATTGTTCAGATAATGCATATCCGAGACAGAAGGACACAGACCTCTGGAAATTAAGAACTGTAAATAATGCCAGACTCAGAGAAAAGGCACCACACATCCACGAGCTGGTCCCGACTGGCAGGGCTGCCCGTCTTTGGCAGAGCTGAACCTAGAACCTTCAGAGAAGGGGTTCGACGGACACAAGGGCTGACTTCTCCTCGGTCGGGAAGTATCTTTTCTCTTCTCCCAAATAGAGACCATAATCATGGTCCTGGGATGGACGCACTTTTCGGCTGTCCACACGTTGGTTTTGTTCGGACTCCACTAATCCAGCACGGCCAGGATTCTTCCATTTCCTCACGCTGTCTGTGCACAAGAGTGGTGACTATGGACCGCCTTGTTCACAGTCGGGGAACAGGACCACCTGCTGCCCAGAACTGCCCTGTCCTTGCGGGACATTTAGGTATCGGAACGTAGGACTTACTGTCAACAGCAATCTCCGCTCGGCATGACAGACAAAGATGCAGCTTTGCACCTGGATTTTACTCACCTTCCTTGCTCACCGTCCTCTCTTCCTTCTCAGACTTAGGCCTGGGGCTTTTGTTTCTTCTTCCTAGAGGATGACCCTCCAACTTCTACCATGTTCATGGCAGCAAATGGTCTCCCTTTTTGTCAGCAGAAAATGTTTATTTCATGACGTTTTTGTCATCCTCTCTCTTTGGGTTTAGACTCATCAGCTGGTTTATTTGGGTCAGCTTCTAAAGACCCTGTTAGACTGGGATCTAACGTCACTATTTACTATGGGGAAGACAGCAGTCGGGTATTTCCATTTGTTGTTGTTGTTGTTGTTTAACCATTTTTTTTTATTTTTTTTTTCAGCATAACAATATTCATTGTTTTTGCACCGCACCCAGTGCTCCATGCAGTCCATGCCCTCTCCAATACCCACCACCTGGATCCCCCAACCTCCCACCCCCCACCCCTTCAAACCCCTCAGATTGTTTTTCAGAGTCCATAGTCTCTCATGGTTCACCTCCCCTTCCAACTTCCCTCAACTCCCTTCTCCTCTCCATCTCCCCTTGTCCTCCATGCTATTTGTTATGCTCCACAAATGAGTGAAACCACATGATAATTGACTCTCTCTGCTTGACTGATTTCACTCAGCATAATCTCTTCCAGTCCCGTCCATGTTGCTACAAAAGTTGGGGATTCATCCTTTCTGATGGAGGCATAATACTCCATAGTGTATATGGACCACATCTTCCTTATCCATCCGTCCAGTGAAGGGCATCTTGGTTCTTTCCACAGTTTGGCGACCGTGGCCATTGCTGCTATGAACATTGGGGTACAGATGGCCCTTCTTTTCACTACATCTGTATCTTTGGGGTAAACAGCCAGTAGTTCAATGGCAGGGTCATAGGGAAGCTCTATATTTCATTTCTTGAGGAATCTCCACACGGTTCTCCAAAGAGGCTGCACCAACCTGCATTCCCACCAACAGTGTAAGAGGGTTCCCCTTTCTCCACATCCTCTCCAACACATGTTGTTTCCTGTCTCGTTAATTTTGGCCATTCTAACTGGTGTAAGGTGGTATCTCAAGGTGGTTTTAATTTGAATCTCCCTGATGGCTAGTGATGATGAACATTTTTTCATGTGTCTGATAGCCATTTGTATGTCTTCATTGGAGAAGTGTCTGTTCATATCCTCTGCCCATTTTTTTTTATATGATTGTCTTTTGTTTGTGTTGAGTTTGAGGAGTTCTTTATAGATCCTGGATATCAACCTTTTGTCTGTACTGTCATTTGCAAATATCTTCCTTTTTAAGGAAAACTGTCTTTTTTGAGGAAAACTGTTTTTTTTTTTTTTTTTTTTTTTTTTAAGGAAAACCCACTGATCCACCCAGACACTCAGGGTTATGGATTTCTTTTGCTTTGTCCAGTGAAGTCGGCTCATGGATAAATCTGAAAATTAGTATTTTTATTAATTCTGGAATACTCTCAGCATTATTCTTTTAAATATGCTCTCTCAGGGTACCTGGGTGGCTCAGTGGGCTAAAGTCTCTGCCTTTGGCTCAGGTTATGATCTCAGGGTCCTGGGATCGAGTCCCACATCAGGCTCTCTGCTTGGCGGGGAGCCTGCTTCTCCACCCCCCTTTCTGCTGCCTCTCTGCCTACTTGTGATTCCTGTCAAATAAATAAAATCTTAATAAATAAATAAATAAATATGCTCTCTCTCCCCCATTTCCGTTTTCCCCATCAGCACCCTTAGCTCTGAGTAGATGTATGTTGGATCCCCTCACTCCATCCTTTGTGTCTTTGGACCTCAACTTTATATCGTTTCCCTCCTCTCTTTATTTCTTTTGTGTTGTAGTCTTAGAACTGTATTCAGATACATTTTCTGCTTAACCAACCATTGATTTTAATATCGGTGTGACAGAGATACATTGAAATATAAATGTATTCAAACAGAGAAAGGTTCAGTCAGCACAGGGAAAGAGGTTAAAGTTCTACATCAACAAAGAGATAGAAAATTAAGGCAGCTAGTTTAGATAGATATATCTCTGATCAGACTGACAGGTTGAAAATAATAGGATTTTCTGTGTCTGGTCATATGGCAATGAGAGGTCTGGTAAAACAAAATACTCCTAAAACAAAACAAAACAAAACAAAACAAAACAAAACAAAAAATATACCTCATTGCTGGAGAAAAAAAAAATCATGAACAAATTAAAAAGAATTGGGTTCATTTTGAGTTAAGCTGGGACCCAAGCTAGAGAGGTGAGTAAAATCTACCTGGGAAGGCAAGGAGATGAGGAGAACTGAAGCCTGGAAATCAAGGCTTATGTGTGCCAACATTTCGGGGGGGACAGGCGCTGTTCCAGGGAACTGAGAAGGGATGTCGGTGCACAAAGACTCACCACAGTTCAGGGCAAATGCACTGTCTGTGCAGAAAACCAGAACTACCTTCTGGTTCTGTGATCTTGTCGCTCCATCAGGGCAAAGGCTTCAAGGGCAAAGCAGCGCCACTGCTACTGAGTATATTTACAGTAAGTGTGAACTGCTGCTCTCTAAGAAGTCTTGTACTTCGTCACGACTGTCTGACTCTGAAGACGTCATTAATGAGGCAAATGATTACAGCAAGCCTGTCTTGCTATCGTAATAATCATTAAAATATGTATGTATGTATGTATATATATATACACACACATATATGTATATATATATATATATATATATATATACGCCCCAAATTGCAAACAGTATGCAACGGCATAGAAGTGGGTTTGGAAACAACTCCAGTATGCCCTGGGGCATTCAGTCCAATTGCCTGTTTGGACAGATAATATGATTTCATGCAGACACTAATGGTAAATATTGCAAAGTTAGAAGATAAGTGGGTTTTAATCATTTAATTTTGTTCCCCGATAATGGAAATTGAACACATGACAAACGGCCGTCCAGTTTGACTGGCGCTGGTCCATCATTTGTTGCTACGCAATTCCATTAGAAAAATTAGCTGCAGCATCAATGGCGCTGGGGCTCTCTGGAAAAAGGCAACTTCATCTCAGCTCTGATCCCGATGGGCGCCGGCCTTCCCTCCAAAACTGTGAACCTACTGCCATCTGCTGGCTTGGGGGCCCTTAATAAATGTGCTTTTAGGTTTTATTTAGCTTCCAGAAAAATCTAATCCTGGTCCCAAACACTGTGGCCTTCATTAATTTTTCTAAGAATATAAACATATAATGCATCGGAAACTAAGCTAAAAACCGCACAGATATTGGCCCCCAGTGCCGTGTGCTGATGGCCCAGAAGGCACTTCTGTATCCCCTGTAGACCCCAGATCATCCTGATGAAGCCCTGTCGTCATCACATAGGCTGGGATGTACGACCAAAACGGACGTGTCATGTAATGCACTCACACAACTTTAATATGAAGTGTTGTACTTAGAAGGTGTTTAATATGCTTTAAATATCAGGGTTAAATGTTGTAAAACATAGAAGGACTCATTATACTCAGTGTTTTTCTTCTCTGTTGAGCAAAGAGGAGTGAGAAGTCAGGGAAACAGGAGAAGTTAGGGTTCATCCCAAGGCGGGACTCTTTTGATGGTAAGAGGGGGAGTGTTCAGGCCGGGAGGGCTTCTTGGACACAGTGGTGCTGGGCCAGGTCTTGTTGCAGGAGAGGACACTGGGGTTGATGCCATAAGAAACTGGGCAGCTAGGGAAGGAGCAGGGGCTGGAGTTTGCTGGAATGTCGGGTGTGAGCAGGGAAGTTGGGGGGACAGAAAGGCAGGTGGGGGCAGATTCACGGAGTTTGAAATCGGGATTCATTTGACAGAGTAGAACCAGCTCAGAAACTGAAATCCTGAATGAGAGCATCCCTGGTCGGGAGCAATTTTATTTTATTCCGCACTTTCCACGAGCCAGGCAGTGCTCTAAGTGGAAGGACATAGAGAAATAAGGAGCCATTCCAGCCCCTGCCACCGTGGGCTGCGTGCCCAGGGCGGAGACCTAGGCAGAGGGATACAGGAGGGCTTCAAGGGCGGGGCCCAGGCAGGGACAGGGAGCTGGGTGTGGACGGAGCAGCCGACTCTCCCTGGTATGTGGACGGACCTTGATGCGGGAAGTGGTCAAAGTAGGCCCAGCGCGATGGGCAGAGGCATTTTGGGCCGGGGGGCCAGGAGCAAGCATGCCAGACGGGGCTCAAGGCTGCCAACACCGTGAGTGGAGTGTGAAGACCAGCCCCAGGCTCGGGCAGCCGGAAGCCAGACAAGCCCGTGTCTGAGGGCTGCCCTTCCAGAGTCAAGTGCAGTGTGGCAGTCTCGGGGTACCTGCGGTGACTCATTCTCTCTGAGATGCAGACTTTGGAACAGCAAGCAAGGGGGGACTGTTGCAAAGTGAGGCTGGACAGACCCATTGGAGTGGCTTAGAACGCCCTGCACACAAATGGAAAGTCAGCCCCAGGAGGGGTGGGCCGGGCAGTGAGGGTCTATGGCACGCTGGGGGCTGGGGGACGGTCTGGCTCTGATGGTCCGGGACCTGGAGCATCAGCCCAGGCAAGGCTGCTCTGGAGACGACAGGCAGACGGCCTCCTTCTGCTGACCCGTGCTAGGAACCCCTGTTTTGCCTCAGGGGCCCTGCCGGGGTCCTCCTGCGGCAGGTAGAATGATGGAGAGGCCAGTGAGCACCCGTGCGCATCCCCCGCACCCCGCCCCACTCCCTCCACCGCGGAACCCCCGACACAGCCCGGGTCAGAGCCTCTCACGGCTGCTGGGGCTGTGCGCGGTCCTGCGGCCGCGAGCCCCTGAGGTCCGCGGAGACGGAGGGCAGGTGAGTTCGCGCCGGTCTGGAGGCCCTGCGGGTGCGCCCGCAGCCCTTCCGGGGTGAGCGGAGCAGGCTCCGGGCGCGCCCTGAAAGCTTGCGAGCGACAGGAGAAGAGTCTCAGGAAGCAGAGCGGCCAACGGTGAGGCCAGCGGCTGCAGGGAGAAGGGCGGGGAGAGCCGGGGCGGCGGGTCTGGCTCCATTCCAAGGCCCACGTCGGCTTCTGCTTCTGTGTCTGCGCTTACCCGCTCGCTCCGCCCGCCCCTAACTGGTGATGGTTCTCACACGTTGATCAGACTTCGCCCGCTCCTCTGAGCTACGCAAGCGGGCAAAGCGCACTATCCGGGTGACGTTTCCACTTTTAAGATTCAACAAAACCTTAAGTTTGAAGTTCACGAGGAAAGCTGAATTCCTCCCCCGTTGTCGGGTGACGAGCAATCACCTGGGACCCGCCCGGCCCCTACGCACACCCAGTCAGTCCCAGCTTACCCCGATTTTGTCCGCCAGTGGCCCAGGAACCCGTCCACCTCCTCAGCCCTGCCCCCCCCCCACATTCCTACCAGGACCCGGGATAACCTCCCCGCTGGCCTTTCTCCCTTCCTTCAGACCTGCCTGCACTCCTTTCCGCACACCGCCCCGCAGTGAACCTTACAAAACAAACCGCCACTGCTGTGTATAGTGAGCGACCCCCACAGGGACAGAAACAAAGCAAGTGTTAGAAAAGGTGTCATGTAGAGATTAGGTTCTTTCAAGGTTTTTGGAAAACCTGGAATGCAGAGGTTGGGGTCGTTCCCCTGCTATGTTCACCCAGGTATCAACTGGGTGTGTGACCCGGCCATCTCGTAGACTGCACTGGGGTCCAGCTGGGAGAGTGCTGGGGAGAGCCACCAGCACCACCGCCAACCCCACAGCGGGACCCCACCGACCCTGCCAGAGCTCACCTCCCACCCACACGCCTGCATCACGTGGAACCCTGCTGCCCGTGGACTAGGGAATCTTCCAGCATCTTCACTGGGAGGAGAGCATAGAGGGACGCCTGTCAAGGCATCTGCTCTGTTCTGAGAGGATCTCCCAGGAACTCGTTATCTTGGAGCTTGATGAAGACAGGGAAGGAATTTGCTAAGAATGACTGAATCCACACACAGCGGGGAACACGAGCAGTAGTTCCCAAGATGCCGTAAAGCCCAAGTCACAGATCCAAGGCTGGTCTGCAGTGGTTTCTCAGAGATGGGCCAGTGGCGAACACAGTGAGGTGACTTTGGGAACAGTCTAGAGAAGCTGTGCCCTTCCCTTCCCCTCACCACACAGCTGTGCAAGGAAGCCACCTCTCTTGGAAGGGCCGTCATAGTGAACTCGCACTCTGTGCTTGTGCATTTTCTCCCCACTAGTCCTCTCTCTGCGTGACTTCTGTCTAATCGGCTGGAGGCCAAGGGCAGGTTCCCTCTGGGGGAACCTCTGGGCCTGTACCTGGGGTCGTGTGGATGGGTGGGCATCCCCTTGCTGGAGTCAGTGAGCTCATGCTGCCGGGAAGGAAAGGGCCGCTTGGAGCCTGGTTGCCAAGAAGTATCTCTCGGATTCCAGAAGAAAAAAGCTCTATTTTGGGTGGACCCACAGACACTTGAAAGCAGGATGAGAAGCACCTTCTGGCAGCTTCCTGGAGAAAAGACCAGGTCCCTCCGGTAGCTCTCGGCTTGCCCAGTACCTGCGGACGTCTGCAGACGTGGGGCATGGAGAACAGCGTGGGGTACCACTTCTGTCCTTCCCGTGTAGCCAAGGAGAAAGGCATTTCTAGAGTCAACACTGACCACGAAGGGATGTGCCAGGCAGGGGAGGGTGGGCAGAATGTGCAAGCGCAGGGAGTCACTACTAGAGGGACCAGCGAGCGACAGGGAGCTCTGAGTCTAGAACTCGTGTCCTCCTGTCTTCGGACAGCGCACAGTAGGGCAGCAGGAGAGGAAATAATATTCATTAATTAGCCGATGAGGAATTCTAGAAGGGCTTCGAATTATTACAGATAGATGGAGTGGATGAGCTGCTCATTCTTGAAGTCAGTTAATGAATAGGAGGAATTTTGTACCTGTTGGGCATTTTCCACAATAACAGGTTAGAAATAAATACATGAAAAAAATATAAGAGAAAAGAATCTGACATAAAATTCAAATATTTGTTCAATAATTTTAAAGGGCTCAAAATATCTTTAGCCGATGATGTAGGAGACATGGTTTATGTGTGCTCAACGCCATTAATATCCTTTGTTTTTAAAAACACAAGAAAAAACCTCATGAACAGACAACTTACAACTTTAAGATTTCTAGGAAAACTGAAGATGTAAACCAGTTTTTATGATGATCATTGTCATTGTATGTTCACGTGCTGTAGCAACAGCATCTCTTATTCTACATGATGTTGATTGTTATAATTTTTACCTAAACTTTGATTTTTCCCCCCAAACAAATGCATTGTTGAGAAGGAAAAAGATGCACCAGGACTGGTTTCTTCTAAAGAATTCTCCCAAGCCCAGATTTTATACTCATGGGAAATAAAATGCGGCTTTCTAAAGCCTGATTTTTCTGCAATTTCAGGCTTGGTGGCCTTTTTTCCACTAGAGGGCCCTGTGGGTAAGAGAAAATTCTTAAAATCAAAACTTTTGAAGCTATTTCAAATGCATGCCATCTTACCAATTATACTCTCTTGGTGATTTTGGCTTAATACTCAGAGATGTCTTATTTTTATGGAACTAAGAAATAGTAAAGTCTAAATATCTCTAGATAATTTTTTTCCTGAATTTTTGCCTTGTTAATAGTTGCTCTGAGAAACGTTTGTACTGTAATAAATCTTTGTCCTTTTCTTTCTTTATTAGGAGTTATAGTCAGCACTAATTACTCTCAGATTTAAAATTCTCTGATGAGCCAATGTCTTATTGATACTTCAACACTCAGCTCTTTCAAAATTCAATGGTATTCCAAGAAGACTTTGAAAAATATTAATAGTGGTATATAACACACAGAATATGAGTTCTTAGATGGGATCTGCACTCATTCACACAAATTTAAATATTGACTTCTCATCTAATTGTAAATGTCAGAGAAAAATGTGATGTGGACTTCATAGCTACTTGTTTTTTATATAAACCCCAGCACATCCTTATATCCATCGATGAATGTGAACAAGCAGGATTTTAAATTTTAGCTGTTGATGTTACAAGCTCGACAGAAGGGAGAGAGTGGTCAGTACCCAGTGTTAGTACACTGCATTATCTAAAACATCAAGTTTTCAGTAAAAATATGAGTTATACAAAGAAATAGCAGAGTATAACCTAGACATGGGGAGGAGACACCTTACTTCAGGATTGAGAGACAAAGATTTTCAAGCAGGACTTATAAATACATTCCAATAACTTAAGATATCCATGCTTAAAGAAATAAAAAAAGAAATGTATGATTGTGGTGATAGTCAAATAGAGAATATCAATATGAGAGGATACAGATTATACAAAAAAACAGAACAAATGGAAATACTAGATTTCAGAAGCACAATAACTGACATGAAAAATTCACTAAGGGACTTAATGGTAGATCCTATCTAATTGTCATTAGATAAAAGAAGAAGACTTATACCTTCAGCAAACTTGAAGATAGATCAATAGGTATAGAATTGAAAGAAAAGAGAGAGGAAAATGGACAGACCCTCAGAGACACATGAGGCACAGTTAGTACATTGACATCATATACTGACAGCACCAGAAGGAAAGATGAGAGGGAAGGTTGCGGAGAAAATATTGAAAAGGAAATAAGGGAAGCCTGACCAGGGAGCCTGGTCACAGAGTCAGCCGAGCATGGAGTCAGGTCAGTGGCACCCCCCAACTTCTGACAAAACTGGAGGGGGAACCAAGCACAAAGCCCAGAGCTGAGCAACGTAGTGACTGACAGGAAGAATTCAACAGAGAGCTTCAGGCTCAGCCAAGCAGAGGATGGCACTAGTGAAGTCAAAGATAACTTATTGGAAACTATGCAATCAGAGGAGCAAAAGAGGACAGAATGCTTAAAGTGGAGGAAGTCTACAGACACTGATAAAAGAAACAACCTACAATTGTTAGAGTTCTGGAAGGAGAAGTGGGGAGCGAAGGACAGAAAGTTATTTAAAGAAATAATGGCAGAGGAGTACCTGGGTGGCTCAAACAGTTAAGCACATCCGACTCTTGGTTTCAGCTCGGGTCATGATCTTAGGGTTGTGATCTCGGGTCATGATCTTAGGGTTGTGATCTCGGGTCATGATCTCAGGGTCCTGAGATTGAGCCTTGCATAATGGTCCATGCTCAGTGCAGAGTCTACTTGTCCCTCCCCTTCCCCTCTGTCTGCTTACATGTAAATAAACAGGATCTTTTTTAAAAGATGAAACAGAAATAATGGCAGAGAATGTCCTAAATGTGGGGAGAGTGTTGCACATCCAAGTTCATGAAGCACAAAGGATTTCAAAAAGTTTCAACTCAAAAAAAATCTCTAAGACACATAATATAGGATCCCAAATCAAAGGAAAAAAAAAAGAATTTTAAAAGCAGCAACAGAAAAATAAATTTCTCCCATACAAGGGAGCCCCCCCCCCAGACTATCAGCAGATTTCTCAGTGGAAACCTTGCAGGTAGGAGGGAGAAGGATGATGTATTCAAAGCTCTAAAATAAACAAACAAAAACTGCCAACTGAGGATACTTTACCTGGCAAAGTAATACTACAAAATGAAGGTGAGAAAGACTTTCTAAGACAAATGGAACCTGAGGGAGTTCGTCATAAGACCTGCCTTACAGGAAGTGCAGTAAGGCTGCTCTTTGCTGAAAGCTGAAGGATGCTGACCAGTGACATGAAAACATGCACAACACAATGGTTAAGTCAGTACATAGCACTCCTCCTATACCGTCATATGGTGGTGTGTTAATCATTTATCTCCAGTGTAAAGGTTAAGGAACAAGAGTATTAAAAATAACTGTATCTACAAGAATTTTAATAAATATGTAATATAAAAAGATGTAAACTGTGCAAATAAAAAACATAAAATATAGGGGCATCCACGGGTCACATTTTTTATGCAATCAAAGTTGTTACCAGCTTAAAATAGGCTGGTATCTGTATAAGATGCTTTATGTAAGACTCATGGCAACCACGATGGAAAAGGTAAAGTTGATGTGCAAAAGACAGGAGAGAAGCAAAGGCTACCAGTATGGAAAGTCATCAAGTCACAAACGGGAAGAGCAGAAGAGGAAGAAAGGAAGAAGGGAACTAACCACAGCACAGCCAGACAACAATAACGGCATCAGCAACCTCTCACATATCAGTAATTACTTTATATGTAAATGGATAAATTCTTCAATCAAAAGGCAGAGTGGCTGAATGGATAAAAACAAGACCCAACTCTCTGCTGTCTAGGAGAGAGTCACTTCAGCTTCAAGTACACATGTAGGTTCCCCGTGAAGGATGGGGAAAGGTACCCCATGCAAGTCGAGGCCAAAGAGAGCAGAAGTAGCTGTGCTTATGTGGAGAAAAAAGACTTTAAGTAAAAAACTGTAACAAGAGACAAAAATCGCCATTGTATAATAATGAAGGAGATAATTCATCAAAAAGATATAACAATCAAAAATATATGGGCACCGTGGGGCACCTGGGTGGCTCAGTGGGTTAAGCTCAGGGTCCTGGGATCAAGCCCCGCATCAGGCTCTCTGCTCAGCAGGGAGCCTGCTTCCCTCTCTCTCTCTCTCTCTCTCTGCCTGCCTCTCTGTCTACTTGTGATCTCTCTCTGTCAAATAAATAAATAAAATCTTTAAAAAATATATATATGGGCACCCAATGTCAAAGCATCCAAATATATTAAGCAAATAACACCAAGTCTAAAGCAAGGAATAAGACAACAATGTAATAAT
This sequence comes from Lutra lutra, assembly GCF_902655055.1. Taxonomy (NCBI): domain Eukaryota; kingdom Metazoa; phylum Chordata; class Mammalia; order Carnivora; family Mustelidae; genus Lutra; species Lutra lutra. Next base: position 1,991,562 of record NC_062289.1, on the reverse strand, counting down.
ACTATGCAACCTTAACATCTAACTTTCAACAAAAGGAATGTCATCCAGACAAAAACTCGCTAAGGAAGTTTTGGACGTGAGCTATACTTTAGACCAAATGGAGGTAACCGGCACACACAGTGTATCTCACCTAAATGCAGCAGGATATATCTTCTTCTCGTGTGCACATGGAACATTTTTAGGATAGATCAAATATTAGATCACCACAAGTCATAATAATTTTTGTAAGATTATCTTATTTAATAATTTATCTTGTTATTTAATGATATTTAAAAAGACATCCTATCAAGCATCCTTTCTGATCATGACAGTGTGAACTAGAAATCAGGAACAGGAAAGAAACTGTAAAAGTCACAGATCTGTAGAAATTAAATGACACACTCCTGAATAACCAATGGTTCAAAGATGAAATTAAAAGAGAAATAAAAAAAAAATCTTGAAATAAAAGATAATGAAAACAAAGTGTAACAAAACTTACAAGTTGCTGCAATTGCAGTTGTAAGAGAAATTTTAGAGTCATAAACACATATGTTAAAAAAAAGAGAGAAAGATCTCAAGTAAATGACATAACTTTATACCTAAGGGACTAGAAAAAGAGGAACAAACACCGCTAGAAGTAACAGAAGGAAGGAAAAAACAAAGGTCAAAGGAGAAGAAAATGAAATAGAACAAAGGAAAACAAAAAATATTAATGAAACTGAGTTGGATTTTGAAAAAAAAAAAAGCAAACTGACAAAACTTGAGCTTGACTTAAGAAAACAGAAAGAACTCAAATGAATAAATTCATAAATGAAAGAGAAGACATTACAACTGACATCACAGGGATACAAAGGGTCATAAGAGATTATTATCAAAAAGTATGTGCCAATCGGCTGGAAAACCAGGAAGAAACGGATACATTCCTGGATAATACTGACTAACGGGTAAGACTGAGACTGATCTAGGAAGAAGTGAAAACCCTGAGCAGACCGACAACAAGTAAGGAGACTGAATCATTATCAGAAACATGTCAAAAAGAAAAGCCCAAGATCCGTTGGCTTCATACGTGAATTCTACCACGCATTTAATGAAGAATGACGATCCTTCTGAAACTCTTTCCAAGTATCGAAGAAGAAGGTTTGCCTCCAACCTCATTTTATGAAGCCAGTCACCAAAGATGAACATAGAGGGACGTCAAGTTTTAAAAATGGGTGCTTGGGAGAGTGAGGTAGGTGAGCTAGGAATGAGAATTTGGGAGATAGGACCATGAGCCTCGGAGTCCTTTTTCTGAGGCTCTCATTTAAGGAGAATGTTCCAGGGCACCTGGAACATTCAGTTAAACGTCAGCCTTCGGCTCAGGTCCTGGGGTCCTGAGATTGAGCCCTGCCTTGGACTCCCTGTTCAGCATAGTCTGCTTCTCCCTCTCCCTTTCCCTCTGCCCCGCCCCCTCCCCCGCCCTGCTCATGTTCTTGCCCTTGGTCTCTCTCGAGCTCTCTCTTGCTCATGTACTCTCTCATGAATAAATAAATACAGTCTTTAAAAAAATAGATTAAAAAATGAGTGAATGTTCTGGGGTCCAGTAGGAGGGAGAAAATAAAATAAAATAAAATAAAATAAAATAAAATAAAATAAAATAAAATAAAATAAAATAAATAAAAAATTTAAAATGCTAAGTAGTTCCCTCTATTTTAGACACTAAAAGACTCATAAAGCTCCTTAAATACCAGGATCCAAATATAGATCCAGTTCCTGAAATGGCTGCTAATTGACATTCTGGGCTTTTAGAATTTACTGGAAGCTTAACTATATGGATGGCAGTACTGGATATGTTAGTATAAAATTTTGGAATATATTTTTAATTTTGTGTCCCTCTGTATGCCTTTTTTTTTTAAATTTGAAGACAATACATTATAATCTACTGGACCTGGCACCAGATGGATGTGTTATAGTCCATTCTAACCATGGCTCATCTGTTTGTCCTGGAATGATTTCAAGATTTGTGAAATCTCTGTGATCTTGTCTGTAAAATGCTAAAAATAGTTGTGTCTCACTTGTGGATCAGATGAAACAATGTTTATATAATATACCTTTTTAAAATCTGTGCACGAAATAATGTCTGTCTATCACTTTATTGGTTTCTTTGGACAACCTCCCTTACCTTTCACTCATTTGTGGTGTTTGTGCGCTATTGTTTCAATTTTTATAACCACTTTTTTCTCTCTCTGTCCCTGCCCACTTAGTCATTCTTTGGCTCATAGGTTGTCTTCTCTTTTGGAGCCTTTGGACATGAAGCCAGCTTGATATGATCTCTAGACTTTGTTCCATCTGCCTTGAGGAAAGTCTAATGCTCAGGTACATGTGCTACATCTAACATTCACTGCATAACTAATGGTTGGGGACACAATCAATTTCTTCCAAGTCTCTTGTGACTATCATATAACCAAACACTTCTTAGTCATTTTTTGTCCAAGAGTAACAACAGTTCTGGGCCATCTTCTGAGAATTACTGGTTATCTTAACTGATCCATCAAATCTGCTTTTCAGTACTATTTTGGTAGAATTCTTCTAACCCTTCTGATTTCAACTTCAACATGTATAAACCCAGCAGACGTGTGAATGCCTTTTATGTGGAACTCTGTAGGGAGCTTCTGCCAATATTTCATTTGCTTTTCAAGTAAGAAAAGATACTGTCACTCCCATATGTTTCACAGGAGGAAGCTGGGGCTCTGAGAACCTTGGCCACATGCCCAGGGTGGTCCCAGACAGACCAAGGATGGGAATTCGGTCATCCAATTCCAGTACCACTCTTCCTCTCTTGAGAGGTGATCACACAGGAGATGGAAAGTTAACAGCAAAACATAATGTTTCTGAAAGTACAAAGTGACCAAAAGTAAATATGAAGGTTTATTTTCACTAAGGCTAATTTGCAAACCTTTAGAGAATATGAAACACAAAGATGATCCAAATATTTTAACTCACTGAACATTAATGACCTTTAAATAAAATGGCATATATCATCTAGTGACCAGGTACTTAACATTGTCATTTCTTTTTTCCTTATGATACTATAGATCATTGGATCGTATGTAATTACCCATGAAATTGCCGGTGTTGTTTCATGACAGGTACTCAATAAAACCCCTGTGATTGCCTAGAAAATGATTAACCTCTTCATGGAACCACTTGGATGTGATATTTAATATATATGACGTAACGTATACATCTATACCATTAGTGCAGGGCATTTAAAAATATTCTACTTATAGGTCAAAGTGTGTCCAATATGACTTCATTGACTAACTTCATTAGCTTAAAATTTCAGGCCAAAATGAAATAGTTATCTAAAATTATGTAGCTTTTATCCACTGTACAACATGGATATTCATACCACCCCTCTATAAATGTTTGGTCCAGATCTTTCTTCCATTTAATGAAGTTTGACAATTTGTGACAGGGTAGAAAGGAAATTCATTATATTTAGTAATAGAAAACCTATTTCTCATTTTTCACAAACCAAGCAGCTACAATGAAATTGCCTAAACCACTATATCACAATTCTCCACCTTTGTGGTTCTTAAGGTCACCCTCAAAGGTCTTCAATTTCCTTATGTTCACAGCTTGGCATCTGGTAATTTTCAGTATCAGAAAATATAAGGGAGCTATATATTCTTTCCTAAGAAGAAATATTTCTGATTTGAAAAGAAATAAATCTGTCAAGAGGAAAATATTAAAAATAAAAAGCATGACTGTAATAATCACATTGGTGTCACAGCCAATTTTGCTTATCCAACTCGGTGAAGGAAACTTCCCTGCCCCCCAAAGGAACTGTCAATGTAAGAGAAATGGATTTTTTTATTTCAATAACCACTGTGGTTTAAGGGTAATTTATGTATAAGGAAGCACAACAGCCTCAAGAATCAAATTTCCTTAAAATATTATTTTGTATTCTCTGTCCTACAAAGCTTAGTGAAATTGATAGATCAAAGTGGAAGAATGACTAAATCCGCTCTCCAAGTTATCATTCAGCACACACGGGGCGCTGCTCAGATCACTTGCAAAAGCATAGGGTTTTGCATCTGGCGTAGGAATTGTACTTATAAAGTCACATTTCCTCAAATTAAATAATCTTATAATTTTAATATTAAAGATAGAAAAAAAATCTTAGTTCTATTTAACCTCACTTCGGAGGGACCTCACTGATGAGCAAATCTTCTATGGCACATGCCCCACCTTCAGTCATAAACAGACGCTTTGGCTCTGTCACTATTATTTTCATCAATAATAAAGAACACCACACATCATTTAAGTTGCTTTTTTAAATGGACATCTCCCCAGAGAAGGCAGAAAAGATGTTCAAACATTCAAAAAAGCAATTTAAATTCTTATTTCTTTCCAGAATGGTCTGTGGCTATCCCTACAGGCATCTGGATTTAGAATTAAGAAAATGAAGGAATAAGGACATATAAAGCAGCCAAATCAAAGGCTTCATATTTACTTGGTTCCGTGCAGGAAAGAGCCGGCACCCTCTTACTGGTAATTCTCTCGCATCATGTCCTCCAAGTCAGGATGCATTTGTGGCATTTGCGGTTGTGAGCGTGTCATCAATCTGCAAATGCATCTCATGCTCGTCTGCCTTCCCAGCCCACCTCGTGCTGATTAGTGCATTTTTTCCAAGATTCCCTACTTGGCCTTAGTACCTTGTGATCATAGAGCCCTCTCTCCACACATGAAATACTTTTGCCTGACAAATAATATGATCCAAAATTATTGAAGACTGGTAATACTTAAATGTAATACATTCCCAGCAAATATTCAGAATTTTCCCACTTTTCAAAAAAATCAGCTTATGGAAAGGAAAAAAAAAAAACAGACTATTACTAGTTTTTATATGTCAGAACCCAGTTAGTTAGCATGTAATTTCGGTTCTGAAACAGACAACAAATCAGGAATAGCTTTTGTAACTGTGACAAGAAGAGATTAAAAGGAAATACCTCTTCAAACTTCATTTATGACTTCAGTTATCATTGATGTTATATATCTTTTAAAGATTTTATTTATTTTGATGTTATATATTTGATTGTATTTTAGGTTTAAGGGGAGGATTTGTGATACATATATATATTTGTGATTTGTGATATATATATATATGATTATATATATTATTTTGTGATTTATGTTATATATATATATAAAACAACCGTGTGTTATCATTAAACATCTATTTAAAACCATGTTCTGCTCTTTATTAATCTCAGGAGCTCAGGACATGAGCCTGATGCCCATGCTTCTCTGATGCTGATCTGATATCTGATCAAATGCCTCAGTATTGCCTTGTATCAAAGTAGAGCGGGGGCAGTTCTCCTCAAATCAGTGCAGCTGAAACACACACACATCTGGGGCTACTACAGGCCGCTGGCCACTCCGCTTAGGGTTCAGGGTAAAATGAGCAAGAAGTCATAGTTTCTGTCCTCAAGCGACTACGATTCCTGAAATCAGTAAGGGAGCAGAGAGCTGTTGATATGAGATGAAAGCTTCGGTTCTCTGGTGAGGAGCGTACTATACTTACATAATTTCTGAAAACTTACATGGTTTCCATGGGTGGTCTTAAGACAGGCAAAGAAAGTGATAGATTTCCACCCCCAAATTAAAAAAAAAGTAACTCCTACAGAGAAATGTACGGACTCTGATAAAGGTTAGAAATATCAGAGCTGGAGAACATTCTTACCTGGAAGTACGGAGACTCAGTACACCGTCAGGAATACAGTAGGTTCACAAATAATAATCAATGAGTCAAGAAACCAAGTTTGCTTATAGGAAGAACCATTACCAGTGCGATATAAAATCTGACATTTTCCTTACCTCCTTTTCCTTATGTTTTTCTCTGTCAAATGAAATGGCTCAAGGGTAAGTAGTTTGAAAATGGTAGTGCAAACACAGCAATGCAAGTTTCAGATAACTTACTTTTGGATCCCATGGTTTTATTTGTAGAATTAACCTTACACTATCTGAATCTCAAATTATTTCAGATAATTTATATTATTTTCTCAGCTGTATGAAATATGGTAAAAATTATAGAGGCATGCAAAAGAAAATAAAATCATTGTCTCATACACATTTAAGTTGTTGTTAAAAATTTTACTGGTATATTAATGATTATGTTTTCTTATTTATAGCAGACATAAAGGCCCAGACTGTATCAGTCCATGTCCCAGCTGCTGTTTATGAGCTACAGGTGATACTACATTTAAAATTGGGATAAAAATGCTGCTAACTCCAGTGGGGTGCGTGTGTACACACATCACATGTATTTCTTATGTGCGTGTTTCCTATACAAGCCCAGCTGAACTGTGGTAGCTTAGTTGGTCTAAAGAAATGCATGCTCAGACTTCTCTTGGAGTTTAGTTTTAACCCAAACTAAGCAATATTGAACATTGACCGTCCATCAGGCTCTGTTCCAAGGGCTTGCCGTGATGGACTCATCCAGTCCTTCCCCAGCGATGAAGTAGCTCCTGCTACTGTCCAGCATGAGAAGTGAGGACTGAGATGAGCAGAATGGAATCACTGGATAGGATCATAAAACCTCAGGCTTTCTCTACCAGGTTGGCTGTCCTAGACTGTTGAATAACCCCACACATGCACACACACACACACACACACACACACACACACACACAATTCTCCATGCTCAAAGGATCCCACCATCAAAATGTGTCTGCTTGCTTGTCATTGTTGTGCTTTGGGAAGCAAGAGGGGCTCCTTTCCTCTCCTCCCCAGGTAATGCTGGACTGGACCTTCTGAGGGAAGGGGCTCCAGGGGGTCTCTAGCACAAGGCTGTGTGTGACCCAGTGCGAGGGGTGGTGTTGCTGAGTGAGCAAAGTGGAGTCCCCCATGGGAAGTACTGCAAGGGTGTGGGGTCCCTCCAGCTGAGCAGAAGATCAATGTACTCAAATTTTTGGATCCATGGTAAACACGGGTTAAAATGAAATATTTAACACAATCTAGAATCTCAGTTTATTAAGTCCTTGTCCCTTAAATTCACGTTTACATCCGTCAGGTGGTCGACAAAATGTCCTCCAATTCCTTTTTCAAGAAATAATCGCCTTCCCTGGATGTCAGAGAAAACTGATTTCTCCCCCTTTGCATTCTGACTCTGGAGACCATTTATTAAAACCAAAATCAGAATGCTAAATTGCCACGGCTAAGAACACGCTTGAGTTTACCTGTCTGTGGGCATTTCATGTTTTTCCCACCTGCAGGCCTGCAACTTCCCATCAACACTGCCTGTTGTTCAAGCAGCAGCGTGACCTTCCATGTTCCAGCCCCTGTGGTTGCTGATGTCACTGCCATGCCCAGCGCTGTGCTTTGTCCTTTCTCTCCACTCCCCTCAGATATTCTGAAATAATCTACTTTGATGAAGTCTCGGTGATGGTCACCTCCTTCCAGCACCTTTTCTGCCTGTATAAATATCTTCCTAAAACACAAAGCAAGGAGGCCGAGAGTCTTCGTTTCTCCCCCATGCCAGCACCTAATGTGGTTCTGGTGGGTCCGTCTGAACACACCAGTCCACAGTTGCTGGACAAATCGATGAGAGTCACAGTTCTGAGATTTCCGTACTGGTTGACCTTTGAGAGGTAAAGTATCGTTCAACTAGGTGACTGTGGAGACACAGCTTATTTTGAAACCGTGTTTAGGTAACACCTTACATAAATACAGAGTCCGCATGGAAAGGCAGTCTTCCCACAACTGTCCTCCTGACGATCCTATGTTCTTTGAGAACGGGCTTGGTGAAGAATGTGTCTATAAATGCACTTTATATGAAGGACCTGGGGAAAGATGTTGCACTCATTTGTGAGTGCACAGACACATGATTCTTAATGCCACCAGATGCAGTGCAAGAAAGGAGAGCAGAAGAGTTCGGGTTTTGGCTTCAGGTGGTGTGGAGCTCTATGCCAACTAGACCTCGAACAGCTCTGAGACACTGGGACGCACCTGTTCTTTGAGTCCAGCTGATTTTCTGTCAAATCACACCCTGTACAGAGCGGCCATGTGAAATGCGTGCCCTGCTTGCAGTTTGGGGCATAGATCATAAACGCCACCTGCCCCACAGTGGAGCTTCTCTGACAGACTTGCTCAGAGCCATCCTGTGGGGAGAGTAGCAGGGAGCACAAGAAGTTTGCAGTCCGGTAAGAAGAGTCTGGGTGGCCATGTGAGCACTGTCTTCATGGGGTTAAGAGAAGATGATTCCATAATGCAGGAGGGAGAGCCTTGCTTCTCTCCATGCATCCCCACCCACTTCGAGACCCATTCCGGCCATGAGCCCACTACTCAGCAGCACCCTGCTTCAGAACTACAGGACTGGGTCCCACTGCCAGAGCCCATGGGCCCAAGTTCAGAAGCACAGCCTTCGGGTTGGATGACCTTCGGGGAGAACCTGAAGGTAGTGATGAGGATAATCGTACTCCCCCAGCACTGCTACTAGGGGTCAGAGAGGTGACGCGTAGCAGTGCCAGACATGTTCACTCATTCCCATCATCACGATCATGGGACTCTCGGATCTGTACTCCTGCAAACTCACCTGTGCCTGTGTGAAATTATATTATTCATAAGTTTACTTCAGATTTTCCGTGGATCTCTTCCACCAACTGATGTGCTCAGAAGCTTCTTGAGCTTTTCCCTCCCTCCATGGACCACCAGTTCTCGCACTCCACGCTGGTGATAAATGTGGGATTCAACACAATGAGTATGATGTATTGGCAGTTCATTGTTTCTGAGGCAAAGTATGAAGTTACAGATTTTCAAAGAAAGAAAAAGTAAGTAAGTAGTAAAAATTGCCACGTAAAACTGGACTTTTAAGTATTTTCAGATGTTGGACATCTCCTTAGCTATGCTACAGATTTGGAATAAAATATGCATTTTACTATTTTAAATTCAAATTATGCAAACTGTTTATGAACTATTAAAATTCTGAGGTTAGCTGATTTTGAAAGTTTTAAAGACAAATATCATATGATCTCACTCATATGTGGAATTTAAGAAACAAAACAGATGAACACTGGGGAAAGGAAAGAAAAATAAGACAAGATCAGAGACGGAGACAAACCATAGGCAACTTTTAATCAAGGAAACGGACTGAGGGTTGCTGGCGGGGAGGTGGGTGGGGCTGGGATAACTGGGTGATGGGCATTCAGGAGGGCACGTGATGGGATGAGCAATGGCGGTTATATGTAACTGATGAACCACTAAATTCTACCCCTGTAACTAATGATATACTATATGTTAATTAAGCTGAATTTTAAATAAAATTTTTTGAAACAATGTTTTCTTAGAGAAAAAATAAGTAAAACAAACAAGCAACAGGGGATGCAAGGCATAGCGCATGCCCTGGAGGAGGAGTGTGACCGTGGCTGACACCAGATGAGCCACCTGCCTGTGACGGGCCCCCTTCCCCGCCGCCCTGGTCCAGGGAAGGCACCCGCCCGCTCCAGACGGCTGCTCGCCACTCTTCCGTCCAGTGAGATATGCGAGGGCACAAGCTAGGTCTGCGCAGACTTTCACTCTTCTGGTTCAAAAAGAACCCCAGTTAGGCAGAAGATCTTGTCTTGAGGAAAAAAAAAAAGAAGTAGGAGGGTCAGGTCCTCTGGGCATAAAAATGCTGCCTCCTGCTTGTGCTACTTCAAAAATGTAGAGTATGACCATTCGGTTACCTTTCATTCCGTGGGAACTTTGGCAGGAGTGAGCAAGAAAAATTAAACACATTATTACATGACAAAACATGAACTAAATATGTTTATAGCCGCCCAGCCGATTTAGACCCCACATTCTTACACGTAGAACTTGTAATGCAGTGTAGGACAGCAGAAATCCACACTGGGATCAATTACTGCATTTATGCATTTAAAAAATTGGAGAATTTCCTAACTTCTTTTCACTTGCCATCATGGATATAGATAACTAAGTGAACAAAGTCATTCTATCACGTTTGTTAAAATATTCGTCTGCATGGGAAGCGAAAGACAGAAGGTAAACTTGCATCATTCTGTGTTTGCCACATTGTTTCTGAGACTCACAGGGAGCAGGACAAGAGCTAAAGCAAGTTAGATGCATGTGCGGTGACAATCGACTGTATCACGGTCCTGTTTGACCCCGTTCGTTACTCATTCTCACTTTTAGTTGGTGTTTTCGGCAAAAGTGATGAAAAGCAAACATCAGCCACGAGGATACCCAGAGCCATGGAGGCAGCGGTGGGAGGAGAGAGGCTGGGCTCCCAATTCCTGCAGAGGGAAAATGGGGACTTGCAGGTGTCTGCAGGAGCAAGGAGCACTGGTGGGCACTGGCGGGAAGGACCGCACCCAACACGGTGGGCCACGGGTTTTGTGGAAAGCTCATGAGAACACTGTGACCTGCTGATCTCAAGTGTGACCTTTTAATTGGCCCTTGAAACCTCGGTTATGTCCATGTTCAGCCTAGGTTCTGTAGGAGAAAGACTTTTCAGAAACAATTTTCAGGTATTTCCTGGTGTCCTACAACATATTCTCAATGGAAACTTGATGACGCATGTCTCTTCTTGTTTATTTGATAGAAGGATTATTTCCTGCAGTTTTTTTCTCTCTCCCCCTCTGCACATGCACGCGCACACGCACATACACACTCTCTCTCTCTCACACACACACACACACACACACACAGTAGCTGCATCTGCGATGTATACCAGATACCATGATTAATGAGTTAATTGTAAAACGGAATCGTGATGGTAAGCACCCTGCACAGACCCTGCAAATATTGGCACCAGTTTTCGTGCAGTTTCTCTGTATTTAGAGCATTTCCACGGACAGTGCATCCTGACATCTTCAAAGCTCCTCAGGGCGGGAGCTGTATTCTTGCTTTGTGTCGCAGACTCAAGGTCCAGTTGCCCTGCCCACCCCACCCCCCACCCCCAGCACCATGGCCAGCGTCCCTGCCACCGCTGCATAGAGCGGGGCACGAGCCCTGAGCCCCCTTCGCCCTCCGTGTGCAGGAGTCCTGGGCCAGCAGCGTCTGGAGAAGCAGTCAGTTGGAACGCTCCCCTGCACTGCAGGAATAAAGATAAAGGTGTTTTGTAGAGAATGTGAACACAGTAATGAAACCGCCGACACGTGGGCCACCCCGCCCAACGACCACCAGGTCAGGCCAGCCTGTGCCCACAGGGTGACCCGCGCCTCTGCCCACGTGTGCATGGGCTATCACGCTCCTGTCCAGAAAGGCAGGGAAACATACCGGAGGCTAGGTCTTGTGTTCCCATAGCCTAGCCATCCCTGTCTCTTGGGAGGAACATCAGAGAAGCCATTCCTTTAACTAAATGACTGGTCTTATCTGTGTGTTCAACACGAATTATTATTCGTCTGGGACGATAGATAAGTGGCCTCATCCAAAGTTGATTGTGTGCAATAAATGCCACATTAATATTAATAACCTTATAATAATGAAGTATCATAGAATGGGTGGAAAGCTGGGAAAGACGCATATTCAAGGGATCTTTGATCAGAATGGGGGAGTCTTTGGGAATTACACTGAGAAAGGGTGAGAAAGGGCACGATGTTCAAGATGCCAGCTCTCCATGTCCCCCTCAGCAAGTGAGACCAACAAATCATTTGTTCAAGTAAACTCTGAAGTTCCTCTTTGAGTGAGGTAAGAGCAACATTTGTGACTCTTTACATCCAGGCGTGGAGAAAACTAATTTATTGCATTTCCTAGAATTTGATTTAATGCAATCCTTTCAGGGAGGAGATGCCAAGTGAATTCTACGTCATGAGTAGATATCCGAGGCTGCTAGATAATCTTTGAAAGGAGACATAGGGGAGACCTCTTCCCCACTGGTTTTCCAGGAGAGATAGCAAACGTCGTCGTGTGCGGCTCAGGACGGGTCTGCATGCCGGCAGATCACGGAGCTTGATAGCAGGTACTCTAGATCCGAATCCAGGCATCTAAAGAAGGCACACAGACAGCATGAAATGAACCAAGAGCACCTGCTGTGAGCCTTCTAGAAGAGACGCACCTCCACGCAAATTGGGTCAATTCTATGCAGAAACGAGGGTCTACTGTTGCCAAATTACCTGAATGTTCTCAAAGAATGCAGAAATCCAAATTTAACTGTGTAATCTTTCTCTCTCTCATTTTTAAAAAAATTTCTTTCTAGCTGCATTGAGATGTGACTGACATACAACATTGTATGATGTAAGGCGTCTGCGTAGTGATTTTCTACACGTGGAATATGGCGCCCCGTTTGGTCGCTCCCATTTGTTTCTGTGTGTGCTAGAGCTTGTAAAATCTCCTCTCTGAGAAACGTGAATGCCGTATTATCAACTACAGCCACCATTTCTTCTGTCCCATCCTAGAACTAGATTTTGATTCCTTCCACTCATTCCCCCAGTGCCCACCCCGGACTCTGGCCACCGCCAACCAACTCTCCATTTCTATGCATTCTGCTTTTTTAGATCCCACAGATAAATGAGATCACACAGTAATTGTATTTCTCTGACTGACTTATTTCATTTAGCCTAATGCCCTCCAGTTTTATCCACATTGTTGAAAATAGCAGGGTTTCTCCTCTTTTTATTTATGGCTGAGTAATATTTCATTGTATATGTACACCACATTTTCCTTATCCATTCGTCTGTCAAAGGCCACTTAAGATGTTTCCAGGTCTTGGCTATTGTGAATAACGCAGCAATGAACATGGGAGGGCCCCTGTCTCTTTGAGATACTGATCTTATTTCCTTTGCATAAATACACAGAAGTGAAATTGCCCCATCCAAGGGCATTCTTACAGCAGAAATCAAAGGAAGGGAATTAACATCACAAAAGCATAGGAATGTGTAAAACTCACTGGTGATGTGAATATGCTAAAGTATATTAGGTCAGAGGCAAATTCTCTAATACTGTAATGGTGCTGGGTAAATTCACTTGCAGTTCCAGATTAAAAGTTAAAAACCAAATATGTTAGGGCCCCCTGGGTGGCTCAGTCAGTGAGGCATCTGCTGTGGCTCAGGTCATGGTCTCAGGGTCCTGGGACTGAGTGCCACATCCAGCTCCCTGCTCAGCGGAGAGCCTGCTTCCCCCTCTGCCTCCCCTGCCCCCACTCCTACTCTCTCACTCTCAAATAAATGAATTTTAAAAATTTTTTAAAAACCCCAAATTGTTAGAAATAACCATAACTGTGTAATTTTCACACCTAAACTTTGGTAATTATTATTATTATTATTATATTATTTTAAATAAGAGCTATGCAGGGAAACAAAACACATCTGTGAGCTGAGTTTTTACCCCGTGTTCTTAGCTCTTTGACAGGAATTGGAGCTCTTTAACCCAGTCTTGGTCCACAATGAGTCTTCTCTCGCGCAACAGTATTCTGTAAGTTACAGAATGTGTCTCCTGAGCACCGATTTGCATGGAATGAATGATTTTGCCGGTGACGCATGGAGAAGAAAGACAAGGCAGTAGCGGAGTTTCTCTGGCTGCCTTGCTGGGTCCCTCTGCACAGGGTCCGTGGGAGCGATGGGAGGGCCGGCCCTGCACACTCCCCATCCCCGTGCCCTCTGCTCTTCTTCGCTGGGATGCATTGCTTTTCGAGCAAATCTGTGTTCTGTTGGTGTAACTGATGAGGACGTCACCTCTTCCCCACTTAAAAAATACCCTCCTCCCTCCCTCGGATTCCTACTGTTCCAAAGCTGGTGCCATCTGCATGGGGAGACATGGCCGGATGCGGGAGAGTCGGAGGCTCGGGGGCTGACACCACGGGGCTTCTCCAAGTGGAGGACAAAGAAAGCCCAGGCCCATCTGGGTCCTTCTGTCTGTGAGGACACAAGCCCCAGCGTCCTTACAACGTGGGGCCCTGGATGCTGCCTCCTAACATGTGCACAACTAAATTCAGATTATAACCCCATTCCGCGGGGTCTGCAGGCATGAATTTGTGTATGGAACGAAAGCTGTGTCTAGACACGGGATCCAGTCAATCACTGTACTTCAATGACTAATTAAATGAGAAAAAAACGCAGTCAAATTGATTGATTGGATTCCCCAGGCCTGTGTCTGAATTGACTGAGCTCATTTAAAATGCCTCACAGAGAGCTCTGTGTAGACACAACTCATATCTGCTTCTGTTTTTCAAACCTTCGGGACGGGTTAGCTTCCTGCACTGTCCTGGGAAAGTGAGACCACGGAGCAGAAGACAGCGAGGGAGCTCTTAAAGCCTGCACTGTTGTTGGCTCATTAGTAAAACGGAGCATAATGGGGAGAAGACATGCCTGCAGAAACGCCTTCCCTCGGTGGCTCTGGGCTGGGAAAAAGGAGGAGCCCTCCACTGACTAGGAAAACGGTGTTTAACCTTTATTCTGAGCATAAATCAAGAGGCTCATTTTTCAGGCGATTCTTATAGAATTCAATTAAAGGTCAGATTTGTAATGGAGATCCTAATTATTAATGTGTTGCTATTTTAATTATTAATAAGCTGAAATATTTGCATAATGGATCAAGAAATAGCCCAAGAACAACTTTGTGGCATCAGAAGAGTCTTCAAAATGTTTTATCACTCTCTCTTTTGTGGCTTTACAGAGCTCGTGGTTCAAGCACACTTACTCAAAATATTATAAGGGTAAAACCACTGGGACCACAAAGAGACAATATTAAGCAGACGATACTATGGCTCTGAAATACTTGAGGTAATCTGTATAGAAGTCATCAAAGAAAAATAGCAGGGATAGTTTTTGTTATGTTATATCATCCTAAATTGCTAATTTCTAGAGAATATTTTGGTTTAAGTTGTATTTTAGCTGGAACCAATTTTACTGGACTTCCTCCTGCAAAAATACTGAATGTAAACCTCTGAACAAGGTTTGAACACACAGAAACATGTCACGTATGGGAGGTTCTTAACTCTATGCTATTGGGATTAGCTTTCCTAAATACAATTCATCAGACCCTAGAAATATCTATTTCTGATATAAATAATAAATTGGACATTTATTAGGCCAAAATCAAGCAGCAAGTGGATGATTGATATTATAATGCTATCTGTAGTTAATTCAAACTTCAGCTCAGAGGATGTGATTTTCCCAGTTGCTTTTTTTAAAAGATGGCATTAAGATCAGGTACAAATTTTCTTTTAAATTTAAAGTGTCATTTTAAAAACTCATTATCAGTATGATGGCATTCATAGAATTATAACTGAACGGTGTGACCTCAAATATTGAGGATAATTTTGTGTTATTTATATAAACACATAAAAGTTATTTGTTGTAAGAATCAGTCAATGACATTTTTACAGGAAAAAGGAAAGCAAGAATCTTTCCGCTCTGGAGAAATAATTTATGCAGATGTTTGAGGACAGGATTAGTGATACTGACGAAAATGAACTTTTCAATAGCTAACGTGATATTTATTAGGGTTCAGTTTAACCAATGTTAGTAATTATAAGAGACACAAAATTCACTATTAATTAGTTCATCATCAATTATTTACAATAGGCCTTTAACTGATGACCCCTCTCAAGCCTGTTATCTAGGTTGGGTGAGGGTTTCTCTGCTACTTTCCTCCGTTCAATTTCTTTGCACCTGGTAAAAATTTCACCTTCCTTGTTTATTACTAAGTATGAGCTCAGAGTGTTTTGTTCTCTGCAGGATTGATAGCAGACAATGCACTCTTTATTTGAGGGAACATGTTTCAAAATTATGTACAAGGGAGTCTGGTTTGAAAGAGAAAGGATTTTTTTTTTGTTGTTATTTATTTCTTTTCAGCGTAACGGAATTCATTGTTTATGCACCACACCCAGTGCTCCATGCAATCCGTGCCCTCCTTAATACCCACCACCTGGTTCCCCAACCTCCCACCCCCCGCCCCTTCAGAACCCTCAGATTGTTTTTCAGAGTCCATAGTCTCTCGTGGTTCATCTCCCCTTCCAATTTCCCCCAACTCCCTTCTCCTCTCTAACTCCCCATGTCCTCCATGCTATTTGTTATGCTCCACAAATAAGTGAAACCATATGATAATTGACTCTCTCTGCTTGACTTATTTCACTCAGCATAATCTCTTCCAGTCCCGTCCATGTTGCTACAAAAGTTGGGGATTCATCCTTTCTGATGGAGGCATAATACTCCATAGTGTATATGGACCACATCTTCCTTACCCATTCGTCTGTTGAAGGGCATCTTGGTTCTTTCCACAGTTTGGCGACCGTGGCCATTGCTGCTATAAACATTGGGGTACAGATGGCCCTTCTTTTCACTACATCTGTATCGTTGGGGTAAATACCCAGTAGTGTAATTGCAGGGTCATAGGGAAGCTCTATTATTAATTTCTTGAGGAATCTCCACAATGTTCTCCAAAGTGGCTGCACCAACTTGCATTCCCACCAACAGTGTAAGAGGGTTCCCCTTTCTCCACATCCTCTCCAGCACATGTTGTTTCCTGTCTTACTAATTTTGGCCATTCTAACTGGTGTAAGGTGGTATCTCAGTGTGGTTTTGATTTGAATCTCCCTGATGGCTAGTGACGATGAACATTTTTTCATGTGTCTGCTAGCCATTTGTATGTCTTCATTGGAGAAGTGTCTGTTCATGTTTTCTGCCCATTTTTTGACATGATTATCTGTTTTGTGTGTGTTGAGTTTGAGAAGTTCTTTATAGATCCTGGATATCAACCTTTTGTCTGTACTGTCATTTGCAAATATCTTCTCCCATTCCGTGGGTTGCCTCTCTGTTTTGTTGACTGTTTCCTTTGCTGTGCAGAAGCTTTTGATCTTGATGAAGTCCCAAAAGTTCATTTTTGCTTTTGTTTCCTTTGCCTTTGGAGACATATCTTGAAAGAATTTTGTTTGTTTGTTTGTTTGTTTTTTAATTCTAGAAGCTCCTAGTTTAAAATTGCTTTCTTCTGATGGAAACGGAGTACAATCTCCAGCAAAGCTTCACCTTTCAAAACACGAGCTGGGTGGTTCAGTTGGTAAAGCGTCTGACTTTGGCTCAGGTCATCATCTCAGGGTCCTGGGTTCGAGCCCAGCCTTGGGATCCCTGCTCCATGGGGAGCCTGCCGCTCTCTCTTCCTCTGCCTACCACTTCCCCTTCCTCTCTCTCTGTCTGACAAATAAATAAATAAAATCTTTAAAAAATTTACAAAATATGAGTTTAATAAGAAGTAGCAGCATAAATAACTCTTCTAACCTGATGCCAAAGAAAATATTTAGAGATTGTTCCTTCTTGTGAATAATCTGAACAAATCAAAACTTAGGTGAGTATTTGCATCAGGAGGACATCTACGTGATTTGAGGCACTTCCATTGTGTTTATTTTTTAGCACTTTTCCAGCTTATTGTATGAGTTTGTGTAAAACACAATGATGTCATATACAGAGATATTGCAAAATGATCACCAAGATAAGTTTAGTTAGAATCCATCGATTTATACAGGTTTTTTGTTTGTTTTTATTATTTATTTATTTATTGTGATGAAAGCTTTTAACATCTACTCTCTAAGCAACTTTCAAATATAAATACAGTGTTAATAACTATAGTCCCCGTGCAAAACGTTGCATTCCCAGGCTTATTTATCTTATTACTGGAGTTTTTAACCTCTTAAACCCCTTCACACATTTCCTCCCCACCCCATGCTTTTAGCAACCACCAAGCTATTCAATTTCTATGAGTTTTATTTATTTATTTATTTTTAGATTTCACATGTAATTAAGACTATACAGTATTTGTCTTTCTCTGATTTATTTCACTTAGCAAAAGGCCCTCAAGGTCTATCCATGTCACAAAGGGCAAGATGTCCTACTTTAACAATGTTTTATGGTTGAGTAATATTCCATGACCTCTCTCTCTCTCTCCAAACACACACATGCACACACACGCACACACATGCACGCTCAGCCATGAAATCTATGCATGTATCTCTATATCAATAGGCACACATGTGTGCCGCATTTTCTCTATCGATTTGCCCATAATGCACACAGCTTGTGTCCAGGTTGTGGCTATCATAGACAGTGGTGTGGTGGTCATCGGAATGCAGATGTCTCTTTGTGACAGGGATTTTGTTTCCTATGGGTGAATCCTCAGTCAGAATGCTGGACTGTAGGGTAGTTCCATTTTCAGTTGTTTGAGGAACTGCCGTGCTGTCCCAGAGTGGCTCCCAGTTCTCAGTCCTGCTGGCAGCTGTGGCTGCACAGTTTGAAATCCGTGTCCTCCACTGACACCTTCACTCACCCCTTCACCCTCTCATAGCAAGTCCCTGACAATAAATACACAGTGGCAACAATAAAACTGGATGCAACTATTTCAAGTTTCAAGGGGAGAAGACAGCAACAAAAGGGGACAAGATGATCATAATAAGTAGAAAGTTCTGGTAAAATAAGATCTTTTCTTGTCTGATTTCTTATAGGATGGAAACTGCCTATTTATTTATTTATCTATTTATCTATTTGTTGAAAGAGCTCACTTAGGCTTATCTGGTTAGATTTTTAAAAATAATACATCATGCTAAAGCATACGTTATTGGAAAACATAAGTGAAATGTATTAGCACAGCCACATCTTCCCACTTTGGATAAATTTCTCCCAGGAACGTTTACTTTCAGAGTCGTGAATGTCCGTGTTTTCCAAGTGACTGCCCCATGCACACTGCTTGTGTGGCACTTCTTAAAACCGTGCACACTGATGTCTCTGAGCCTTGCTTTGAAGGTCACTGATGACTCCATCTTCCTCAGTTGTTAAAACATAAGGAGACTTTATTTCAGTCAACCCCAGATGACTGGAACCATCACCAAGAGATCAAATTATCTTAAACTAACAGTTTCCATGGACTCTGTGCAGTTTCGCCCATGCTGCAAGGCGAGGCTCCCCACATATTACAAATACACGGTAACAAGGCCACTGAGATCTATGTTGAGGCCTTTCGACACAGTTCAGTATCACCACTCACTTTTTCTTATTTACAGTGACGACAATGCAGAACGGAGAGGTTGTGTAAAGTGTGTCTTTCATCATTCCAAGCCTCCCATTAGTGCCGGAGAGATGTGTCAGCCTACAGCCACTCGGGAGATCAGGTCCTGTGGTCAGGCCCACCGCAGACCGCAGGTGTCCTTAAACACCAAGGTCTGTGTAGAGGTCAAGGTCAGAGAAGAAGCAATCGTTGGGGAAGGTAAGAAATTCTTCTCTGAAGAGGAAGGTTATTGATAGCTGTTCTCAGCTGGTTTAACAGCAGCTGTAAAACTCAACAAATTCTATCTTGAGTTGTTTAGGCAGAAAAGGAAACAATATGAGAAACACAAAACTGGAAGGCTTAGGGTCTCAGAGGACAGTGCAGTCTCACCAATTGTATGATTCAATTTAGAAATGTTTACTTCGATTTCAGAAAGTCTCTTCAGGGGAGGAAGAAATGAAAGAAAGGCCACCACGCTCTCAAAATTCTTGTTTGTTCTATGAGAGCTACAGTGACGGTCTCCCGTCCTGAAGGTGTCCTCTGTGCATTTAAGAAATCTGGGATCTGGGATTGTCTTACAATCCAGGACACGCTTACTGTAACTTATCCTTCCACAACGAGTCCTGTCATTAATTTAATGGAGCATCTCATACTCGACAGTTCTGTAAGTCCCAGCAAACGCGAGCGTAATGGGCACTGCCGTCGGTGAGTGGGCCCGTGGGTTTGCACACTTCACATGGGCGCTGTCCGTGCACAAGAAACCCCAGTGTTCTGTCTCACTGCAATGCACCTTCTTACAGCTGCCATCTGCTGTTATCAGAGTCTGCTGGCCGCAAGGCACAGAAGCCCACTGCACCTAGCTGGCCCTCAGAAACCAGGAAGGCCATGGTAGAAAGATGCTGGGAAGCACCATGTCCATGAGGAGGACCTGGGGCTGGTCCCTCTGCTTCCAGGCCTTTTCCCCTCCCCTCTCTGTGTCCATTTCTCCTTACCTTTTCCCCACTCCTCCTCCTCCTCCTCCTCCTCCTTCTTTTCCTCCTCCTCCTCCTCCTCCTCCTCCTCCTCCTCCTCCTCCTCCTCCTTCTTCTTCTTCTTCTTCTTCTTCTTCTTCTTCTTCTTCTTCTTCTTCTTCTTCCTCTTTTAAGAAAAACATGACTCTTCCTTCCCTCACTTTGGATCCCACTAGCTGTCCTCCATGTCACCTTAGAACTGAAGAAGAGATCATGCGTTCACAAGGATGGCGTGAAGTATGACTGTATAGAATTCTGGAATTCAGAGAAACTTTGAAATAATCCAGATAACATCTCTTTCACTGTACAGCTGAAGATAAGACAGCCAGATAGTTTAAAGGAATAACCCAAGGTCTCCTCAACCACCACTGTGTGACCAAGAGTGACACCAGTGCTCTTGTCACTGTCTCTTGGTGGGGATGAGTACTTATTCAAAGGTGGATAAAAATGGTGAATTAAATTAATTTGAAAACATGTAAAGAAAATAGTACTTAATTAGGAAATTCTAAATTATAGGATAGTTTCAAAAATAGCTGATTATTATCAGATATAAACAAAGTCATGCTAACCACATTATTTGATAGTTGCTTGACATTAAGAAATACAAAGGAGATCATTTATAGACTTTTATTTGCTCCCTTCTGAAGTATTTCTGCTTCTGAAGAATACTTTCTTATGTTTTGAAATGTCATTGTGTGTACCATTTAAGATGTTCGCACACACTGTGTAAGTATCAGCTTTGTTTCACTAAAGAAAACTTTGTAAAGAGTAGATTACAAATGAATGATGCTCCATTTTGATAAGGAATGAATTTAATAATCTATCCTGTCCAGTTCAGCTCTCCCACCCAATGCAGTCACTGGGGACTCCGTGTGTTTCCCTCGGTGCGTGTCTGTGTGCAAATGCGGGTGTGGCAGGACTTCTCACACAAGTAACAGATCCAGTCCTAAAGTATTCCCATAGAAAGCTGAATTCTAGGAATGCCTTGGAAAAGTGACCAAGACATGTAACCTCTAGCTTCTCACTTATAAAGCTTCTCACAGCCCCACTGAGAAAATAAATGGCAAGTTGTGTTTCCCAGCTGGAGTTCCTCGGAAGATAAGTATTAATTCAAGATATTTTGTTCAGTATGAAGAGTGATGCCTGTTTATGGTGCCCCAGAGGATAATTTTTTAAAGCAAAGAAGAAGGCATAGCCTTGCATATTCCACGAAGACCAGGTTAATGAATAAAATTAAATAGAGGTAAAATTAATGCCTAGGAAACATATGAATATTCTGGAAAACAATTTTATACAAAAAAGTAAATGTGATTGGCAAAGAAATTGATGTGTAGAAAAAATTATAATGTTGTCAAAACGTACAGCCACTGGGGTATCCACATCTGTGCATGAAGAGTTTGGGACGCTTGAAAAGTGTCTGTGCTTTGTGGACATAGTTTCATCTCAATACAGTCAATAAAACCCTTGAAGTATGGTAAATTAGGAAAAAGAAAAATGTCAAATTTAAGATTTTAAAGAAAAATGTGTATTTAATGAAGGACATGGAGTAAATTAATTCTTCCCCAGACAAACCTCCCCTTATTTCAGTGACTAAACTCAAACTGAATTTTAAAAATAAATACTGATTCTTAAAAGTGGCCTCGTGGTGGGTATTATGGAGGGCACATATTACATGGAGCACTGGGTGAGGTGCAGAAACGACAAATCTTGGAACACTGAAAAAATAAAATAAAATTTTAAAAGAGTGGCAAATAAATATGACTTCATCTTTGAAAAATAGATAGAAATTAAGATCAATTACAAACCTTTCTATATCAGGAACAAAAAAGAATGAACTCTTTAGACAATTTTCCCATTCTCTTATTTTATTTAAGCATCGATACTAAGAAGAAAGATTATTTGTAGAGACAGAATGTAAAATAAATAAATAAATACAATGTTAAATAAAAGTTATTTTATTAAAAATTAAATAAAAAATTAAAGTGTCCTGAAATCTTTCATGAGATGTATTTATCATTTCACCACTTAATAATAGAAGGGTATGTTGTGTGAAGTGATTGAAACATATTTTTTAAAAAGTATTTGTAAAATTAATTAACTATGAGATATGTTGTGAAAATTAAAGGCATTTTAAAGTCTTTCCTTCCTGATGTTGGATAGAAATTTGGATGCTTGTGAAACCATCTTTAAAAGTGAAAATGACATTTTAAGACATTTTGGGCCTTTGCTTTGACTTATTTGAATATCACTTGGCATGGAGTGAGGGAAATTATCATATAGAAATATCTTGTAAGAAGTTTAAGAAGCAAATAATAGTTAACTTTTTTTTTCTATTTTTACATATAAACCAATTTTGAAATGTGGTTTGAACTGAAAGAGAGAAAAAAAAAGAAAAAAACGCTTTTGGTTTAAGACCTTCCTTCCTGACATTATATTTTCTGGGAAAGCAAATAGGCTCCAGATTCCTATAAAATTAAGATAAAATAAGACAAAATAGAAAAGAACCCTTCAAAAAAGGCAAAGGCTTCCGCTGATTGCATTTCATGGTTTTACTGATGACCCGGTGAGTGATGGGAAACAAGGAGCCACCAACCTCCGAGAGCAGCCGTCACCTGTCACTCACGATGCTGTGAGCTGACCTAAGGAAGGAGAAGTTCTGCAGCGTGTACTTTGGGGTAAGTTATGGACATTAAATCACTAGGTTCAGGAAGAAGTCATCCAAGTATCCTGAAGGAACAGAAATGGAAGGAAGTAGATCTGCATTTCCCAGAATAGAAACTGTTTCTCAAGAATGGAAAGATACCAACATGGTACCCAGTCATAAGGAAAGACCTCCATAATTACAGATCACTGAGCCAGGAAACTGACAGAGTATAATTAAGGACAGAATAATCTAACTCTTGTATAAAGTACAAATTAATAGGGCCATGTCCCCAAAACACAGCTAAGATTGAAAACCCTAGAGAAGGTCAATGGAGGCAGTTATAGGAATCGCCAGGGAGAAGTTTCATTTAACTTGAAAACAAAAAGCCTGCGGGGGCCAGGGAAATGATTAAAATGTGCATTTAGTTAAATGGAAGCTGTCAAGTCACTCTCAGATGATAAACAAAGACAAAATCAAAGCTGTCAAACTCTAACTATGAAGACTGTCTAGGAATATACATTAAAAGTGTATAGATGTTCGCCAGCCTCCCGACTTCGAGTCACAGAGAACTCGCTGGAGCAGTGCGTCATACAGTCAGGCCTTCGTCAGGAGGAAGACATTATCGATCAATTTTTTAAAGTCAAAATTTCAGTATAACAAATCTAGGGCCTGACCTTCAGCATGAAAAGTGGAATCATTTCTAGGTTGCCTGTTTGACCACTCATGCATGCTCACTGTCTTCTGAGTCGGGAGTGTAGATCTTGACGTAGAGTTAGTGTGACGGAGGAGTCCAGGAGCACATCCGATCCCATGAAGCCAATCAGACGACAAGCGGCCCGCAGCACACGGAAGCACACGTTTTTCTCTAACTTACCCCATAGGCTATTTTCTTTCACAATTAGGCAGTATGTTATCTAAAATAGTTTTCGATATGGACCAATGGATATTGGATTGTCATGACATAGACTTTCCTTTCCATCAACAAGCTGAAAAAAATTATAAAACAGAATTGCACTGTCAAGATAGCTAGAAAGGCCCATCATAGATGGCTTCCATTCCAAGCAATCAAGTGCAATGACTTCGCTAATGAGAACAATTGAAGGAAAATAGTTTTTAGGAGTATCCCATTGCCTGGAAAAAAGGTTTTCATCTTCTATGGAAGTGTTACCACTGATACATAGTTAACGCTTGGTTGTCTTAAAATCTCTTGAGAAGCGATTGGTGAGAAACTTGGGAGGGAGACAAACATGAGAGTCTCTGGACTCTGGGAAACAAACTGAGCGTTGTTGAAAGGAAGGTGGGTGGGGGTTGGGGTGACTGGGTGACGGGCATTAAGGAAGGCACGTGACGTGCCAAGGAACAGGTGTTACGCGCAACTGATGAATCATTGAACACTACATCAAACACTAATGATGGGCTACTATGCGTTGGCTAATTGAATTTAATTTAAAAAAAGAAGTGATTGATGAAACTATAGTAAAAGTCTGCAGATTTTCCAATTCAGTGAAGTATCACCTGAAACACCCGAGGCCTTGACGGGTGGGCTTCGACGGGGGTCTTTGACGAGCGGGCTTCGACGAGCGGGCTTCGACGGGGGTCTTCGACGGGCAGGCTTCGACAGGGGTCTTCGACGGGCAGGCTTCGACGGGGGACTTCGACGGGGGACTTCGACGGGGGACTTCGACGGGGGACTTCGACGGGGGGCTTTGACAGGCGGGCTTCGACAGCATGGGAGGTTTCAAGAGTGTCTTAAGTCCTTTGTCATATGTTCTGCATTTCATGGTTACTGTATCTTCCTTATTGCTTCCATCAAGCTTATTAAAAGTAGTGTGCAAGAATGCTTCATCACAGAGGAAATGCGGTTAACAACTTTAAAAAAATACTGTAGAAAAGAGTCACAATATCCTTAAAGGGGCATATTTGAAGCTGATCTTTAATGTTGTTTGGGGAAAGAAGTCATTTGATAATAGGGATCTATGCCAAATAAGGGACAATCAAAATAATGATAAGACTTATACTGAGTTGAAATCGTTATTAATACAAATGAAAATTTGGAAAACAGGAATAAGAAAGATTCTTTCTAGCCTGCCCCACCTGCTTCATTAATTGTGCAAAGATACTGATCATGTCTGCATGAATTTGTAGGATACGGATGATATAATTGGGTTAAACAGAGAGCATCTGCCAGGATTCTGAGTCCCTGGCAAGCACACTGGAGCCCTTCATGTGGAAATGTGCAAAGCTCTCAGAGAGGCTTCCCCAAGTAATTCCAACAACATTGGGAAGGATCCCATGTTGACACGTACTCAGCCTAAGCATTAGAAAGAAGGGGTGCACTCCCCCCACCCAGCTGTGGAGACCCCACACAGTGAGAAACAGGACAGACCAAGATTAACTAGTCTGGCTGACATTGAAAGGGGAGTTGGGTAGTTAAAATTATATATATATATGTATATATATACATATATATATATGTTTTTTTTAACTGCATTCATTCTCATGACGAGAATAAGAAGAACGTCTTTGGATGGCAGTGTGAGAGTTTTAGGTTGGAATATGGCCAAGACATTGACATAAACACTGGAATGGGTTATTGAAAGATGTTTTGGAGTCTCCTTCTTTAGAGTTCTAAAGCAATGCCAGAATTCTGAACTGCCAGGGTTCAGCCATGGGGCCATCAAAGCAGAGAGCCAGAATAAGAGGGGGTTTTGTTGTCCTGCTATGAGAGTGTTTGAAGTGCACGAAGGTTCCTGAGTTAAACACGTGGTAGGTACTCAGGTGCTGCTTTTCCTCTCATCCAGGAACTGAAGACGGATATTAGAGGGAACACAGGTCCTAATGATGCTGGCTATGTTCACTGTTGTATGTATGTTGCGTACATACGACACACATGGGATGCGCAATGTAACGATGACCGGGAAACCAGCGAGCTCTAATTCAGGGTCTGAACTGACACAGAACCCCTGGTGTCACTTTACAAACTATTAAAGAGGTGAACGGGGACACACTGCCGCCTCACAGGGTCATTCTGAAAATAAAACTAGCAAATCTGACTTGTTGTAGAGATTTAAAGTCATAATTATTTTAACGAATAAGGCAACAATATACAATGATGGTATAAATATAGAAGGGCTGCTTAAGAGTTGACGGAAAATAAATGATCCGTAGAAATTTATCAAAGTGGTGAACGTCGGAAAGGCATTATACAGTGGAGGTAATGAATGTGGGAAATAATGAGGTTGTGCACAAGAGTTTTACTCTGTGAGAGGCTCCGGAGTTTGAAGAAGTGCTATTAAAGTGAACAAGGAAATTAGCATGAACAAAACACAGAAGTAGGAACAGCTAAGAAAAGATGAACTGTCCCCAAATTACCAAATTGACCATAAATGAAGTATGTAGGCAGGAGGACGAGTCTGGAGAGAGAAGCATTTTAACACTGATGTTTAACTGTCAAAGTCACTTTAAATTGCAGACAAGAAGCTGCTTTGTTTGGGAAGCTAATTTTGCCTTTGGTTCTGATGCAAGAAATGATCACACATCTGGAAGGGAAAATGCTATTGATAATAGCACTGAGGCACACGGCCATCCCGTCACACCTGCTCGTCACGTGCCCGGTGGCAGGTGGATTTCCGCTGATCCAAACCTTTCGGGAAGAAAAGTGAACACAGTTGCAGAAACTCTGATAAATACGCTACCTTGACACAAACAATGACATCTCGTAGGTGAAGGAACCATTACTTATTTCTGTACAAGTTATTCCACTAGGGTGCATCAGTAATTAAGAATATGAACCTTCCTGGGGTGCCTGGGGGGCTCCGTTGGTGAAGCACCTGCCTTCGGCTCAGGCCATGATTCTGGGGTCCTGGGATCAAGCCCCGCATCGGACTCCCTGCTCAGAGGGAAGTCTGCTTGTGTTCTCTCTCTTGCTCTCTCTCTCTGTCAAATAAATTTAAAAAACCTTTTTTAAAAAAAGATTTTATTTACTTATTTGACAGAGAGAGATCACAAGTAGGCAGAGAGGCAAGCAGAGAGAGAGGAGGAAGCAGGCTCCCCGCTGAGCAGAGAGCCCGAGCCCAGGACCCTGGGAGTCTGGAACAAGGACTATTCTCAGGGATGAAGGAGGACAGACCGCATCACGGCAAGAGTGCTGGTTCTGCAAGAAGACCTGAAGCAGGTGTCGCGCGAGTCCAGGTAAAGAATTACGTCCTGGGGCGCCTGCGGGGCTCAGTGGGTTAAGCAGCCAGTCCTCCCGCCTGTGGCCGCCGTGTCCTTCTTCTTCACGATCTCCTCACATCTCCATGTTTACTGAACTGTGCACAATGTAGTTTTCGCCTGTTTCTTAACTTGATATGAACAGGACTATCCTGCATTACTTGCTGCTTTCCTTAGTCTGCAAACACTGTTTTTACGGTTCATCTATGTTGTTTGGCTAGATCTAGATTCTAGATTATTTATGCCTGTGTTTCTAGAGTATTCCATTAAATTAATTAATATTGTGCAAATTATATTTCTGTGCTATGCTCTGTCCACATTTGCATTTTTGAATTGTTTTGATTCTTGGCTCTTACAAACAATTCTGTCATTAAATCAAAACATTCGTATCTACAGATAGAAATACACGCACTCGCAAACATACAAGTGTGCAAAATATATATCCTAATTCACATTCGCCTCTCTAAGATAGGCTTAGAAGAGAGATTGCAAACTTCTAGATCTTCCTTTTTGCCAAATAATGCCAAGTAATTTTCCAAAGTGGTTATATTTTTCTTGTGAATTGATCCCACTGTAACAATTCTTCAACATCCCTGGAACTCCCAATACATTTCCTGATTATCCACAAGAAATGGGCCCTCGATACTAATCGGAGGCTCTTTCTCATATTTATCTGGTAAACTTGCTGTCCTAAACTTATTTTTACCTAAAAAACTCTGCCCATGGGCCCCAGAGCTCTACACCCAATGACTTAAGATACCCTCATCTCGTCATCTTGGGAAGAACTTGAACTCAACGTGGCCAGATCTGAACACAAGGCCCCTTCCTACCTGGTATCTCTCTCTCGCTGCCTTCACGCTGGTCCAGGCAGGAAAGGCAGGAGCTCTTCCTCCGTCCCCTTGTCCCACACCTGAGGCGCTCCGCCACACAGGTGCCCTCTCCCATAGCCCACCTGCTGTCCACAGAAGAGCCAAATGACTCTCTGCTCAGGGCAACCGTCTCCAGCAGGCCCCCTCCTTCTGCCCGGCCCGTGGAAACACACCCTTCCCTGCTGCTCTCAGGATGAGCACGGAAGTCCTGCTCGTGACCCACGCGGCCCGGATTCCGTTCCTCGTTTCCTCCGCACTCCCTGCCTCCGACCAGTCAGCTCTCCTCCGCTTCCTTCTGCACGCCCTGGCTTCCCAGCACGGCACCCCCAGGCATGCTCTCCCCTCCCTCTCAAATCTTCTGACCTGTCCACAGCCCTGCGGACCCCGGGTGCGCTTCTCAGGCTGGGCCTCTGTGCACCTCCCCACAACTCTGCTCCTTCCTGTAGGGTGTTCACCTCGGGGGGCAGTTTGGCGTCGTGGGGAGGGTACTACGTGATGGTTTCTTAAGCTGGTAACAGCGTGACGTCAGTTTGCCTATCTGTCGTGTACCACACGTGTGCTTTAAATGGGAAAGCGCCGCTCTAATGTCAAGATACGTAAAAACCATGGGAACACGAACACTGCCCCTAAGTAATTATATGCTGGTGAGAGAGAAGCCACGTTTCAGGAGGACGTGAAAGTGCCCTCAGGGAAGCCCGGGTGCCAGGGAGGCCAGGAGGAGAGTCCCAGCAGCATGGGTGTAGCAGGCGTCCTGGGTGAGGCTGACCTGAACTGAGCCGTGAGCTGCCAGCAGGGACACTGTATGTCCACGAGGGGTGAGTGGACAGTGCTGCACGGTGGCAGCAAGTTGAGGGCCCAGAAGACGGGTGAGACGGAGCATCTGTGGACCCCACGAGGCTAGGGGTGGATGCACGTGGGTCAGCAGAGACTAGAAGAGCTGGTGGTGGAATTCAGGATCAAATCTTGAGAAAAGGATAATGATCTCGTGTTTACAGAGAACTCACTGGGACTCTGTGGCTTCGCCTGGCTCTCTGCTTGCCGCATGTCATTCAGTCATCATGGAAACTTGTTCCAACTCCAGGGTCTTGCCGCCACCTGTCGACACTGTTTCACACATCTGAAGCCGGCGGGCGTCCCCTTCACTGAGCCGTCATCTTGGCAATGGTGCGACCCTGGTGACCACCATACAGGGTTGGCGAGCGGTCCAGGCTAACTTGCCCACAAGTGTGAAAGCGTGTCAGACCCCACAGACGGAGGCCGAGCTGGCCGGTACTGTTTCACGTGCGCATCTCCAAATCGTACCCCTGGCGACTAAAGAGCCCAGACCCTTACCCTGCCCAGGAGCCCCTCCCTCCACTGGCTGCACCTGCACAACCTTATTAGCTCCTTCAGGGGTGACTCCGGAGGTACCTCCACATTCTTCAGCAGAACTTCAATAGATTGAATGGGTTCGTGGGATCGTCTACTACTTACTGAGACAGAGACAGATTCTGTGCAAGAAATCTCCCAAAATCCCCATGTGCAGATCTGGACACACACGTCCCTCTGAGTATGGATCTTCTCTGTTTTCTTCTTATTCTATGAGCCAGATCCTCTGGGTCTTGTCTCCTTCTCTCTCCTTTTAGCAGTCGAGTGGCCAGAGTCCTGGGAGCCTGGGAGACACTCAGTTCCCTTCCTTTAGTAATTGTCTCCGTGTAGCCTTCATAAGAATTACAGAGAAAAAAGTGATTTTGAGGAAGAGTTATAATCGTAAGACTTGGGAACATTTTTGCAATGTGCAGTTTCCCTGGTGTATAGTTTCTCTTCTTTGTCTTTTTATGAAGATTTTGATCAACTTTTTCAGAGGTCAACTGTCTCCCCCGCGCGCCTTCTTGTGTTAAATTTAGTTTATACGGCGCGCGAGAATAGTCCTCCCGCTAAAGAGGCGACCCTGACACAATTGGGCACCATTCTTGGGAACTCTCAGCTGAAAGGTCACGTTTTCTTTACAGATCTCCAAAGCGCTTAGTACCTTACATGTAAGAAAAAAAGATGAATCAGCCTCTACGTATGGCCGGACTAGAGCTCAGAGTGAAAGGTGCGCAGAGGGCAAGCAAAGGTCCTCCCGCCCAGACCCCAGGCTCGCCCAGACCGCAGGCTCGCCCAGACCGCAGGCACCTGGAGCTGCACTTTCGGAAATACCCACCAGAGGGCGCGGGCCCCAGGTCGGCGGAGGGAGCGTCCGACCCGACCGTTTAAACGCGGTAATTGGCACCGATGGTTGCCAAGGTGCTGGTGCGCGGCTCCGAAGCTCGGAATTACCGCGACTTCCTTATTCTTTTCAAACATGCTTGGATAAGGGCCACGAAATACCAGCTTCAATTTTTTTTTAATAATAGTGTTGCATTTAGGAGAAAGTTACATTTGCATTTTTAGATACAAAGTTATTTCCGTAGGTACTGATTCCTATAAAGAGGAAAAACACAACCGCAAACTGGTACTTTCTCAGGAACGGCTGCGCGCGTGTGGATGGAGGCTCGCGGCTGCCGCTGTCACCCTCGGAGCCGCCTAAGGCAGGAGCGCGGCAGGAAGCAGAGGGGCGCGGCCCAGTGAGGCGCCCGGGCCACCCGCCGTCAGGCACAGGGAGCCCCGCCCGCGGCTGGCCCCGTCGTCCTGCTGCTTCGCCCGCGGTCCGCGCAGGCCGCTGCGCCGCTGGAAGGGACGGAAGAGGTTAGGGACAACGCGGGATGCTCACTCCAGGGCCCCGGGGCCGCGCAGTTAGCATTTCAGAGTCACCGCCCGTGTCGCTGCGGCTGTCCAGCGCCGTGCACGGAGCCCGAGGAGCGGGGGCGTCGGGCGCCCAGCCCCGCAGCAAGCCCGGGCGGGTGTGGGGGTCCGCCTGCGGCCCCGCGCTCAGAGGCCACCGCGGCCTGGAGAGGGACCCCGAGGGCGCGGAGCCGAAGGTGCCGAGGCCCGCAGAAACCGCGCGCCACGCGGGGCAGGGCCATGGCGGGACGCAGCTTCTCGGGCTCGAAGCCGCGCGGACTCGTGAACGTTTTGGAACACGAGACAAGCCCGGAGAAAGGAAGATGAGCTGTGAGCTCAGGCCCAGGTCACAACGGGCTCCGCACTTCTCCGCCCGCATTTCTGCCGTCGCAGCCGCGTTTTTGCGTCTTCCGTCCAGCGACGCGGACCGGGGTTTTCACTCCAGGGAGACGCCCCTGCCCGAACGCGTGCTGCGAGGAAAGGCAGGTGTGGCGCAGACTGGCCCGGCCCGAGCCGGGCAGGCACGGATTCCCCGTGCGCTGGCCTGTGCCCTGCGCCAGGTCCCCCCGCTTCCTGACGCTCATGCCGTCCAGAGAGGAGGCGAGCTGTGTCCGCACCACAGGGCTTTCGGATCAGGGAGGGCCCCACGCAGGTCAAGGTCTCCGTGCGGGTTCGTAAGTGCAGGCTCTTACCACTGAATTCAGAGACTCCCTGTCTTTCTTGGGAGACCGAGGACAGAACGCAATCCCAGCCAAATTAACCAAAACAAAGGTCTTCCTAATAAATTAATACATTTTTTAATTTAAATAAAATCTATTTAATTTAAAACAAATTAATAAATTAAATCGACGTCTAAATGTCTTCCCCACAAAGGAGGTGCAGGGCAGGAAGTTTGTTGACGAGGCTGTGGCTGAATCTTGCCAACCCAGCATCGTGGGGGAGACAGACCGCCATGCTTCCCTGCTGCATTATTCATTACTCGTTTTAATGGGCTCTTTTGGGACCTTTTATCTGCAATATGTAACAATTCACATGGAGCCTATTAGGGAATTTCAAACAAGGTCACCTATGGAAATGCTGTAAGGTTGTGGACTTGGGCTGGGAGACGGCAAGACGCTTGCCTCGTTCAGTGGAGCTGGACCTCAAAGGCACAGGTGGGAGAGTGCGAAAAGCCCACAGGAGTGGAAGAGGCCAGTGGGACGCTCAGAGTAAATGCCCCGCACTTTAAAGGAAAGAGGACCAAGGCCGTGAGAGTGACCGCGTGGACGGTTTGGTGTCCTGTCCTGGGGCACACAGTGCCTCTGAGTTCACACCACCCAGAATCCTGGAAGCGACCGCATCTGGCAATAAAGTCCCTGCAGATGTGGCTGAGACCCAGGGGACGCGGGGGGATGCCTGTGGCTGGCATTCTTACCATAGAAGACACACAGACACTCGCAGCAGAGACAGAGGCAGGACATGGAGGGAGGAGAGCACGAGCTGGAGCTCCTGCAGCCAGGAAGACCCTCCCTCAGAGCTCCAAGAGGAGCCAACCCTTCAGACACCTTGACTTCAGGCTTCTGCCTCCTGAACTGAGGGAGGATAGATTTCGGCTGTCTCAAGCCACGTAGTCTCCGTGGCATTCGTTCAGCGTCCATGCTGCCCCCTCCATGTAGACTCCCTTGCTGGGCTCTTGCAGGGGGGCTGGGGGCTGTCCCCCGAGCCTCTGGGCACAAGGGTGCCCAGTCGCCCCGGGAGGTCTGGGAGCAGGTGAAGACGCACTCAGTGTCTCCCACACAGAAAAGGCTCAGACCCTCTACAACCGTGTGTTGCTTGAAATAGATCTTTGATAACAATCTACCCGGTGGGTTCCTAAAAATGTTCAACGAACTGCGAGATAGGAATCTTCGGAGAAGTCTGCACGGGCCCGCAGGTGATGCCCAGTGCTGGGAAGTTCCTGAGAAGGAAGAGCAGCTGAGGGGCTCGGAGGAAGCCTGTGGCTTCGGCATTTCTCTGCGACGAAGTGTGGTTCTCTCAGAATGACGACACCAAGTCCTGGAAGACACTGCTGCGTTCTGTGGGCATCTAGGGAGTAAAACCATTAGACTTGAAGGTTGATGATGTTCACGGTACAGATTTCCCTGTAATTTTCTTTTTGTTCTTTGCTTCTTTATAATGTTGTTTTGAAAATGACATCGTGTTCCTGCTCTACTAAGAAACAGGAAATGATTTTCCTCCTGTGTTCAGACCAGAGTTGAAAGAGCAGGGACCACAGAACGAGCTCACCGTGTGGAGCAGAGAGAAGCAGACGCCCCTGTGCTGAGAAGCGCCCCTGCGGTCATCGGTGCCCCCTCCCCCGCACCCGCTCAGCCTCAGCGGCAGGTAGAGCATCACACACAAGCCTTCCGGAAGGCGATGGTGCTTGTGTCTCACGATCAGGGAGGAGAGAACAGCACTCAGGTAGCTAGAAACTCACGCCAGACAGGCAGTCCAACCCTCTCCTTCGCCCAAAGAGAAGCAGGAGGTGATGAGTTCTTCTGTCTGGAGCTCCTCACGATGGAAGCGTGGCCGCCAACCCACAGGAATGCGCAGATTCCTCTGTAAAACCAGTCAGTGAAGCAGCTTCTGTGAAACTCCGGGTTTGAGGTGGAAACTGGGTATTTCCTATGAGACACAGTAGTAACTACACAGCGGTCACAGCTAAAGGTCGACCTAGAACCCGGTCCCCAGCCTCCCGAGACACCGACGGAGCCACAGATGGAGTTGGTCAGTGCCAGGGAGGCATTTCAGGAAACGTTGAAGGAAGTGGTTTAGTCAGGTTAAGTACGCATTTTAGATGGTTTGGGTTTTGTTCTTTTCTTTCCTTTCCTTTCCTTTTTTTTTTTTTTTTTTTTTTTTTTCCTGTTAATAAGTAGAGCCCGTGTTTAGGATGTTTGGAAGAGTAGTAGACATCCCCCCCACGCCCCCCCACTCCCTCACCCCCCACCCCCAGTTTTTAAAGTGGGATTTCAGGACCTTTGTTCAAGATTTTCCAATTCCACAGATAATTTGACAGCCCGACGGTGAGACACACAGCCCAGCCGGGTCTCCTGGCGGGCGCTGGGGCACAGGCACACTCCCAGCCTGCTGAAACGCCCACATGTGACGGGGCTGGCACGCGTGCACGGACCGCATCTATGGCATAGGAGGGAGGGCACAGATGTGGTCGGAGCGCTGAGAGACGGCCTTGACGGCAGGTGCAGCCCGTGCGAAGTCCCTGCAGACTGGCCTCTGCACCTGCTGCCCCCTGGACAGGTTCTCCTCACCGAGCCGCACGCTCACTCCTCACGGCGTCTCCCACAGGGCACTTTCGTGCACCTGTATGCGCTGACTTATTTTTACCTCCCTCACGAGGCCGTACACACATGTTCCTTCAGGAGCTCCTCCAGGAATGCTCAAGGCTGTGTCTAAAATTAGTCAGTTTTAGAACTGGGTATGATCACAGCACCAAGTCTCTTGCCTTACAGAGAAGGAAAGTGAGGTCCAGAGAGGATGGGGTGTTCTGGGACCAGGTGACCGATCACAAAGCTGGCCCTAGCTTGCGTCAGTCACAGGATGTCCCAGGAAAGACCAGGCACAGGAGGGATTGTGTTTCTATCTTGGCTTTCCATTCATAAACCCAAAGTTAGGGCATTTTCCAGGACTTATGAATGAAAATGCAAGAAACCATAAAGCAAAATAAACAAATAAGTGTCAGTGAAAAGCTAAAAGCCACGATGACCAAGAAATGTAACTTAGCAATGGAAAGCAAACCTTTAGTTTTCTTTCAACGTTCTTTATAATGTATCTTTATCCCCCAAGTGCTGGGGTGTCCGTCAACCTCAGAAAAAGCACTCAGTTCTTCTCTTCATTTAGATTTCAAAGTGACCTCTCCCATCCTGTATAACCCTTTTCATAGTATCATGGGAGGATAACTAATGTTTCCAAGGAGGAGAGGGAGAGAGCATCACACACACCTCCGGGGACTCTACCCATCCAGTAGAAAAGTACTTTCTCTCATACTGGAGTAATGATGGTAGTAACATGACCAAGGACGTCTCTTCTGTTGAGCCAGTACCCTCAAGTTGTCATTAAAATGTACACTCTCCCAAACCACAAAGAGCAGGGAACTGGTGGACCCTGCTGGTGTCCCACTGTGTCCAAGTGGGTCTCCGTTTGAAGGTCCCCCCACCCCTGCCTGCGGTGGGTTCCAGACCCCATGCTGCCCACCCATAGGTCCCCGGGGACCAGTCTCACGGGGCGTCAGGGCATCAGAGCTCCTTGGTTTATCATGTTCTCTGTCTGGCCATGAGCACTGCTTTAATGCATTTGTTCTGCATTAATAATATGGACCAGAAAGCAAGAGGTTGGTTAGCTGTATTTGTTTTGCATTGGCAATTATTCTAAATTGGATGTTGGGCATTTTTTTAAATTAGACTTGCTTACTGTGAACAAAAGGGAAGATATCCCACATGATGTTGACTACTTGAAACACACAACAATAAAAATCTCGTGCGATGATAAAATCGGGGTGTCACAGCCCCAAAGATTCCCACCTAAATCAGGGCAGAGAGAGACATCCTCAG
Source organism: Lutra lutra (assembly GCF_902655055.1). Lineage (NCBI taxonomy): Eukaryota > Metazoa > Chordata > Mammalia > Carnivora > Mustelidae > Lutra > Lutra lutra. Next base: position 1,956,575 of record NC_062289.1, on the reverse strand, counting down.
GTGTGAACTGGGAATGGGAGGCTGTTTACTCCACGGTATAATGGACGTGGCCTGTGACCTCGAAATGTAAATGTGTATGTTTGCAAATGGAGATGATCCAGGGCTCTCGTCCACCAGGTAACTCAAATCGCATCACCCATTGTGGCAATGAGATGTAAAAAATAATTCCCTGTATCGTGAAGCATCCCAGCCCTAAGTGGATTGCTGGCTCGGGCCCATGGAAAAGCATAAGGTGACGTCGCCGGCACAGCCATGCTTGGCAGGGGCGCTCTGTACCCCCCTCCCAGCTCAGTGGGAGCAGCGAGCTTCTGCCTCCAGAGAAGCCACCATTCTGTGTTAGTGAAACAAAATGTAATGAGTCTTCATTACGATATTGTGACTTAAGTGGTAGCTTTTAGCTCTTCAAAATCATGTCCACTAATTAGAGGCGTGGGATCCTCTCTGTTATCTCCCAGCTATAAATTATAATATATATTCATAGTTACAGGAATTTCACCTTCTGTAAAACAGCCCTTATGCAAACAGTCATAGTTGGCATGTCATTGGAGCATATCGGCAATTAATTCTCACAATGATCAATGGGAAGAACGTCCTTTCCCCCATATCTGGTTTATTTATGTGCTCCCATTAATTATGCCTAATTTTCTGTTGGCACTTTCCTTCCTAATGTAATTCAATTTAAGCATATCTTTCTAGAGACTTATTAATAGGTAGGGTCATTTATATTGTGTAGCACAAATATTTTATAATCCACTAATCTTGACAAAAAGGCAATGCCTTCCTAATAAAAAATGCATGGGGAATAACGGCTCCTATTAATAGTTTATTAGGTCAGATCGCCCAGTTTGAAGTGTCCATTACGCTTTAATTTTATCAGATCTCTTCCTTTGGAATTTACCACACTTTCTTTACCTTTGGATTTCGGCTGCTCCCAGCAGCGCCCCAAGTCTGCGCCCGTAAAAAAAAAAAAAAAAAAAAAAAAAAAAAGTCTGTGCCCCTCTTGCAAAGCCACAGATGACTGTGGCTTTGCAAGAGGGGGTGCGGGGAGGACGGTGCAGGAGGGGTCCTCCCAGAAGACAGCGGTGCTGTTCGCCCTCCGTGCCCACTCCTCCTTACAAGAGCTGTTAGTGATCGGTGGGTCCTTAGCTGTTTCGACTCACACAGGCTTCCAAAATCTCACCATCGCCACGGAGCCGGTCCTCTGAAGCACGTTCTCACACAGACCTTTCACACCCCACCTCAGAGGATTTACAGAAATCTCAAAATGTATCTGTGGACTTCTTAGGAATCAAAGAAACACAGCTGAGCACCTTTGGTTACAATTTGCCATGTATTAATTACACAGAGATATTTCAACTAATAGCCCACCTAACTTGGATAAACATGATCTGAAACCTCCATGTCATTGCCGTGGTCGGGTGCACGTGTGATCTGCCCTTTCATGTTCTTCGCCCCAGACATAAACATTGCCAGCGAGCTGCAGGGGTTTTCGTGAGGTCCTGAGAGATGATTTGCCACAGCCCTGGCCTCCTAGCTGAGGGCTCACATAACAATCTAGAGAGGAAGATGAGACATGGACAGGAAAATAGTGACAGAATTTCTTAAGCAAAACAATTAGCCTTAACTAGACTTCTGTTCTCTTGTCTGTAAAGTGAGGGCATGAAGAAACCAATTTAAAAGACCCCTTCTAGGGCACCTGGGTGGCTCAGCGGGTTAAAGCCTCTGCCTTCAGCTGGGGTCCTGATCCCAGGGTCCTGGGATCGAGCCCCACATCGGGCTCTCTGCTCAGTGGAGAGACTGCTTCCCTTCCTCTCTCTCTGCCTGCCTCTCTGCCTGCCTGTGATCTCTGTCAAATAAATAAAATCTTAAAATAAATAAAATAAAAGGCCCTTTCCAACTCTGAGTTTTCATGGCAAGGGATCTGATCAAATTTTACGAATGTGTAAAAGCAGAAAACCGTACTACTAATAAGAATGTTCCAGTGACAGATGTGGGTCGAAGTACTTTATGTAAGATGTGGTCAGAATCACCCTGGAGGAAGCCAGGAGTCCTGCAATGATGTTTCTGATGGTCTACGTTATTTTAAAATATAACATGTGTGCAAAATTATAGTCTGGATAACAGGTCCTTTAGGTTGTTTTGCTCAAGATGAGATCTTCATCGGGTAGACCTGTGCTTTGAGACTCCCTGCTCGTGATGTTACTCGGGTGTGGTTATTAGCGACTCCAATGGGCTTTGGGACTTTGGGGATAATGAAAGGTTAAGAAGAATGCCCAAATCAGGTGAAAATGAAAATTTCACATTTGTGCATATAATTAACAGCTCTTTCTGGAACACTAACCTTTGGAAGGATCACGGGTGTGAAACTTCTTTTTTTTAAATTATTTATTTATTATTTAATAGACAGAGATCACAAGTAGACAGAGAGAGGAAGGGAAACAGGCTCCCCTCTGAGCAGAAAGCCAGATGCAGGGCTCGATCCCAGGACCCTGGGATCATGACCCGAGCTGAAGGCAGAGGCTTTAACCCACTGAGCCACCCAGGTGCCCCACGGGTGTGAAACTTCTTTATGAAATCGTATTCAACTTTATACCATTATAAAATTAGGTCTGATTTCTAATAAAAATCATTAACCAAACTCTACCTTAAGGTCAAAACCCATTATTTTTTAGAGCTTTTATTTTGCCTATTTTTCCAACATTTTATTATTTTTGTGTTTATTATAATTATCAGCATCTACCTATAAATCTTCTGGTAATCTGAAGATTCATTTGAATGAAAGAAATGTGGATGATGTTTTATTGGATATCACTACTATTTTATTCATGATATACCCATTATCTGGAGTGTGAGTGACTGTGTGTGTGTGTGTGTGTGTGTGTGTGTCTGTTTTCCCCAAACATTCTTAAGTTCATCATTTGGGCAAAAGCCCTAGACTGATGCACCTCTTACAATTTAATTCCTTTGGATTCTGCTCGTAATCATACCCGGTAGATGTGTTCTCAACACACATGCCCTGTGCTGGGTCCAGATGATCCAGACGCAGAAAGAAGCACATTCACAGAGGTTCCTGGTCCTGAGAAAAAGAAAGAGTGCAGCTCTAAGCTCATACGATGTATTGAAGTCCTTGTAGGTAGCATCCGTTCATCCCTCCTTAACACCATGAAGTTATAAGCTCCCCTCTTGTCGATTTGGAGCAGAGAATGTATCTGGTCAAATCATTCACTCAACCTCACATGGATAATAAATAATGAAGCCAAAATTCAAACCCAGATCTGCCGTGATTGAATAATCCCACTCCTTTTTTTTTTTTCAGTAGAACAATCACATAGCCGTAAAGACAGCGGTACACACCTGGATGGCAAGAGCGTGGTTTAGATCGCTCTCGTAGATTGTCAGGACGTAAAGCGCTGACTGAAATGGTCAGAGCGAGCTTTATGGCGAAGGCTCGTCTGCGGGAAGCACCCATGTGGGTGGAGGCCTTTCTTTGTCCCTGAGTGAATGTGCTCTGCGTTTAATTTTAGAACTATAACATAGGTCTCATGGATACATGAAAATGTATTCACGTACATTCATGAATACAGTATCTATTTGATCATTTTTTATTCACGTGCAGTTGACAATGTAATGCTATGCTAGTTTCAGGTGTACAACGTATCGATCCAGCAGCTCTACACAGCGCTCACCCCCAGGAAGTGTGCTCACTGTCTGTCACCAAACAGCATTGTTACAATGTTACGGACTCTATTCCCTATACTCTACTTTCCCTTTCTTCCCCTATTTTGCCCATCCCTCCATTCCCCTCCCCTCTGGCAACCACGCAATAACTCTCTGTGTTTAAGGTCTATTTGTTGCTTGTGTGTTTTGTTTTGTAGATTCCACATATAAATGAAATACGGTATTTGTCTTTGACTTATTTCAGTTAGCAGGATACCCTCCAGGTCCATCCATATCATGAATGACAAGGTTTTACTCCCTTTTTGTGGCTTTGTAATAGTCCACTGTATACATGTGACGCATTTTTATCCATTCATGTATCGATGGGACTTGAACAAAAGAGACAGCAGCACATTAGGTCCACTCTGGGGCAAGTCACTGGCTTTGTTAGGATTTAATGAGAAGTTAGGGTGTGATATCTACAGAGGACCTTGAGCCGGAGCTAGGAGACTCATAACAACTTCCCTGAAGAACTTAGGTTTTTTTTCCAACCAGCTCATTACATGGTCACAGCAGGATTGATTTCCAGTGATCTTCAGAAAGAGCTAGATGGTCGTGAGACAACACTCAAACAGCAGAGGTAGGGGATCTGTGGAAGACCAGGCACGGTGGCTCACGACCCTGCGGGAAGGACACAGCACCTGCAGTCTTTGTGAGGAAACAGTGCATATGGCTTTCAGCAGAGGATGAGGGCCGTGGAAAAGGAAGGAATCCCAGCAGATGAATGTCCCCACCTGTGCGATTAGTGGGAAGTTGAAACTTCCCATGAAATTAAGTGGTTTGGAGTTGGTGTGCAGGACACGATCGAGAGTCCGGATTTGATGCATGGAGTCTGGGAGCCTCAGAGGCAGGGACCTGACCTCAGCAGCCTCTCTGGGTCTGAGGGTCTCACGGTGGGAATCCTGAATCAGCATCCATGTGCGCTGATGAGATGGTGTAAACCTGCAGGGTAGGAGGCTTCCTCCCACCAAGAGAGGAGCATACACACGGGTGAGCTCTGGCCATGCCCTGGTCTGGAGAATGGAAGCAGGGGCATTCCTGAGAGGCCCACAGGGGGGCACATGGACCCCTGGAAGGGAGGTATAGGGATTGAGAACGACTGTTCATTTGCTCATTCTGTGATCTGGTGGAAATGTGAGGAGAAGGATGGAGAGCCAGACTGCATGGAGTTAAGGGTCCTTGGCTGGTGTGTGAGTGGGGACCACGAGGAGGCCCTTTGTCTGAAACAGCTGTGGGCCAAAGGAAGGAGAAGGTCAGTGGACTCCAAGATCCATGGAGGTAAGATCCATAGGGGTTTTCTAATCTTTCCCCTGAGTCTGCAAGACAAAGCTTTGAAGGCCAGCGTAGTGTAGGATGGGGAGGGACAGAGCCAGAGGACTGGTTACTCAACATCGGACAGAGAGCGAAGGAGCACACGTGTGCAGAGGGCATCCCGTTTACCCACATATTAGCCTTTGAAATAAAGAAAATCCTTCTTCAAGCAAGGTCGGTGAGATGACGAAACGCCCCAGCTGGTGTCCAGACCGGCTTTCCCGTGGACTGGGGTGGCTGCAAGTGCTCCGCACGTCCCCTGTTCCCTGGGAGCGCAGTCAGAAGCCTTTGGTGGCCTTTGGCAAAGGCCTACTGTGTGCCTCAGGGCAAAGGCTCAGTGTGGGGAAAGGCATCATGGCCCTGGAGTTGGGGAGGTCTCCCATGTGCTCAGCACACATGTCATTAGGGATCTCACACAGCGGGGTCCAGAGGGGGATTGGAGAGCTGAGATGCTAAACGCTGGCCAGTCGTTTGGGCATTGATTTAGTAAACAGGACAAAAGTCGAGTGGGCCCAGGAGTGTGGGACATTATCTGGGATATTATTTAAGTAGTTGATTACAACATCTGATTGGTGATGAATCTATTACTTTCAGTGAGTGCTTCGGAGTTTATAAAGCACTTATGCATCCTTTATCTCAGAAAGTCAAGTGTCACTATAAAGAGGCTAACGGGCTGAGTGCAGTCAGCCAGATTTGGTGATTTGAGATCTCGGCGAAAACAGGGCAGACTCCTAAGAAGAGTCAATCAAGGGGCCTTGAGTTGGAGCTCGTGGGTGGGCTAACTAATCCAACTCAGGACCCAACAGGTGGTCTGGCCAAGATTCGGGCTTCATGGGTCCTTTTGTGGACGTTCCCTGCAGCTGAGGGAGGGTCCACCCGCCCAGCCACAGGCGAGCGTGTTAGGATGGGGGTGGGGCAGTGCCTGAACCCCGTCAGGATCCACACTGACCGTCCTCAGGTCCTCGTGTAGGTGCGAGCATGGAGATGGAGCTCAGGCCTTTTCAAGAGGCCTGGAAAACCAGGCCGGGTTAGGGGGTCCAACACCCGGTGCTCCCTGGTGCCCAGCACCCGCTGGCAGTGACCGGGGCCGTTCCAGCTCCAGGACCAGCAGGAACGGCTCACACTTGAGCTCCTCCGTGAGCAGCTGTGGCCCTGAGTGTCAGCCGCAGCGGGAGGAGCCACAGGGCAGGTCCTGGCCCCACGAGGGACCTTGAGGGAGAGGAAGGGGCAGTGTAGACAGCTGACAGAATTCAGGCCAACACCGACATACATACAATCTTCTTACAGGTGAAATGGGCTCACGGGTGTAATTCCACTTCTTTCACTTAGCTCCTTTCTACATTGAGAGTCTGAACACAAAGATTCCACGGTTTACCTCCTCAGATCCTTCAGACGGTCGTCGCACCGAAGGAGCCGCCAAGACACGGTGACAAATCCCTCTGGAAAGCAGACGCTTCTCAAGGGACAAGGGACCAGCACTAGGCCGGTCGAGAACGTGCATGTAGACGGTCCTCAGGGTGGTCTTCCAACCCACGAGCGTGGCTGGGACTTTCCAAGTCCACGAATATTGTGACTCAAACCAATAACCATGAAAGACTCCGTGATTCCCGAGCACACCGTTCCCTGAACATGCTTACTGCGGAAAGAAGTCAACTCCTTCTTTTCATTAAGAAGCTCGTTCTGGGTTAAAAAAATTCAATTTTGAAAAAGCAGGGCTTCAAAACATGAAAAGTCATTTCCTCAAATTTTAGGGATGGGGTTCTGTAATTTTCCTCATAATTTTTCCGGGATTACTACTTTGATCCGATCGGTTGATGCCCGCAAGCACCACTGATCAGTTCCACTGTGGGAATGTTAACCTCATAGGCGTGCGCACTGTACAATAACATCTAAAACTATGGGCCAAACCTGTCACTGCTGGGGACATTGCTTTGGCGTGCCGTGTGACTCACACACACACACACAGATCTGCTTCCCCAGAGCAGGGCACACTCTGCTGAAATCCTCTGCATTCCTCGGTGGTTCCTGACTAAATTCCAAGCCTGTTGTTTAGGCAACTGTATGACATCAACAAAATATCGTTCCTCCACGACTCCATGCCCTGTCCACTACCTCCCGACACCCTCCCGGGGATGAGAGCCTGGCAGCCATCAGAATGTCATTCTGGAAAAGATCACCTCTTCCTCCCTCTTGTAAGAATATCTAGCAGAAAATGTAAACAGCAATCTAGCAATGACGGCCCGGAGCGGCCCTCCCACGGCACGGAAGGTGGAACAAAAGCCCTTTTCTGGCGTTTGCACCATCGGCAGCTGTGGGCTGATGCACTTGGCTTTCTGTTAAATAGAGGTTGGGGTATAAAAATAGATACTGGCATTTATTGGAAGCCAAGGCCTGTTGAAGTTCTACAGATTTAGAAAGTTCACTAATCGCCATCAATTACAACCTCTCCCTTGCTGGTGCATGAATTATTCACACGAGTGCACACAAGAGCAGGGCTCTGGGAAATATTTATCGCAGCCAAATGCAGAAATAGTGAAATTCAAACTGATAAAGATAAAAAAAGTGTTTCCATTTGTGAATACAAAGAAAAGAGTGATTCTAACACGGTTGCTGGAATACCGCTCAAGCAGTGATGCACAGAGAGGTGTTGTACAAATATCTCTGATCCCTGATACGCTTGTAACAAATCTGATGAGAGTTTCTTTTAGTCTTTAAAATCAAAGAAATATTACTTAAATCAAAACATCAGTCTGGGGGTTCCTGGGTAGCTCAGGCGGTTGAGCATCTGGCTCTTGATTTCAGCTCAGGTCAAGACCTCAGGGTTGTGGGATCGAGCCTCGAGTTGGACTCTGTGTTCAGTAGGGAGTCTGCTTGGGATTCTCTCTCCCCCTCTCCTTCTTCCCCCCACCCCTCTTCACACGCTCATTCTTTCTCTTTAAAAAGTCAGTATAGGGGCGCCTGGGTGGCTCAGTGGGTTAAAGCCTCTGCCTTCGGCTCAGGTCATGATCCCAGGGTGCTGGGATCGAGCCCCACATTGGGCTCTCTGCTCTGCGAGGAGCCTGCTTTCCCTCTCTCTCCACCTACTTGTGATCTCTGTCAAATAAATAAATAAATAAAATCTTTTTTAAAAAGTCAGCATATTACAGCTGTAAACATGCAAATGTATGCATATATATACAAACCATGGCTATGTTTATATAAGTAAGTGCACGTGTATTACTATTAATTACTCTGTGTAGTCTGCATGTTTTACCAACAATTAGAATTAGAAAGATCAAAATGAGCCAAATCCTTTTTCTGAAGAAATCTAACAAATGGTGTCTTTCTATTTGCTTTCAGACTTCTTGTTTGCCTCTGTGCCATTCTGTCAGTGGCCACGGGATGGGCTGCCCCTGGCTTTCAACCTGCGCCCCATTCCCCTGACGGGCTGTGCTGGGAGCTGGCCGGCAGCTGCCCCCTGAGCAAGAGCCCCAGGCGAGCGCCCTCGGGGGACGTGGGTCAGTGCGGCCCACGTTGCACTGCACCTGTTTTGTGGTAGGAGAGCCAGGGATCACCATTTCCTTAAGGGTAGGGGAAGGGCTCTAAAAGGGAAAGGCAGATGGAAGAAGGCATTCCGCAGTGATAATAGGGCTGTCATTAAAGATTGATGGAAGCTCAGTGAACGTCGGGTCCGATCTGGAGCAGCTCAAGCCAGCTCTGCCTCCCGCGATCTAGAGCTGAGAGGGACAGATGAAAGTCATTCCCACCTACTGAATTCAGTCATGACAAGTACATTCACCTGCTGCGGGCATGTATACGTGCGGAAACCTAAATTAAAATAATATTATGGGCTGGCTCAAATCCACATGAGAAAGGAAATTTCAAAGGAAGGACAGAACAAATCACAGTCTAGGAATAGTTTGATTTATTATTATTATTACACACAAATAGTTACTCTGTTGCCCATCCTGCCTAACACTGCAACCTTTGAGACACTTTCCTATCAACCAGCACTGTCCTTCAGGAAAATCATGGTAATATCAGCTATCTAAGCATAGACTTAAAGACATATCTTCTACCAAAACAGTTCAATAATTCTTGTCTCAGCAAAAATAGCACACCTACAATTGTGAAAATATGTGGCAAACATTATCATTTTGTAAGTTTTAAGAATAATGTTGAAACTCATAGAAACAGAAAACAAAATATTTGGTAGTATTTTATGACCGATTTTATGTGTTACATATTGTATTTTTGACTAGAAATCAAAACCTATTTATGTTGAAAATGCAGGCCACATGTAGGAAGATGCATTTTACACCACATGGATCTATTTCTGCACACCTCTCCACGGCCACTGAACGTCACGAGGCGTCCTTTCTGTCTTGTTGTCATTTATATTCATTTTATCTCCTAAGGACCTCCCAAACCTCAGTTGTCCATAATTGGCATGGTTTTGACCTTTGTTACTAAATGAATAAAATGCCTATTGTGGAGATCAAAGAGTCAATGAATCAGTTTCCTGATAACAAGAAGTTGATAGCTCTTTTCTGAAATTAATTCTAAAGAAAGGCAGCCTTGGCATTTAAATGTGTTTAATGATTGTTTTTTTAAAGGAAGTTTAGGGTACCCTCTCTTGTAATGACACAAATTATTGCCCATCGTAGTTAACTATTGCCTGGAAGGCTTCACTGTCCTGAGCATGAACAGCCCCGTGGGGGCCGATCGCCCTCCTGCGGGCACGAGCCAGGGCCCACCTCCAACCCACAGAAGGCCTCAGGAGCCCTGAAATAGTTCACACAGTTCTGCTCACTGCCTGTTTCTCAAGCCTGGGCCACTTTTTAACTAGCCTGACAGCGGAGGATGAAGGAAACCTCTGACATGATTTTCTATGTCTATTCCGCGTTACAAACAATAATTTATTTCTGCTCTGCCTTACGGAGACTCTCGCTCTCCTTATCTTGACCCGTGGCCTCTGCCCTGAGTTTCTGCCTGAAGTTGCAGAGGGTGAGCTCAGGCCCTGAATTCCCTCGGAATCTGCTCCAGAGCCATCCCCCTGGCAACTGCCGTGACCTCCGGTGTAGCTTCTACTGTTCTCACTCCAGGAAAGGTGGGCATTGAATGTGCCCACACAAGAAATGCCTGGGCCCTTCCAACAATGCCTTTCTTGTCCACTAACACTTCGGAGGGAACGTGTCATCTTTAGCCTGACTGTCTTCTCTCTGCTGAAGACAGAGCAGGTGCACACAGACCTCTACGCATCCCTGTCTTTGGATTGCAAATACCCCTTTGATGTAGGGAATCAGTCTTTCTGAAAGCGCATTACCACTGGGCTGCGTGTCGCGAGTGTGCCATGCGGTGGCAGCATTGCACCGGCATGGGGGGCTGCTGCCCGCGCCTTCCCCGGGGGACAGCAGAGCGGCTCTGGGCTTCTGAGAGAGCATCATGGGTACACACGGGGCGATGCCATCAACACTGCACACAGCCAAGCCCACGGCATTTTTTATAACACAAACTTAATTGTTGGAACGGGATTGAACTTGAGTCTTATTTCTAATTACGAACATCGATGGGCAGCATGTGAGTTACACCATGAACGACAACAACAAAAAATCACAATTTTATTCCTAGCCACCTTTTTAGCATAGATTTTTTTTTTATATATTTCAAAGACCTCGTAGGAGTTTAAGCAGAATAAAGATACAGTAGCTCTTCATGTTTATGTCTTCCTTATTCCCGCGAGAAGGGTGACATAAACCAACAGAGAGCTTCGATAATATTGAATTTGCATTCTGGAAATGCTCAGCCCCATTTTTACTGCTTGACAGGAATAATAGGTATTATCTGGGAATTAGTTCTATATGAAAGGATGAAGAAATGTGTTCATAAAAATTTAAAGATGCACATCCTCCAAGGGAAAGTGAAGTTTTATGAGCTAAACCGAAAGCTCAAGTTACCTGTTGAAAGGGGGACACTTATGGTTAAATATTATCTATAATTAATGAAGTAATTTGAAAAAAAATGCCTGAGAATTTCTCTCCAAGGTAGCTTTTACTACAATAGTCGTCTAAGTATAATATTCTAAGATATTTGACTGTTCACATTTATTTTCAAAAAACAGTATATTCTGAGACAGTGTCAGTTACAACTGCCTGTTGTAATAATCAAGTCTGAGAGGAAAGCGTTCTTTACACAGAGCACACTGACGGGTCCGATGGCCGGGCTGCCGCCTGCTCTGTAAGTGGCCGGGCGTGTGTGAGGGCGGCCCCTCGGCCAGGCCCCCTCCAAACTCACCGCTGCACCACCGGAGAGGCTCGTCGCCAGAGCGTCCCCCCACCCCTGCGCTCTCCTGCTTCCCCCATCCCTCCTCTTATTTATCACCTTTTCCAGTTTCTCAATGAAAAGGAAGAAAGAGAAGATTTTTCAAAGCCAAATGCTTCAAACAAAGCCTTGTCTGGAACGAGCCTGAGGAGGGCAAAGGCAGCACGAGACGCAGAAAGTGGGTCTGGATCCGCCACCTGTGCGTCTCTGCAGCGCCCCCGCGTCCCCGGCCCAACAGGCTCATCTAAACAGTGGTTATTCCTGGAATCACCATTTCCTTCAAAAGTACAGGTTAGCTCCCTATTCTTGTCGGACAACCGAATCCCTGTCAGCTTGGACTGAGGCTGGGCTCCCTTCACAGTGATTTGTCCTTCAAAGCTGTAGTTCCGTGTTTTGAGCCTTTGAGTGATACAAGGTGTGAAGACAATTTGAAGAAAGAAAAGAGAAGCCTCTGAGTCAGCTCCTGTTATAAAAAAAAAATAGTTTTGCAAATTCTAATCCTCGATCCACGGATTGGGGTTTAATTAAAAATATCTAAGGAGGCAAAATCATTCCGACGGTAACTCGCAGAGAATTCTTAGGGCCGGAGCTACACGCACGAGCCCTGCGCGGCACAGAGGAGGCCATGGGGAGATGCGCAGAAGAACCAGAGCAGAGGCGACCGGAGGACGGTGTTTGTTACTGGGGCTTCCAGGTGGTCCCGGCCCGGGGCCCTGAAGGAGCTCATGCTGCGCCCAGGGCACTGGGCCGGCTGCCCACGTGGCAGCATGGAGGGCATCACACGGGGCCCAGCCTGCTCCACTGGCCCTGACTCCCGTGGGTTGTCCCGGCCCGGGGCCCCTCTCCCCGCGCTCCCACTCTGCTGCAGAGCGAGCGCACCCAGCATCGCTGGGGGAAGCAGGGGACTCCCACACTTTCTGTTTCACATGAAGTTTGCTTTGTCCTTTGGCTTGAGGGCCATCGCAGGGCTGTGGGGATCTCCCATCCGTCCGGACGCCATCAATTCCTCAACAGCCCTATTGATTACAGGCCGCCCGAGGGATCTGAAGAACAAAAATGATGGGTTATGAGCGACCGCGCTGAAGACTCCTTCTTGCTTTTCTGACTGCATGGTTCTTCCTAGACCTGTGAGTTCTGCAAATGTGTATCTTCAAGCCTCAGTGTGAAAAAGAAGTAGGTAAAAATATAAATAAAAAGTGGTCACGTTTATATAGAATAATTTGGGAAATCTACAGATATGTCTAATATATAGTCAGTTATAGACACACATATCCTAACATGTAAATAAACACCTATCGTAACATACATATACGTACTTACAAAGAGCGTTGTCTACATATAGTGTACATACATGACATTCATGTAGCCACAGAAATCCCATGTATGTGTGTGTCCTTATATACACACAGTATGTAACACCTTGTATGCAATAGAGAATATATTATGTGATAAGATCTTACAATATTACACTTATATGAAGGAAGGGGAATATGGCAACATGAGATCTGAAATGTTTGGAGAAAGAACATGAGGACCCAGAGACCCCATTCCTTTGTTCATCAAGTCTATATGGTGTGTCTCCCCTTTGCTGGTCCTTGAGTTGGAAGCTGGGGATGCAATAAAAAAAAAAAAGTGGTCCCTGAACTCAAGGAGATGAAAATGGAGAGAAGCAAATATGTACCAAATAATTCTACAAAAACTACATAAATCATATTTGTAGTAATACAACAGTAACCTGATCAGGTGAGAATCCTTCTGCATTAGTAGCACATTGGCAATACAGGCAATTTAATTCCTTTATTAAATAATTTGGATGTATTTCTCAAGAACACTCACCTGGATAAGGTCAGTAGGAAAAAAAAAAGGTAGTGTTTGTGATAAAAGGAGAAAATGTAATTTTATTTTTTCTGCATATAAGGTGCAGTAGCTGCATGAAATTCTAAAGCTGTGTCAGTGAATGTAGTGTCTCAGACCCCGGGAACATCGGGTGGGCTTTAGCAAGTGCTGTCGTGGCGGGGTCTTCTGTAGGGATTTCATACTGTCCATTAAAATTGCAGGCATGTTATTCAATCGACGATGTTCTCTGTCCCTTGCTAAAGTCTGTTCCTCTGTTTCCTTTTTTTATTTCCTTCCTTGGACCAGACTGAAGATCTTCTGCAGAGATAGGACATCTGGGGGCTTAATCTTCACACGTATTTAGCATTAAAATCATGTTGACCTGAATTCTAAATTACTGTTATCTTCCTTGACACACCAAATCCCCTTTTGAGAACTATTTTTTGGTGGTGTGCTGTTCCGAGTGTCCAGATCCTAATTGCATGACCATCAGGAGAGTGATATACAGTATATTTAAAGATCACATGTTGCCATAAATCTAGGGCACAGTGACGTGGTTTATAAGGCAAATTACCGCTCTATTGGAGCTCTTCAAAGCGATTAAGATTGTTCTTTCTGTTGACTCTTCTTGGCCACTGTTGGTGATGATAAAAACAAACAAGAGAAAAACAAAACAACCAAGTGTGGATAAAAAATAAGTAGGGATGGAATAAAGAGTTCTCAGATTAAGAGACACAGGCGTCTTCCCTTGATTTTGCTGAATTTGCACAGGAAATCAAGAGTGTTTCCTGAGGCGTTATGCGCCGCTCCCGCTCTGGACGTGTTGTGCTCTGCGGCTAACACTGGGGAAGGCAGAAGCACCGCTCGATGGGATGCCTGAGCTGCATAAAGGGCCCAGCCACCTGCCCCGGTCTCGTTCCCCTGTCGGACGTGCCCCTTCTTCTCGCCGCTCTTCCAAACTCTTGCTGCTCACAGAACTCGGACGTGTTCCAGCACCACAGAAAACCACCGGGCATTCGTGTTTGACTTTCATGGAAACTTTCAGGGGACCAGCCATGGCCCCCACACAAATTCAGTACCCGGGACAGAGGATTGCCCACACTGTCTGTAAGATGTTTACTGTCCCTCTGATCCCCTCAGTCATGACACACTCAGTGGGACACCCTGTGTGCTGAAAGACACGGTTTTGTTGGAGCCCAGATCCCTGAACGCACGTCGGCCTCAGCCATAGTGGGCATCACATTTCTGGATTGCCTGCCGTGCTTCTCAGTAGGTCCTGGCATTTCTGAACTAGGCCTGTGTTAAAATTTGCGGTGGTGCCATCGTGAGCATGTAGGCCACAGGAGACTTTACCCCACGTTGTTACCTATCTGAAAAATAACCCACTTTACAGATTTTCTATTTGGAGGCCGATAAATTGTATTTTGCTTTAAAAAGTTTCCTTCATTTAAGGAAAATCCAAAATGGTAATTTTTGTCAATAGGGATGTCTAAATCTGGCTTTTGAAATGAGAAGATGAAACTTAGAAAACAAACTAATGTAACGGACACTCCAATGTCAGGGGGGCGATTGTTAGTTTCAGGTGACCGGGAGGCAAGCTAATGTTGTTTCTATTCTATACCACTTGATAAAAGGGGCAATAGGAGATGATTTCAGTGAACCAAAATAGTAATAATAATATCTGTTCATTAGAAAAATATGTCTGTGTAAAAACGGTCATGCTGTAAGTTTGTGGCTCTAAAACCTCAATCCTCTTTAATTCATTAGTAACATGTTCCACAAAATTTCTTGATTTCTGTTAATTTTCCATTTCAACTCAAAATGAAAAATTCAATGATAATTGACCATTTCAGTAAACAACGGACAGGGGGATCTCAGAACGGTGATCAATACGAACGTCCTCTCCATCGGTTCCCAGGAGCCCCTGCAGAGCAACTAATACAATTCGATATTGACGGGTGGCCACATGCTTCTTATGATGGGCCCAGAGCTCCAATCCAACTGTGCTTCCGGAGCGCACCTTCCTCACGAGCTCGGACTCTGATGAAGAGAGTCCCTCACCGGCCAGCTGTGGCCTCAACCCCACACCTCTTGCACAACTTGACTTAGCTCTGATCGTCTTGATTCAGATGACACCACGAGATGGATGTTATCATAAGCAGGTGATGTTTACACTCAGTTCCCACTCCCAGGGACGGGCCACCTGGACACCATTTGGCAATCTGGTTGTGGCCATAGGTGCTGGCCTTAGAGAGCTTTGGCAGCCTGGCGTCTGAGGGGAATGGCATGTTGGTGACATTCCTCAGACACCCATCCCACGTGCACCCATGTTCTCAGATCCAGCAGGTCCCAAAGGGCCCACCACACACAGCCCTGCTGTCTCGGTACTGTAATGCAGGCTTGCAATCATCAGGGCTCCTGGTAAGTTCAGGAATAAACCAGGTTTCGATGAAGGCCAGTTTCCCGCTGCAAATATTCAACCAATAGTTCAGAATTTTGGGCTCTGAGGAAGGTGTGTGCTGACATGATGTGCAGCGGGATTGGAGTGTGCTTTGCCTCTTTGAACTCTATATCCTACCGCAGATCAGCCTGCAATCTGGTTTCCAGGAAGAAGGAAGCCGACATACTCTCCTTGTGGCCAGTGTTCACTGTCCGTGCAAATACACTGCAACTTACAGCTTCCACATCCTTCTGAAGAATTTCCCTTCCCTGGTTCCCACGTAAAAGCTGAATATATACGCAGAAGACACGTAGCACGTTCACTGAGTGTGTGAAGGAGCTTAGAAATGAGCAGAGCTTGATAAATATAAACCCAAACGGCAATAAATGTGTGCATTTCTGCACTTAAACATATAGGACTCACATACTTGGAGAGGTAAGCAGTTTGTACCTACAGTTTGCCTGGGGTTGGCGTACGCCTGGCATCCAGTGCCAGGACACCCGGGATGAGATTCGCGCCTAACGAGCACTGCTGGATGTCTGTGCGTCACTGGCCCTCCATGAGTCTGCATCAGGGAAAGCAGGGCTGCTTTTCAGGAGGCTAACGGGCGGGACAGCTAGCTGCACACTCATTTTCCAAACCTGGGCTCGCCAGAGGTCAAGCCTCAGCGAGAACAAATCCCATCATGGCACTAACATGAATCCACAGCACGAGGCGGCTGAGCTCACGCACACTGCATTGTGTTAGGGCACAGCGCACACCCTTCCATCCCACTGGAGAAGCAGGTGCACAAGTATTGACATGGTTGCTTCTTAATCCGAGGGAGCCCTTCGGTCCCACCCACCCAGGACACGGAACCAGGGCTGTGACTTGTAGGAAAATTTCACGTAAAGAATGATTAACTGTAACAGGAGGTCGGAGTGACTAGGAGGAAGCTGGGGAACAGGAAAGAGAAGGCCAGAGAAGGTGGGGATGGCAAATGTGGGCAGCGGCCGCCATCCCAGGGCTGAGACCGAGCTGCCTCCAGGCCATGGAAGGAGGTGGAGGGTGACTCATTGGTGGATGGAGTCGCTGGGGTGCCCTGCTGGCAGGACTTGCTAGAAACTCCCCCTGCAACACGGGTAGAAAGCTGCCCGCCACACGATGCCACCCTGAGTGCCGGGCGGGGGACCCGGCCACGCGAGACCCTTCACTGCAAGACGGCTGGAAGCAGGTGCCGGCGACACGGAGGGCTGGAGGTGACTGCACACACTGGCCTGAACACGGAAGCCTGGGGACCCAGCAGGAAGGGAGCCTCTTCTGCCCGCAGCGTCTTTCCAGCAGCTTCTACTGACAAAGCTGAACTTTGTGCCAACTGGCAAAGGAAAACTATCTTAGGCCCCTGCCCCCCACATTTACCCAGAGCAGCCAGTGAGAGTGGGTTTGGAGCAGAGAAGCAGAAAATGGGTAACTGCCACTAACAATAAATATAAAATGCTCATCACTCTTTGTGCCCAAGCCTCCGTGATATCATTGAAACCGTCCAATAACCAGCCTTTAGTGAGCATCTATTCTGGGTCATGAACCAAGCTGGGCCTTGAGAACAGGGGTGTGGGTAGGAGCTCATGCCCTCATGCCCTCTGACTTCCCGTATTCCTCCACTTGCACCCACTTGCCGTGCTCCGTGGCCTCGGGCCGCTCACCTGTCATTTGCCTGCGGCGCCCGAGTATAGTAGAGCCGCACTTTCTCTCCCTAGACGGGTGCGCAGGATCGGTTCTTAGCACCTTGAATGGCTGTGTTTTCGGTGAAAGGCTGGGTTCCACATGGTTATACATTTTATGTATTTATTTTTTATTTCTTTAGTGGTTGTAATTTTTTAAAGTTAAAAAAATGTGGATACCACATAGTTCCACGTAATAGATTTAGGGAACTTCTATTTTCCACTGCAGAAGTGTTCCACACCGAGCTGCTGACTTTTCCTTGGGAACCTGGCATTGTAAATGTATGTCGCGTGTGCTCCCGTCTTTACCGGGATGAAGATCTCCATCAGCCAGCCCCACAGAACTTTCTGCAGCAGCGGGACTGTCCTACCTCTGCACTGCCCAGAACTGCTATTGTCCCATACCGCTTTCCCAAAGAAACACTCTGTCAGCATCGTCTTCTCCATCGATGCCTCCTAGACTCCTTTGGAAAGGGTTGGTGGGCAGGCGTGCACGTAACAAGTCCCTGATCACCATTCACAGAACTGAATGTGCAGCCATCATGTGAATTCTCTAGATTTATTAGAATCTGGGAATATAGAATTTTGAGTAGCCACTCCCTTATTTTCCAACCATTCACTCAAAAACTATGCTTTTTGAGTGCCTGTTTTGTTTCTAGAATTGGCTTTGCCTTAAATTTTTACATAAAGGAAATCTTCATCAATTTATTTTTGATTAATGAGTTTCCTTATTAGTTTGGTTAGAAAAATAATGCTGACCTCTTAAAGAAGAAAGAGATAGACAATCGCTCTTACCGGACAGCAATGAGAATGATATGGCCTCTCTCGGCAGGGTGGAAGTGTGTGGTTGAACCTTCAGGACGACTGCGGATCTCTGATCAGCTCTCAGCCCACCCATCCTTAGATTTTTTGGCCTTGCCTATGGGCATCAGTCATTCGTGTATCTGTGCTTGAGGTCTAAACTCCATGCTTCTGCAATATTTGTTCTTCTTCCACAGCTGACTTCGTAGACCAACACAGACAAGCCTCTGTGCTCTCCTTGCACTCAGGTTCTTAAACACTGTGTGGCTCCTTTTGACTGAACCTTTGGGACTCCATCCCACTCCTTCCATATTGATGATGATTGCCTTGTGACTGACAGAAGAAAACTCATCAGCACATGATCCATTTTGGTTTTCTCTGTTGGAAATCTGTTTAGAACCTGGGAGGAAGATTTAGGGAGCTGGGTTTTCTTAAACAAAAAGTGAGAATATCACTGATTATTCTAAGTTCTCTCCAGAATTAAAATACCAAATGGACATTTATTTCCCTTGTGGATGGGGTCATTTGGGTTTAATGCACCTGAGAAGCACAGTGATGTGGCTCCCCTTGCACAACGGTGAGGGCCCTGCCCCCACACTTCTCAGTGCACCTCCTCGGGATGCAACCGTGTGCTGCATCTACCTCCGAAAGACTCCTTTACAGAGAAAATGTGCAATTTCTTTCTTCCATGCAGAGGTGTAATAAAAACATATTATAATCTGAACTCTTCACTGGGCTGTACAGTACTGGAACAAACTTAGGGGTGATCCTAACAGAGATGCTAGCTAGACAGCCGAATAACATAGAATGCAAGATCCTGAGTTTATGTTGTACTTAACCAAACTTTGTTTCTATTTGAATTCTTATTGATGGCAACTTTGTTAATTAATTGTTTTGAATCATTTTTTTCTTCCCTGTATCTTGTAATGTCCCAGCATTGTAACCATCTCAAATTACATAAAAATACTTCTGTCGTTATTCAGACTTAATCCAACATAGAATCCAAGACAATTCAAGTACATGATGTCTGGTATCTGTAGGTCTATGTCTGTGTGTTTATTTCCATAGCTCTGCATATTTCTATCTCAATTTATCTATATCTGTATGACTCTAGATATATTTTGGTTTTAGTAGAGTGGTTGAAGTTGACACAAAGCACTTGATAAATTTTCTGAAATCTATTTCTAAATCCAGATGTATGCAACAAATTTAGTATTTTATTATTTCATAAGTTCCAATACCATTCCATGACGTATTCTGACACAGTTATTTCATACTAATCTGCATCATCAAGTCTTTATTTTTTAGTTTGGATTTTTGTTTGTTTGCTGGTTTCCAATCTCAACGTTAGTCAGCTCAGCTGTGTACTCTTCTTTCTCAACTAACCACCATACGATCCCCAAAACAAAGTAAAGAAAAGGTCAACACTTGCGACTTTTGGGTCCGTTTTCAGGAAGGGATAAATATTCTACCTCCAAGGACACAGCCTTAGTAGCTTGTGCAATATAGCCATGGGAAGGGGATGAAGTAACCTGACTTTTTAAGGAGCACTTGGCAAGTGTTGGGGGTGCGTGACCTCCCCAGCGCTCCCATCAGCCCACAGCTTACAGTGCGTTGACACTGTGCCCACAGTGTAAGGTTTGTGTTCCAGCTGTGGCAAGTTGCATACCAGCGTGTCACTCCACTACCGTTTCACGTGTTTGTCCTTCAGTCTGCATTTTGATTCATTTCAGTTAGCTTACGATGACTTCATGAATGATGTAAGTACTGTTTCCAGAGAAGTCGTGATCTATTAGCGAAGTGAGCAGACTACGAGATTAAATGTGATATGAGATTAAACATGATAAATCTATGAGTACAAGATATTCCATGAGAATCCAAGGAATGGTCATTCTTTCAGGTTGAGCCTGCAGATGGAAGTGACCACTGTGCTATG
Source organism: Lutra lutra (assembly GCF_902655055.1). NCBI lineage: Eukaryota > Metazoa > Chordata > Mammalia > Carnivora > Mustelidae > Lutra > Lutra lutra. The sequence goes on along the minus strand of NC_062289.1, from coordinate 1,936,534 downwards.
TCCAGAGGAAAACTCTGAGTTGTTCACTTGAAGAAGGGAGATGTTAAGGCAGGTAAGAGAGGCAGGAAGGTAACATCTTCCCACGGAATCCAAATTATACACCCAGAAGTGAGGAAAATCATGGTGTGTCAAGAAATCACAAAGAGGTTATAGTTGTTATAACATAAAATGAAAGCTAAGAGCAGAAAAATGAAAGACATGTGAATGGAGAGGACATCATGGACTGAACAATGTCCCACCTTGCTCATGGGTAGACCAATTTATGTATAATCTTGACCATGGGTAGATTAATTCATGTCTGATCTTGACCAAGGGTGGACTACTTCATGTCTGATCTTGATCATAAGTGCACAAATTCATGTCTGATCTTGAGCATGGGTGAACTGATTCCCATATGATCTTGACCATGGATGGAACACTTCATGTCCAATCTTGATCATGGGTGGGTTAATTCATGTCTGATCTTGACCAAGGGTGGACTACTTCATGTCTGATCTTGATCATAAGTGCACAAATTCATGTCTGATCTTGAGCATGGGTGAACTGATTCCCATATGATCTTGACCATGGATGGAACACTTCATGTCCAATCTTGATCATGGGTGGATTAATTCATGTCTGATTTTGACCAAGGGTTGACTACTTTACGTCTGATCCTGACCATGGGCAAACCAATTCACATATGATCTTGACCATGGGTGGGTTGATACATGTCTGATATTGTCCATGGATGAACTGATTCACATTGGATCTTGATCATGGGTGTGTGCTTTCACTTGTAAGAATCGGGGAGCCTTGGAGAGCAACTGGAGAGTGAGATGGCAGATGCTCATCTAGGTGAATTCTCCTGGCTACTTGGGGGCTGTTTTAGGAATCCCTTAGTTGATAATGGCTTAAACAGTGGAGGTACCCTTGGAAAAGAAAGAACAAGACAGACTGGTTGAAAATTCAGAAAGTAAATTCTGGAGGATTTAGTTACTAACTGGCTATAAAGGATTTTTAAAAATTGGTTATAAATGTCAGTTTTCAAGTTTGAGGGAATGGGTAGATCATAGAAGAAGTGTAGAGGAGGGTAAGACAAATAGAGTGATAAGGAACTCTCTGAAGGGAAAATATATGTTCAGATTGAGTTTGTTGAATTTGAAGTAGTTGTAAGTATCTAGATGACAGTGACAAGATGTTCAGTAGGTGGAGGAGTGTGACTTGTGAAGGAGGGTCTGGGCTGAGTTTGTGAGCAAAAACTGGGGAAGACAGACCCAACTGGGTGGGTGAGTGGAAAAGCTTATCCCAGGAAAGCATCCACTAGGGGAGGTCAACAGTCAGGAGAAGTGATAGGAAAAGTTCTAGTAGACCCAAGGTCCAAAAAGTAGAGTTACAATGAAATATAGTCAATATCTCAGGCCATAGATGGTGAGGTAGGAAAATAATGCAAAACGGCATTCCAGAATCAACCATTAGAGGGTAATGGACCAACATGGTGGAAATAACTTCAGCCAGATGGTGGAGTTGGAGTGACAGGATGGGTGACAGGATGCCGAGAAATAAATAAGCCATCTTCATAGTGCAGAAGAGCTCAGGCCTGGAGGGGTTTTGTTGGAAAAGGAGGAGAGAGATGGTTAGGTGGAGCTCTCTGCACGGTGTAGGAGAGTTTTCTCTGGGTGTGGGTGGAGAGATCTCAACATGTGGATGGAAATCAGAAGGGAAGGGAATATTGATCATACACTTGGGAGTTTTAAAGGGATCCTTCTCAAGGCCTGAGTTTGGAAGCCATGAGATGAAGGGCAAAGCATGCAGGAAGGTAAGAAATTTATGCCTGAGCCCAGGGAGAATGAGGTGAGTGCTACAGATACAGGTGCAGTTACTGGGCAGACACGGGTGGGTTCCCTTCCTTCAATTAAGTAAAAGAAAAATTGTTTTCCGAAAATGACTGATGGAACAGCTGTGTAAGGGGCTTCTGGAGAGTGCTGAAACTCAGATTATTCTGGAGAAGAATGAGTTAGTTAACCAAGCAAGGACACTGAAAGGGCTGAGGGTAAAAGTGAAAGCTCACAGATGCAGATGATCCAACTCACAGGTGATACAGACGGTGCCTGGTTGATGGTGTTCTCCAGGAGTAGGCTGTTCCACTGCCAGCAGGATGGAATTGGGGCCCTCCAGAAGAGGATGCCCTAATTCCTCAGTGTGTTGAATCACTACGCCTGGGAATAGATCATGTTATAAGGCAAAAGGGATTTTCAGATATATAGAGGTTACAGATAATTGAGGTTATTATCAATTGACCTTACAATAGCATATTATCCTGAATTATGCAGGTGGGCCCGATGAAACCCCACAAGCTTGAAAGGAGAGCCAGAAAAGAAAGTCAGAATGGTGCAGCAGAAGATGAAACCAGAGAGATTTGAGGCATATGGCAGACTGGACACTGGCTTCAAGGGGAAGGATCCCACAGACAAGGAATATGGAGGCACGGGAAGCTGCAGACAGGCCACAGTTTCACAATCACAGGGCAGCAAATATGTCCCACAACCTGAATAAGCCCAGAAGCAGATTCCCCCCCACCAGATACTCCAGATATGTGTCCAGTCTGGGTGGTTCTGGGACTTTGGTCTTGTGGGAGCTTGGGCAGGGAAACTTCTCCTCCATGCTGGACCTCTGAGTTGCAGAAGCTGTAAGATAGTAAACATGCTGTTTGTAGTGCTTAGCTCGTAGTGATTTGTTACAGCAGCAAGAGGAAACTAATACAACCCCTTTTGTGGAAATAAGTGACAATTATGTTCCTATTGTATTAAAGTTTTTTTGGGTGGGTTTGAAGGACAAACAGGTCTACGTAAATTGAGGGCGCCATTGGGTGTGGTGCGAAAACTCAAACTGCGGTCTGGGTCATGGAGCGAGAAGAGCTGTGGCCCCTCAGGAGGTGGGTGTTTCGGGGGCACTAAAAACTGGTCTAGTGGCATCTAGATCATCTTTCTTCCAAACCCAACTCTGATTTGAAAATAGTCATTGACTCTCGGTTTTCACAAAATCTGATTTATTTTCCTTGGTTTATTCAGACACAAAATGTCTTTTAATGTCTGCTTTTCAGCTCCCTTAGTGACCGCTCGGTGGCTACACCCCGTATTAACCGTCTCCAGCCAAGCCAGCTGTGCTGCGGAGAAAGAATATTCTCTCCTAAATCTTTCCTCCTCTAGAATGGTGCCATGGGTGCACGTGTGTGCCTTGGTAGCAGGACGTATTTTAGGCTCAGACATATGATGCGATTGGGGCGTGGGTATATTGACCAATACAGATGGCCCGGGGCTGGAGATGTGAACCTGTGCTTGGGCCTGCCTTCTTGAACTTCCGCTTTCGCCATTTAAAGAAATGCTTGGACAGCCACTGCCACTGCCCTCTAGACATGGGGTTCAGGATATGGCAAAGCCATCCTTACTGGCTGTCTTCATCACTGGGATCACGGATTTCTCAGCCTCCAGAACCGCAGGACTGTTTTTCATAGTCTACCCAGCTTATGGCATTTTGTTGTAACAGCCCAAACACACCGAGACTCCTCCTCTGTGAATAGATGATTTTCTTCATCTAGAAAAATCTTAGTATTCTTCATGTTACAGACGACATCTCTCATTACCTTCTTGAAAGCCATTTCATCCCTAGAATCCAAAGAAAATGCCTCCAACGGCATATTTTGTTTCTACTATAGAATTAATCCTTACGCATTATCTAATTTGACCATGAAACAGATTCTGTGGGCTAAGTGGGGCAGACACCATTACCTTGACTTTGTAAATAATGAGAAAATTAGTGCTCACACAAGTCGAGTCACTAAATCCTACTGACACAGCCCACTGGGAACATAGATGGAGTCTCAGTCCAGAAGGTAGCATCTCTTTGCTGGGTGTCCACACATATTATGGAGTCTCTCCAGCCAGATCATAAGCTCCTACAAGGCTCATCCTAAATATGCTTGTTTCTCATAATATTCAGCCTACGGCTTGCATAGAGCAGATGTTTATTAGGTGCTCATTTACTGAAATAACATGAATGAAAGTTAATTTAATTAGATGCAAATAGCTCAGCAGAGTCTTTTCATCATCCCCACTCAATGCAAGCTCTAGGATATGGTTTTCTCCACTCGGCTTACAAATATTGAACCTTGGTCTTCTCCTTCCTGACAGAAGCATGCCCAGTGTCCCTGGAGAGGGTTTGCTTCAGATCTCCATGAAGCCGTACTATTACCAACAATGAAGAGGCTGAGGGTTGGGTGTTTTTAGTCTACCTGCTTTCCATATGTATTAAGTAGCTGGATGAATTGTAATCAGTCACTATTATGTGCTGTCATGTGAATTCCTCATCTGGATTTCAAGTACTTGGTGGGGGCTCAATAGTTATTACCTGTTGGCTGACAGACTGACCTGCTGACATTACTTAATTTTGAATCGTGAATTGTAGGGACTACAGAAAAATTTTTCCTCTGAGATGTTGTGCTAAGCAGAGAAATAAGAAACACACCTCCCACAAGCACTAAACGGGATCAGTGTTCACTGACATTACATCTATTTGTGTCAGAAAGTGCCCCATGTGTCCTTAGTTTCTTTTACTTACGGTTTTATTGAGATATTGTTCATATCCCATAAAATTCCCCCATTTAGCGTGCACGGCTCAGCGACTGTCAGTACACTCACAGAGTTGGGCAACCATTACCAATATCTAATTCCAGAACATTTTCATCACCCCAAAGAGGCATTGTCTGTTAACTGTCACTCTTCATTTCCACCCCCTGTTGCCCTGGGCAGCCACTAATCTACTTTCTGTCTCTATGATTTGCCTATTCTGGACATCTCACATCCATGGAACTGCACACTCCGTGGCCTTTCCTGTCTGTTCTTGCTCACTTAGCAGCACATTCAAGGTTCACCCACACTGTAGCTTGCTCTGTTGCTGGGAGACATTCCATTGTGTGGCGTACTGTATGTTGTTTATTCTCAGTGGATGGACATCTCAGCCTCCGTGTTGACACTGTTATTATGAATAATGCCTCCAGGAACGAACATCTGTGCACAAGAGTTTGTGTGCTGGTGTGTTTTCACCTCCCTTGATTATGTGCCTGGAAGTGGAATTGCTGATCCCTGAGCGACTCTCTGTTCAGCATTTTGAGAAACTGCCTTTTCCCAAGTCGTTGGGTTAATTTCCACATGTATGAGGATTCTTAGTTTCTTTTAGACTCTGGCTTCATCGATGTTCTTTGGCAATCACATATTTTGTTTGTTGACTATTAAGCTAAGAATTTGCTTTCCTGAAAACCATGATGGGGAAGAGAGGTCACGTAAATTCTCCAAAATCCCTGTGGAATCCAGTGGTGGTGATTAGATTTGCCAATTTATTTATGAATTTGGAGTAAACACATTAATGGCAAAGAGCAAGACAACCTCTGAAGTCCATGTGTCTGCTTGGCTACTCTGTTCTAATTCTGAATGCAACTGTCTCCAGCTTCTGAGATAGTTAGTACGGCAGGCAGAACATGGGGTGTGTGCATTGCGAGAAGCTTTATTTAGTGAATTCCTCTTCCTGGAAAAAAAACATGTCAAGAAAAACCATCAGAATCATTTTTGCAGGCCTTTTGAGGTTCCAGATACTACATTTGAAAATTGATTAAGTTGCCCTTGTTAATTTCAGAACCACTTCCCTGAGAATGTAGAGGACGTGCAGCGTGTCCAGAGGTCACATCTGCTACCATTCTTGCGTCACTGACATCTGAACAATAAAAAGGGCTGACGGCCAAAACAGCTGGGCATAAAAGGAATAGAATCGTCTAGAGATTCTGTGACAGGATTCTTTGCTGGCAAACACCTATGGAGATAAATGACTTAAAGGACCATCTACTAGATCTCTTATATAAATTGCATTTTAGGCCAACATCTCTCAATCCTGTACGAGTTTCACTTTCTAAAGAAAGTGAACATATTTCACATGGCAGGATGAATTTGATGGCAGTGTCAAATTTAATTATTCAGTTAGATGAAGCTGGCCATTGATGGTAAAGTGAGAGAGAGAGAAAGAGAAGACATGTGTATAAAAATGCATTTAAATACTGAGAAGAGTAATCTCAAGGAGAACGAATAATCAGATACACTAACACCCCTCAGAAGGGTCTGTAGGACCTGGTAGATTTCTAAATTCAATTCAGGAAATCCAGATTGGTGAGAAATCTCAGTGGTGGCCAGTTTCATTCCCTTATAAAGATTCTTAAGGATGTAATGATATTTGATGAGCCCATCAGGACCGCCTGGGGCCAAAGTTTTCCAGGAAATGGGAAATGTTAGAGCAAGTACTGCTCACCTCTCCTTGCCTTCCATTCTGTGTCTTCTAAGGGAAGGGTTGCCTCTTCCCTACTCTTACTCTTTTCAACTCATGGCTCTGTGGGGTGCTTCATGCCACTGACCTGAGCCCATCCTGATAGGCAACATGGAATTCCTGAATTTGTATTCATGTAAATGAGTTCTTCTTGGCATGGCTGACCCTATTTCTCACTAAATAGAATGTATCCCCCCCCCCTTATTTTTCCTTGCAGGCACAGAGAACGTAAGAGACACACATTTTGCTGCAATTGCCCGTCATGGGAAGCAGCACTCCTTTCCCCTCCTCCTGGCTAGCAGTGCTCTCTGTTCAATGAGAGAGACAACAGCAATTCACAGAGAAAGCAGAATTCCCTTCCAGACCTTGGAGAAGGAGCTTACAGATCCCTCTGTCAAGCCCAGCCCAGTCTGCAGGTTCTTCTTCACTCAGAAGAGGCAGGAAGGTAACATTTGATCTAATACTTTCTTAAGAATCCTGAGTGAATAAAGTGGTGTTGAGAGAAAGTTCCCAGATATGGATTACCTATAAAAAGAATAAAAGGAATGAACATTGAAGATTTTTCATCACCGTAAACAAATAATTTGTGATCTCTCTACACTCCAACCACAAATAGAACCAAGAATTAGAAGTGCCCCTAGCTGACCGGCATATACATATATCATTGGTCTGGTGTAATGAAGATTACCTGATAAAGATCACAATATGACAGTTTTCCTTTTGCATTCGCTGCTGAACAGCCAGAAACGGTTTCTGCGGCCGGCCAGCTATCGATCCAGCGCTCTCTTGTCAGTGATGCAGTTAATGGGAATTCCACAGGCAAATAAAAGCTACATTTTGTCTTCATTTTCATCTGAAATATGAGCTGGTCCTTTGTACTCTAGACAGTCATTTATTACTCATTTTCCTTTATTGATGTTTATGAGCTGAAGCATAAAATGATTCTCCGATGCAGTTGAACTCAGGCAGCGGTGGGCACCGGCCGTGATTGCTGACGCCCCATCAGCGGCACCAAGTCCATGAATCAAGGTTTGCTTCTCATTGGTCTTGGGGACAGCACACAGTGGAGACTATCCTTAAAAAGCTACCGAACTAGAGCTGGAGGAATATGTCCATTTATCTTCATAGGTAGCGAGGGCGGAAGAAAGCCCCCATTCCTAACGGCACCCAGGCCGCAGCAAAGGGCGTCTTGGTCGTTGACTTCTGGGGGCTGGCTTTTCTGCTGTGTGGGGGAACGTCTCCTAAATTGGTGTATTATTTTAAAAACATTTGGAGGTGAATTATTACGGTGAAAATCTTTCAGCGAAATTAGGAGTCCTGGGAAGCACAGGTGGACGCGTCGTCAGACCCAGCCCATGCAGCCCCACACAGCAATGAGGGCAGCCCGGTCACTCAATTCATTCGTAAAATGGTAAGAACAATCAATACTGCGGAGAAGTATTTTTTTATATGCAGTTATTAACTCATAACCTACAGTATATCTCAGCTCATTTCGACAGCAGCTGAGGTCTCCCCCTGCCCCTGGAGACCCCTGCAGGTCCCATTATGAGAATCGTAAATAATATGTGCTAATGAGATATGAATTGATTATGTTGGGAAAGCTGACATTTTCATCCATCATTCTAAATGATGTTTAACAATGGATTACCAGCCAGTAATTCCTCTGATATGAGATTAAATAAAATAGCAGGCTGTTTCGGCGGGCTAGCTCAAGGAGATGGCAATAAATCTGCTCAATTACTGTATTACCGACCCGTTTTTCATGGCTAAGGATATTATTATTTCATTTACGCTTGTTCATGCATCATAGATTATTTTATTCCAGGCAGTCGATGGGAGAAAGCGCAGAGTTTGATTCACTGAGCCATGCGGCAGCGGGCTTCGCCCGGTACAGTAAGTGCCCCTCCGCGGGCCCCAAACGCACCGGGGAGAGGCCGCCCGGCTGCCCCAGGCGGAGCGGGCGGGCGAGCCACAGCTCAGAAAGACGCATTTTGCTTTTCAACCTAATTTTCTTTACTTATCTGAAAAGTCTCCACCAAAGGATACCGCCTAAGAAACTGATCGATCGAAACGCGATTATTAGACCCGTAAGATGATTTGGTCTTCCTCTCAATCCTGTAGCAGATTGAGAATTAGGTCACAGAGACTATTCCTTGGCCTGGCGAATTAGATTAGCTGCCACGGCCGCACAGAGGGCGGCTGGGCTCCTCGTGCCAAACACACAGACAACACGCACACTTTATTGATGAGAAAACTGCATCGGCAGGAAGCATCTCCCTGGCGTTCCCGGGGTCACTCATCATGGCTAACAGCTGTAATCAAGTTCTGGGCCTGAGCTCAACGCTTGTCTATGACGGCAAAATGAAAGCAGGAAGAAGTACCTTTAAACGAAGAGCTCATCCATCCATCCCATCGGGCCTGTGACCACCTACGTATTAATTGACTTAACGACGTCAGGATGGGCACCTGCTGAGGCTGGGAACCTGGACGAGAGGCCCCATGTGACAGTGGCCTGATGGGCAGCTGCAACGGGACACAGCCACCTGCCCTGGCTCCCCGGGCTCGCTCGCACCAGCAAGGCGAAGAGCGGCAGCCGGTCCTCCACTGGGCACAGGTCCACGGCGGGACTCAGAGCCGCTCACACCACACCTCTTGCCTCCTGTTTCAGGAATTCTTCACTGACATGGAGACTTGAGATGCCCACTGGGACCACCAGTGCCTGCCAGGCCCGGAAGTGGAGATGGGCGACACACCTCGGAGAGCTGCTGGTCAGGCTCCTCCTTCTTCTCACTGCAGACTGCTCTAGGCAAACCCTCTGTGATCCCCCAGGAGGCGGCCCAGCAGGTCTGAATAAGCTGAGGCCGGTTGCGTAATGCATACTCCTATCGCCTCTCCCTCCTCCTTACTCTCATCATTCCTATTCATTGGGATCGCAACCCTGCAGAAGTCACCACAGTCAGGAAGCCTTGGTCTGGCTCTGGTTTCTGGGGAACTCAGGCTGACATTAAGTGGGCCCCAGAATTAGACTTCAGAGGAGATGGTGATCCGGGTTACTCTGTGATCTGGCAGTGACCAAGAACCCGCAGTGGGTTCTAGTCGGTGGTGGCAGCCTCTATGAGGCTGCAGCACGGCCATTTCTAAAAATGCTGCTGCCTAATTCTGGGTCATGTCCGACAGGTGCGATGCGTGTGGTGGCTTGGGATGGGCCGCTGATTATTATGGGATGAAGGATTGTGGAAAGGACGGGCTCTGGCCCTCTTGGCAAACCAAACAATAGGTTCAAGGGAGCCCAGTCCTACTCCGACATTCTGTGATAGCCAGCTGGAGACCCCACTGCAGTGTCCCAGGAGACCCTGACTCCAGCAACAGCAAGAGGACTGGTGTGAATGTGGGGGCCAGGACCCAGCCAGAATCCTGTCGCAGGTGCCTAGGGACAGAATGCACAGGCTTTCCAGTTCTTTATGCAAAGAAAACTAGGGTGCCCTGACACCTGAGACAGGATGGGGATATATGAGGGTGAGATCTGAAACTCTCAAGCCCCAAATTCTTCCGAAGCTTCTGAGTTAGGAGTAAAGCTCCCCTTCTCCTGTCTGGTGGAGAGCCACCTTCCCGTGCCTGTGAGCTCCGCAGGTCTCCCCGGTCAGGTGCTTTATAAGACAAGGTCTCCTCAGGCTTGGCCACCCCAAGCTGCCGCAGCCAGACACACAAGGAGGAAAGTAATGTTTCAGCACAGTTCATGCCAGAAAACATGGTCTGTGTTCAAAGAGGAGGCAGCTTACCTGCAGGAGTGAGCCCACAAAATGTCCCTACGTGGCTCAGAGGCAGGCCCAGCATTCTTAAGAGAACAGTAACCAGTTTTGTTCTGATCAGTGCACACGGAACTAAGAGAAGACTTGCCCTCATTGTCTGTACCAAGATGAAGTTAGGTTGCATTTAAAATATTTTAAGAGGGTAAATACGTATATACAATAAATCATATTGCATACACCAACTTGGCAATGTTCATGATAGATATTTTCATGTTGAATTATACACAAGGAAAACAAGGTTCAGAATGGTAAAATATCCTGCCTAAATTCACCAGAATAGCACACAGCAGAGTTGGAATTCTGACCACTTCATTTTCCCTTTCTTCTCTTTTGAATTATTTACATTCATTTTATGAACCAGGATTTCAAATTGCTCGTACAGGCTGCTACTTCTCTGTGAGGACCATTTAATCACATGAAAATATCACATAAGCAGTAGCTGTATTAGTATCTCCCAGCTGCGAGAATACGTGGAAAATGACAAAGAACTAAAAGGAAATTATTATTTTTCCAAATTAATATGTATTTGATTACTTATAAAATCATCAATATAAATTTGAAAGATGTAATTGTTATGTATACACAACATGTATTTAGATAGAAACAACAATTTTCACTTAGTTTTATAGAGGCTTGTCCTAGGGTTCTCAGAGAAACAAAGCCAAGGCATGTATATATATGGAGAGACATTTTTTTTTAAAGATTTTATTTATTTATTTGACAGAGAGATCACAAGTAGGCAGAGAGGCAGGCAGAGAGAGAGGAGGAAGCAGGCTCCCTGCTGAGCAGAGAGCCCGATGCGGGGCTCGATCCCAGGACTCTGAGATCATGACCTGAGCCGAAGGCAGCGGCTTAACCCACTGAGCCACCCAGGCGCCCCGAGACATTTATTTTTTTTTAAGATTGTATTTATTTATTTGAGAGAGGGTGAGAGAGAGAAAGAGAGAACATGAGCAGGGGGTAGGGCAGAGGGAGAGGGAGAAGCAGACTTTCCACTGAGCAGGGAACCCTATGCAGGGCTCTATCCCAGGACCCTGAGATCATGATCAGAGCTGAAGGCAGATGCTTAATCATGGAGCCCCCAGGTGCCACTGGAGAGATATTTATTGCAAGGAATTGCCTTGTGTGGTTATGGCAACTGACATGCACCAAGATCCATCACCTGCTAGCTAGAGACCCAGGAGAGCCAGCAGCAGCTGGTGAAGTTGAGTTCCGAATCTGAAAAGCCCAAGACCAGGAGAGTCAATGGTGTGGTATAGCTCGATTCCAAAAGCCGGTAGTCTTGAGATCCAGGAACAGCGATGTTTTGCTGGAATCTACAGATGGAAAAAGCAGATGTCTTAGTTTGAAGATAGTCAGTCAGAGGAAGTCCCATTTACTGGGAGGAAGGTTCGGTCTTTTTGTCCCATTCAGACCTTCACCTGATTCGATGAGGCCGACCACATTAGGAAGAGCAATCTGCTTTACTCCATCTACCAGTTCAAACACTGGTCTTATTCAGAAATGCTCTCACAGACACACCCAGAATAACGTTGGGCCAATGTCGGGGCACCCAGTGGGTAGCCTAGTCAAGGTGACATGTAAAATTAGCAATCATAAGATAAAGGTTTTTGCCAAAATTATTTCATGCTATCTGGTTAAGAACCAGATTGAGGGATGTTAAGTGTACCTGGCAATTCCCATTGCATTCTGTGCTTGTCGTATCTCCCAGTGTAACCAGGAATGAAGGAATTACCAGCAGATAGAATCGGGCAGCTGTGGGCATGGTAGTCATTCGTGGGGATGTGGCAGGTGTTTTATATGGATGTGGGTGCACATGTGTGGTGCTGAGCAGGGGAGGTGTATGGAGGATTTATTAACGACCTCCAGTCTCCATCTCTCCTTTGATCTACAACTCATGCAGTGAGACTTTGGAGCTTAAATTGGCAACAGAATTTCTACTGTGATAGGAACTTTGAGAAAGCAAACAAAGAAAATAGTCTTCAGTGAACGTCTTTCTAAGGTGGTGGCAATCGAGATGAAAGCTTAATGAGAAGGAACCAGTATTCAAAGACAGGAACCTTTCCAAGACACGGGAAAACAGGCTATGGGGAACATGGAGGAACATAGCTGTGTTTATCACAACTCCCCCAGGAGTGCAGGGGTGAATCAAACACAGTGGTTTTGCAGAGTGGTGGGATTCTGATAGAACATTATTTTTTGTTCAAGGTGGCAGGGGGTTCTCTTTAGAAACAGACTTCAGGACTTCTGGGGGAGCCAACAGTGAACACTGAAGGATGTTTAGAGCCCAAAGCCCCATGTGAGCAATGGACAGGCACAGGTGCTTAGTCTCAGACTAAGCACATATACTTAGTCTCCTAAGATGCACCTATTTTCAAAGAAAAATATCTTTCGTGATGATCTTGGCATTTGAGAAGTGTCAAGCTACAGTTCCTGAAATTCCTGCTGCTTGGTTTAGGATTGGAAGAGGAAAAGGCTGCATCTGAACTTCTGGTAGGGAGAAGTTGGGTACAAAAAGACACACAGAACTAGAAAAAAAAAAAATCAGGGCCTTAAAGGGCTGGTCTGATTATTCTATTCTGAATGTTATAATTTAAAAAGAACACTAACAAACTTGACCATTGTGGAGAACCTCAAAGGTCAGAGGCTAAAGGTCAATGCATTGTCAACCAATAAAAGAGGGTCTCAGAGGAAAAGACATCCAAAAAGAAAAAAAAAAAAGATACCAAAATCACCTATTTTTTTAATTTTTATTATTTTTTAAATTTATTTTCGGTGTCCCAAAATTCATTGTTTATGCACCACACCCAGTGCTCCATGCAATCCGTGCCCTCCTTAATACCCACCACCAGGTTCACCCAACTCCCACCTCCTCCCCTGAAAAACCCTCAGTTTGTTTCTCAGAGTCCACAGTCTCTCATGGTTTGTCTCCCCATCTGATTTCCCCCAATTCTCTTCTCCTCTCCATCTCCCCATGTCCTCCATGTTATTCCTTATGCTCCACAAATCAGTGAAACCATATGATAATTGACTCTCTCTGCTTGACTTACTTCACTCAGCATAATCTCTTCCAGACCCGTTAAATTAAATCACCTAAATAAGGAAAGATTTGCATACTTTTCTAATAACAAGATTATTTAGAATTAATCGTGGCAGGAGGAAGGCTTTATTCTTTTAGCCAGTCTCACTAAACTCTTCCCAATTAGCCCCCATAATTCTGTGACAAGACCCATTAGCAGGCTGCAGGGCCTGGGGTAACTCGGGTGTCCCTCAGTCACCTTTCAGAAGCACAGCTTCAAGATCCATCCTTCCACATCTGTGTGGTTCCGGCAGCCTTGCGCTGCCTCACCCCTACCCTGCTGCCCTGCTTCATGGTGCTACACCCCTTCCCTACCGCCCCCACCCTGTGGCATCCTTACACCATCATCCCTGCCGCACCCTGCACTATTCCTACACCATCACCCCTGCCCCAGGCCGCTGCACCCCTACACCATCACCCCTGCCCCACCCTGTGCCATCCCTACACCATCACCCCTGCCCCAGGCTGCTGCACCCCTACACCATCACCCCTGCCCCAGGCTGCTGCACCCCTACACCATCACCCCTGCCCCACCCTGTGCCATCCCTACACCATCACCCCTGCCCCAGGCCGCTGCACCCCTACCACACCGCCCCTGCCTCACTGCTGCACCCTACCCTACCTACCATGTTGGTAAGTGTGGAAAAATACTGTATATGATTCCACAGCTGTCTTTAGATACGGGATCCTTCTTATCCCTGTCTGTAAAGTTTATGTAATGAGGAATAAAAAAGGGAGGAGGGGACACAGACCTTAGTTATGTGGACTTTCACTCATATAATCTCTAGCTAATTTTTTTTAATTTAGATTCAATTAGCCGACATATAGTACCTCATTACTTTCGGACGTAGAGTTCAGAAGTCATGTACACACCCAAGAGCTAGCTAACTCTTCTGTGGGTCTCAGGTCATGGTGCATATGGGGTGGGGTGCTACAACTTTAATTTATATCAAATGTGAATGGGTCATCTCAAGTATCAGTAACTTATAAAGTAATTTATCATGTTATCACTGCATATGTTATTAAAATGAGTGGAAAGCCTAATAATCATAGCTCTCTACCCCTTGCAAATGCCAACTTGAGAGACAATTCATGAGTGAAAGACGTAGAAAGTAGCTTACCCTCGGACACCTGAGTGGCTCCTTCCTTTAAGCATCCCACTCTTGGTTTCAGCTCAGATCATGACCTCAGGGTCATGAGATCGAGCCCCACATGGGGCTCTGTGCTCAGCAGCGAGTCTGTTTGGGATTCGTTCCCTCTCCTTCTGCCCCTCCTGCTCATGCCCTCACTCTCTATAAAATAAAATAAAATAAAGTAAAATAAAATAAGATAAAATATAAAATATTTAAAACAAAAAACAAAACAAACAAACAAAAAAGCGAAAGTAACTTGTCTTAAGAGGATGAGAAAGTCCTTTGTCCTGAGGAAACTCTTGTTGTCAAATCCCAAAGAATGTCTTGAGGTCTATGAAAAAATAGGTGATTGTAGTTTTAAAAACTTCTGCTCAGCAGTAAGAAATGCTCTAATCTAAGCACCTTTTCTTCTTTCTTGAGTCTAACCCAGTAGTGATGAGACACGGTTAGTAACAGAAAATTCCCCTTGAGGAGAGCCTGTCAGGGTTGGTTGCGTGAACTCATTCTGGGCAGAGAGGAGAATGCTCTGCTGCTACCGCTCAGAGAGATGAAAGTGGAGAGAGACTGAGTCAGACTCTTGGGCCTGGCTCGGGAGCACTGCGTGAGGCCATCCAAGTCCACAGGGCTGAGGGCTGGCCGTGGAGACCCCAGGGCTCAGTGCCATGACTTTAATCAACGTTACTGTGATTCTGAGGGTGGGGTACTTGGTGTGAACCATGAGCTAAGCTCCAGTACGTAACAACAAACAAGGTTTCCTTATCACACCTAGTATGTGATAAGGTACTGACCCCAAGCTGTGTGTCCCATGAGTCAGTCAGGGAAAGCCCTTAATTTTCCTGTCAGCTGTTCAGAGATCTCTGTGCTCATTAACCAGCAGTCACCTTCTGAAATTAATGAATCCTTTTTTTTTTTGAATTCTCAAAACCTACACATTTTATTTTTCCGAAGAATTTTACATATTTATTGGAGAGAGAGAGAGAAAGCACAAGCAGGAGGGGCAGAGGGACAAGGAGACACTAAAGCAGACTCCCCACTCAGTGTGGAGTCCAACATGGGGCTTGATCTCATAACCCTGAGATCGTGACCTGAGATGAAACCAAGAGTTTCACGCTTAACCAACTGTGTCACCCGGTGCCCCCAAACCCACACGCTCTATATATGTCTACAAAACATACCTGAGAATGTGGAAACTAACGCTAGATCTATGCTCCACAGTCATGATGGCGCACGTGCCGACTGCCAGTGTAGAGGCTCTACTGTCCGAATGGCCCCCGCGCTGGGTGGTAACTCGCCTTTCAGGTGAAGGAATAATATGGCGACGACCACATCAAATAAATGGATACCGTCACTGAATTTCGCTTAACTTTGCACCGAGAAGTAGCTCCTGTTTTTGCCCCCATCTTGAAGATGGAAGTCGAGATACCTGGTAATCTAAGATCACACATGCCCTGAGAGGTGGAGACAGGATTGGAATCCACGTGTTTCTGACTCCGAGGCCTGGTGCTCGGCAACGAGTGGCTACAAGCTACTGGAGTTGGGGACTCTCTCAGTTTCCACTCAGGCGTGGTGTCTGAATTCACCTCAAAATCAAGTAGTTCAAGTCAAAGCAAACCACAGAGAGTTCATTTAAATCTTTGTGCAAACCGATTGTAAAAATCTACGCAATCAAAGCGATCGAACACTTGCTATATTCACGTTACCCCCCCTCCCCCGCAGCTACGTGCTGAAGAAAATGCTGGTGAGGCACAGCGCCCAGACTGGAGGAAACCGGGTGGGAGGAAGAGACACTTCTGGAAAGGGACCATCACAACCGGCCGTCAAAGGATCTGAGGACGGAAGAACGTGCGTCTCGTCTCATCCTGGTCTTTTCTACCTCACGTCTGTGGGGCTGAGTGAGGTTCAGGACAGAGACTGCAGGAAGAATATTCAGACCAAATGGGGACCATTTGTAAAGGGGAAAGGTGGTGCGTGGTAGAGACCAAATCCAGGAGCAATACAGGAACACATTGGTGTTGGCTTCATTCCTTCTGCCCTGTTCGATGATCCAGTGCCGCGGGGAGAAAGATAAAAGGAAATATTTTTTCTGGATTCCATGGTCTGTTTTGAGGTACTTTTATATCAAATATGGGTTTGGGTCAAGGTTCATATCTTTGCCTATAGAAGAAGTCAAATTGCTTCAACAACGTTCATTCAAAGGCTGTTCTTCCTCCTTGGAATTGCTTTTTTATCTTCATCAACAATCAGTGGCATAATTGTATGGTTCTCTCTGGGCTCCCTATTCTGCTCCACTGCCCTGCGTGTCTGTCTTTGAGCCACACCTTCTTGATTGATTCAGTGGTGTCGTAAGCCTTGATGTGGAGGAGAACACTTCCTCTCAATTTATTTTTCCTTTGAAAAATGACTTCAGCTACTCTAAGTCCTTTTTCTTACACAAATGTTTGAATATGCTTGTGTGTATCCACAAATTACATCGCTTACGTTTTGATAGTAACTGCATTAAACTTGGAGATGAATTTTGGGAGAATTGAGGTCTTTATGAAAACTTGCAGTAGATGAGCACTGTATATCTCTCCGTTTATTCAGGTCTTCTTTTGTTTTTTAGGAATTGTTCTCTGATTCTTCATGTACGGATCCTACCCATGTTTTCATAGATTTACACAAAATACTTCATTTCCTCTTGAGGGTTCTTAAATAGCATCATGCTTTCAACTTTTGTTTCTGCATGTTCATTGTTAGTATAGAAAAAGGCAAGTGATATTTTGTATTGAATTTGTATTTTTCAACTTTGTTGAATGTAGCTCTTGAAGTTTTGTTGTAAATTATTAGGTTTGTTGTAAATTCTTTAGAATTTTCTACATGAACACTCATGTCTTATGTAAATAGGGTTACTGACCTTCCTTCCTTCTTTCCAATGTGTAGAACATTATTTTCCTTGCCCAAACTTGTATTGTATTGGCCCAAACTTCAGTGCTCTGTTGTGTACCAGTGGGGACAATGGACATCTTTGCCTCATTCCCCATCTCAGAGGGAAAGCATTCAGCCTTCCACCACTGTGACATTAGCTGCAGCCTTTTTTGTAGATGTTCTTTATCAAGTTGAAGCGGTTCCCCTATGTTTCTAGTATGCTGACTTTTTTTTTAATCATCAGTATGTTTTGAATTTTATTAGACACTATCTTTGTGTTGCTTTATATGATTATACTACTTTTATTACTGAATTTTATGTGAGGTTACATTGATGATTTTCAAACATTGAACTGGTCTTCCTTCTGTACTTGAAACGAGTCCTGCCATCTGTGCTGTCTTACGCTATGCACACGTGCTGGAGTCGCCTAGCTAATATTTTGTTGAGGAATTCTGTATCTAACTTCCTGAGATATGTTTGTCTCCATTTTTTTTTTTGTACTGACTGTGTCCATTTCTTTTTCAAGATGATATTGGCCTCATAAAATGAGGTGGGAAGTATGTCCTCTTACTCTGTTTTGACAGATTGTGTAAAATTGGTGTTACTTCTTGAAATGTTTGGTAAAGATCTTCAGTGTAACAAGATGGATATTTGTTCTCAAGAGGCTTTTAATTTACATACACACGTCTTTCCTGATTATAGGAATGCTCCAGTCATCTGTTTCTCTGACTGAGTTCTGGTAATTTGTGGACTATAAAGAATTGGTCATTTTCTTCTCTATTATTGAATTTATGACCATAAAGTTGTTCACAGTAATCTCTTAGTACCTGTTTATCGGCTGCAAGAGCTGGAGGACCTTTGTGCCATTCTTTGGTAATTTGTGTGTATTCTTTTTTCATATTTGTCAGTTTTGCTAATGATTAGTTGATTTCGTTGATATTTTATTTCTTTCAAAGAGCCAGCATTTTTGTTTTAGGGAATTCTCTACTGTTCGTATTTAATTTCATTAATTTCTATTGTTATCTTTATCATGTTCTCTGATGGTCAATGGTTCTACCCTTTGTCACTCCCACTCTCTAGACCACCCAGCGAGGTACAGTTTTGATTGTTGTATTTTTCAGTTCCATAATTTCCAAACGGATCCTTTTTTCAAATGGCATTTCTTTGCTATATTTTTAAAACATTTGAAATATGTTTCAGGATGATATGTAATTGTGTATTCAAGCCATTTTATGATGAATGCTCTAAAATTCTTACTGGGTATTTATAGAGTGTTCTTCACCTCAATGCTGGAGTCCATTGATTTTCTTACCTCAATGATTTTTATCTCTTGATTCTATTTAAATCGTCTGTTTGTATGTACTCTTTTTAGGTCTAGTAGTAGGTCCTGCACTGCTTTTGTGATCTGTAGTCCCAGTGACAATTTCATTTCATTGCTGGAGCCCTTTCAGTGTTATTTTGGTCAGTTTCGTTCTCTTGGTGTCAGTGGGACTCCAGATTCCTTGTCAATGGCATCCTGGGCTGCTGCTGCCATCAGATTTTCAGGCTCAGGAAACACCAGGCCTGGGTTCTTTTCTGCCCCTGGATGGAGGGCCAGGAGGTTCTGGGACATTTGGTGCATTGGGTGTCAGGGATGAGGCCACTACTACCCTCTGTGTGGGGGTTGGATCTCCACCTGCACTCTTCTGACCCTGACCCTAGGGCAGATTGGGCCACTACTCCTTGGCTTGGGACAGCTGATGGGTTCTGCTAGCACTGCTTCCAGCCCTATGTGTGGGGCTGGCATGGGGGGAACAGGGAAACTTTGCAGATGCTCCAGCAAAGTGGGCTGCTGATGCCAGCTGGGCATCCGGCAGAGGTTTTCTCCACGAGATTTCTGCTGGGGTGCCCCTTTCACAATCGTTGGCTGGAGACAGTTTTTCTGTGGTCGATTGTCCGTATCTGTTGGTGTTTCTGAGTGACGGGACTCTCCAGGGCCCACACCAGCATGAAAACGACACCCAGCAAACACATTGCTCCTTCGTTGTCTGAGTCCCGAGGCCGTGGCAGTCTGTTTTCGCCCACCTTTCCTTCTCTGATGGTCTGACGATTATATTCCCAAGGTACTTAGTAGTCTTCAGAGGAGAAGGGCAGGGAAAGGTGAGTCTGTGCCATCTTGTCTCAAAACTTGAGCTTTTTACTTTTAAGTTCAGAATACTTTTCCTTCATCCTGAAAACTTTTTGGTTTTGCATCAGAAGTCAACCAGCTTTAATACCTTGTAAATAGTCCCCACCTTTAAGGAGAGAGAGAGAGAGAATGAGTTCAAGATGCTAGCCAGGTCCTCTTAGAATCAGAGGTTGATGAAGCCAGAGCAGGGGCAGAAGTGCAGGTCAGCTAACCGGTCCATGTTCACAGGGATCAGAAGAGAAGCCCAGCATCCAGCTCAGTGACCCAGGGAAGAGGCAAGGGTGTGGGAGAGCCAAAGTCCACACAGAGCCAGCATGCTCCATTCTGACACAGGGGTAAGGTTTTCCTTTGTAGGAAACATAGGTTTTCCATAGTAAGGGAATTAAAATATCCACTTGTTAGAGTTCTAAAGGCAACATATTAAAAATAATGATATGAAGTAATGAAACTGAAAACGTTATGAAATGGTCATGGTTGGATGCCAAAAATCAACGCATACGAGGAAGCGAAGCTGAAGCAGGGGCAGAGTCATGGGAGATGGAAATAAAACCAATACTTGCGCAGTGAGATCCAATGGTAATGACGCCCATAAACAATATTTGGGTGACAGGACCATTTTGCATTTTCTTCAAGTAGTGTGACTGCCCTAATGACAGCCATTTTATTTTTCTGAGGTAATTTTTCATGGCAAATTAAGTTTAATCACACCATTTTTACTTTATTTTGATAAGCACGCACCTTACCCCAAGACCTGTGGGCTGGCGAGCACCAGTGAAAGCGGAGAAGTCACGCCCACAGCAGCGAGGGCCAAGCTCCTTATTTTCTCTTACTGAGGTCAAAACATGGCCCCAAGTTTAAAGGTCAAGGTGAAGGTCTTGTTGCTGGGGAACAGTCAGTGAAGCCTGAAATCTGTAAGAACTTAGCCAAACGTAGTGCTTGTCTTAACAACAGCAATTCCTTGGTTAGGAACTCCACTCACGTGAGAGGGCTGAGGAGAGGAAGAAGAAAGCCCAAGGTCACAGCCCCTGAAGGCAGTGTTGGTTAGCAATTAATACTGATTCCAAACCAAATATTTGTTTGCCAGATTGGAGAAGATGGAACATTTATGGATATCAGATACTTCCAATTACAATAATGAAAACAACAGATGACCTAATTAATTAATTAATTTGCAATCGAGAGAGAGCATGAGGGGGTAGTGCAGAGGGAGAGAGAGAGAATCTCCATCAGGCTCGCTGCTGAGCACAGAGCCCAACATGGGGCCCCATCTCAGGACCCTGAGATCATGACCTGTGCCAAAGTCAAGAGTCCAAGCTTTAACTGACTGAGCCACCAGACACCCAGAGCCAGTCTCCGTCAGCCCACCGAGATACCTCAGTTCATGTGTGGTGCTGAATGTCTCTAGCACTCTGTTCTAACGTCGACTGCACATTTCCCTGTCTGTAAACTAATTTGGGTAGAACTAGGCAAGTAAAAGTGTTAGGAGCTATAAGAGTATGCAGCGAACTACTCCAGGACCAGAACAACACTGAACAGAACACACAAGCATTAGGCAACATCATCCATGTGGTTCTGAATCTTGAGCACCGAGAGGGAGATTGAATTAGATAAAGTGAGTCATGCTAGAAAAAAATATTTCCATGTAACTGTGTATAAAGCTTGAAAAGAAGGTCCTATTTGAAAAATATGCAGAAAATACAGAGAAACAGAATGGCAGTTAAACCAAATAGTCTTCAATGTCTCCAAACCAAAACTGGACCCAGTGTGTTTTCAGAAGCTCTGGTAAAGGACGTTAGCCTCTCGCGGGAAGGTTTCTGTCCCCTCCTCCTGGAATATCGCAGAATGGCAAAGAAGAGAAGCAGGTGCCAAGACACCACTGACAGAAATGTGTTTGCTGTTGTATGATTCCATTTCTTTAAAAAAATTATGTTTCATAAACACAGGCTAAAAAGTAAATTGTATTATTTGTATTATTTAACACAAGAGGGCTTATATCTTTTGTCCCATGACCTTGCTGAACTCATTTATTTGTTCTAGGAGTTTTTCTGTGTCCTCCTTAGTATTCCTGGGCAGACAATCATGCCATCTGCACTGGGGATGGTTTTCTTTCTTCCTTTCTGATCTGTATGCTTCCCCCGCCCTTTTTTTTTTTTTTTTTTTTTTTTTTTTAATTTAACAGACAGAGATCACAAGTAGGCAGAGAGGCAGCCAGAGAGAGGGGGAAGCAGGCTCTCCACTGAGCAGAGAGCCTGATGTGGGGCTCGATCCCAGGACCCTGAGACCATGACCTGAGCCAAAGGCAGAGGCTTTATCCCACTGAGCCACTCAGGTGCCCAGGCGCCCCTGCTTTTCCTTTCTTTTCACGGACTTAATACACTAGACAGAACTTGCAGCTTTGTGTAGAATAAGATGGTGAGAGCAAACATTCTTGCTTTATAGACCTTTAGAGAAAGCATTCAGTCTTTCCCTGTTATGTATATGGTTAACTGTAGGTTTTTGTGGACAGTCTATCAAAATGACAAAGTTCCCATCTATTCCAATTTATTTGAAGAGTTTTATCATGAACAGGTGTTCAATGACGTCACATGCTTTTTCTTCATCAGTTGATATTATCATGTGATTTTTCTTCATTACCTGGTTAATATGGTTGATTGCATTGATGTATTTCCAAATGCTGACTGTACCTTGCATCTCTCAAATAAACCTCATGTGCTCACGGTATATTGCTGAATTGTATTTGATACTTTCTTACGGATTTTTACAACTACACTCCTAAGTATTTGAACTTTCATTTCTTTGTTTCTTTTCTTTCTACTATCTGTGTTTGGGTATCGGAGTAATATGAGCTTCAAAAAATGATTTTGGATTTCTCCTGCCTCTTCTACTTCTTGGAAGAGATTGTGTAGAATTGGTATTAAAATTTCCTGTGAAACTCTCTTGGTCTGAAGATTTCTCTTTTGGGAACTTGTAAATTGTGAATTTCTTTCCCTCAATAGGTAGAGGCTGTTTTGCTCATCTAGTTGGTATTCGGTGAGTTGTAGTTTGTATTTTTTGAAGCATTGGCCCGTGTCGTCTGAAGCGAGACATCTATGCTATCAGTTGGGGGCAGGAGTAGAGGTCAGGCTCTTGTGTTGCCTGAAACCTGTGCTCTGCTCTCAGCCTCCCCTGACCACACTTTGAAGGGAGTGGGGCACCTCGGCGAGCCAGGGGCAGCCGTCCAGGCTTCCCCTCGACCGCACATCATAGCAATGGCTCAGCCTACAGAACTTGGGGCTTTGACGACGTCCCAGCAGCTTTTCTGAAAGTTTGATAGTGTCAGACTTGCTGTGTTCCCCCTGCCCCCAGTCCCCTCTGAAATGAGGCCCTCAGGAAGCCAGGTTGCTCCTTTGTTTTCTCTCTGCCTGCATTCTGAGCAGACCCCGGGCATTTTCCTTCTGCTTGTCACAGGCAGCGGAGTTGGACTGGATCTCTCTTGCCCTGTTAAGTGATGCTCAGGGCACATGACTTCATCTGTCTGTCCCTGGCTTCTTAGGCTTGAACCCCACTTGCCCTGGCTTTGAGCCACCCTCCCTCTCAGCATGGCTTGCTCCTACCTCTGAGAAGAGCGGGTGCTAATTATCCAGGTGCCTACTGTTAAAGGAACCGCAGTGGAAATTTCTTTTTACTCTATCAAATGAAGCAAAGCTCTCACAACTTTGCCAGTCATTCCCCATTAAATTCACTTTGTGTGTGCAGAGTGGGTTCATAAACTGTGCTGACATGACAATTTTGGTTAAAAGTTGGGAGATGAGAGGTGGGTAACCCGACAGGTCCTGTCTCTATCCCTTCGTTTCATGGTGTTTTCCTAATCAGACCTCTGCAGGTTGTCTGAGCCACACCAACCCCCACCCCCTCCTGGGCATTTAAATAAGAATATCTTGGAGGTGGCATCTGGGATGAAACCCTCTCCACCAACCTATAGTTTAGAAACGGAAGTCAATTTCTGCACTCTGCCAACAAATGAGTAGGAGGCGGCATATTCCTGGACTTCTGCTACAATTTGATTTAGCATTTCAAAATGGTTAAAATGGAAAAATGTCTTGATGACATGTGTCTATAAAAAAGATGACTGAGAATTTATTTGATCTTTTCATTCGGATCCCATCCACAAAACAATGAAAAAGCCATGATCTCATCCCTCCTGCAGGAAACTCAGCAGGGCCCATGTGTGCCAGGTGCCTTGCCGTTAGGTTGGGGGCACATCCTGAGGCATCCTTGGTCCTCCCAGACTTGGTCTTCAAGAAGCCGGAAGTTGGGACTGTTGTAGGTGGCAGGTGATCAGCCCTGTCCGATACAGAACAGGGAGGTACTGACTTCCACGTGGGTGAGCCCTTAGTCTTACTGCTTTGTTTCTCTGAGAGAAGATGCTGGGGCTGGATTTTGCACGGAGGAAATGGTGCCATTAGTGGAGGCTCCCGTCTTCCATAAACCAGAGAGGGCTGGGAAACAGGCATCGGTGATGTGTCCCAGCAACACCACAGGCCCTGCCATGGGTTCCTGCATGACTCCTGGGGCTGGCTTCCTAGGGACTGGAGGGCCTCCTCCGTCTTGCAGGGGAGGGGCTCAGACTCAAACGTCCCTTGATAGAGCAAGAGCAGCCCGGTTGCTCTGGTCACCAACAGTCCGACTGGTCGGGGGTAACCGGTGACGTCGCGCTGATGCTGCCATGCCAGCCTCGCCCCAGACATGGTCCGGATCTCTCTTCCCTCCCGTCGTCAGGGCTCGCGCGCTGACCGCGTCCACAGCCCTGCTCCCTCCCGGGGGGCCGCGATTTAGTGCGCTGCCCTCACCCCGCTGGCATGTACATGGGGGCGCGGAGGGTTAAGGGCGCGCAGGGCCAGAGGCGGTCCGGCCAGTGTCCTAGCGCTGGTTCCGAGTTTTTCCCGCAGCACCCGCGGGGCTCCATGGTCGGATTAATACGCGGGCGATGGGCACTGCCGGGTCTGCTGTGTCCTAATGAGGGGGTGTCAGACTGGGAAGCCTTAAATCGGTTCTGCAGCCTTAGAGGTCCTCCATGGTCTCCCCAAGGTGGGCACCCCGGGCGGGACGAGATGCTCATCTCCAGCGCGGGGGCCGGAGGGGAAAGGAGACTCACAGATGCCATCGAAGAAGATCATTGCGTTTCCGCCACGTCCGGTGGTTTTAATTAAAACCCAAAACTGTCTGTTCATCTATTTAAACAAAAAATAAGAAGAGAGAGAGAGAAAATCTGGGCTCCTGATTCTGGTATCTGTGCTTTCTTCCAGGCGGCCCCTGCCCGCTTCGGGGTTCGCTGGAATAAATTCACACACACACGCACACACGCACGTTCACACACGCACACACACATTCACGCAGTCTCACACACATACACTCACACTGACACACTCACACATCCTCACACACAGTCACGTACACGTACAAACATATTCATACACACACACATACTCACACTGACACACACATTCTCACACACACTCACACATACACCTACAAACATATTCACACACCCACACCCACACATACATAGTCTCACACGCACACACTCACACATGCACACTCACACGTATTCAGGGTGAAAAATTAAACCTAATGTGCAAGGATGGAGCCTTATCCTGCTTTCCTGTTTCTGTCGGCGACAACACAGTGGCAGCCAAGCGGGGCAGGTGAGGCGTGAGCTTGACACCTGCTGTAAACTCGCGTCCTCCTTACAGCTGCTTCTGTAAACACTATGAATAATGATTCTCTTGTGCTTTAAGCTGAGCAGGAGTTGCTGTTCTTGGAGCCTGGCCAGCCGCTAATGCAAGTTCACTCCCTGTGCGGACACTTCCTTCTCTTGCCCTCAGCACAGCCCATCGCCCCATCCTGGGCTGTGCACCCCGCCTTGGGTAGCCACAGGTGTTAATGGTTTCTTCCTCATGAGGGAATGGAGTATGTTCACTGGGAAAGTAAAGGAAAAAATAAAAGAAGAGAAAGGAAAAGAAAAGAAAAGAAAAGAAGAAGAGAAGAGAAACCAAAAACCAGCAAATGCTGCCACAAGTCCAGGCTTCTGTCCCCGTTTGTTTATTCAACCGGTATTATTGAGCACGTGTCCACAACAATTCTATAGTCTTGGGGCATCACAGGATAAATCTCACACTTGCCAGAGCTCATGTTCCAGGGAGGGGGAGGGAGGCAAGAGGACAACAAGCAGTAGACAACGTAAGATTGGGTGGTGTCCAGGGAGGAAACGTGCCCCAGACAGTGGAATAGGTGAGGTAAGATGAGACAGATCATCAGTGGGGGCAGGAGGCAAGTATTTTAATAACACTGGTGACGTTGTTGGGGTAATTTTCCTCCTCCTGGCAGATCTGGGAAGGCTCACCTGTGTGCAACTCCTTCCCAAGCCTGGAGTGAGGTCACAGGGGTGAGGCCAGTGTGTTCCTTCTAGTTAGCACTGTTGTTGACCTTCCTTATTCCTCATTACTTCAACTTTATAGAGTCAAGTGCTACTCCCAAAAAGGCTAATTTAAAGAGCAAATTCACCCTAAAAAATAAAAATCAATTCCCCTCTTCACATAGGGAACCCAAGGGATTTGATACTTACAGATCTTGGGCGTTTCTGTACTGGTTTTTGAAATATGTTCTAATGGAAAAGATCAATTGTCTTCCCTTGGGCATGGATTAGTGGAAGGTCTAAGTAGCTATGCGTTTACAGGACTGTTCACCTGTTAGGAGCAGAAGTTGCTGGAAGCGCCTCCCACCTGACATGTACCAACTAGCCCAATACACACCTGTGCCTATCGTTGATCTGTTCTTCTTAAGAAGCATGAAGAGGAACAGGGAAAGCTACCAACAGTGATTCCTTTTGACGGACAAAGGCCAATTCAAAGAATTTGCTGTAACACTCAGAATGGTCAAGCAGGTGTAATTCATTGTAATTCATTCTTGAAAGGTTTGGTGGGGAGGAGCCTGTGACTTTCACAGTTTTCTTACACTGCCTGATTCGTGTTGCTGACATGTTTTCTTTAACTTTATTTCCTTATGAGAGTAATGTACAAACATTCTGTATTGGACTTTACACATTTTTCTTCCTTTTCATGGTCCTAACTCAGGCTTTTGTCACTCCATCCTTGAATTTAAGAACAGTCTCCCGGGACCTAGTCACATTTAGCCTCTGCATCCACTTTGCATTTCATTGCCGGATAATCCATGAGTTAAAAAAACTCAGTTAAAAAAACACACCATATCATTTTCCCTCTTAAATGGAGCTCTCTCCTATAGTTCTTGTGAAAGATTTGTGGCATATTTATTCTTTTTTAAAAATTTTTTATTTATTTTAAAAATTTCTTTTCAGTGTTCCAGAATTCGTTGTTTATGCACCACACCCAGTTCTCCTTGCAATCCGTGCCCTCCATAATACCCACCACCAGGCTCATCATACCTCCCAACCCCTCGCTCCAAAACCTTTATTTTATTTCTCAGAGTCTGCAGTCTCTCATGGTTCGTCTCTCCCTCCAATTCCCCCAACTCACTTCTCCTCTCCATTTCCCAGTGTCCTCCATGTATTCCTTATGCTCCACAGGTAAGCGAAACCATACGATAATTGACTTTCTCTGCTTGACTCATTTCACTCAGCATAATCTCCTCCAGTCCCATCCATGCTGACACAAAAGTTGGGGATTCATCCTTTCTGATGGAGGCATCATACTCCATAGTGTATATGGATCACATCTTCCTTATCCATTCGTCTGTTGAAGGGCATCTTGGTTCTTTCCACAGTTTGGCAATCATGGCCATTGCTGCTATGAACATTGGGGTACAGATGGCCCTTCTTTTCACTACGTCTGTATCTTTGGGGTAAATACCCAGTAGTGCAATGGCAGGGTCATAGGGAAGCTCTATTTTTAATTTCTTGAGGAATCTCCACACTGTTTTCCAAAGAGGCTGCACCAACTTGCATTCCCACCAACAGTGTAAGAGGGTTCCCCTTTCTCCACATCCTCTCCAACACACGTTGTTTCCTGTCTTGCTAATTTTGGCCATTCTAACTGGTGTAAGGTGGTATCTCAATGTGGTTTTAATTTGAATCTCCCTGATGGCTAGTGATGATGAACATTTTTTCATGTGTCTGTTAGCCATTTGTATGTCTTCATTGGAGAAGTGTCTGTTCATATCTTCTGCTCATTTTTTGACATGATTACCTGTTTTGTGTGTGTTGAGTTTGAGGAGTTCTTTATAGATCTTGGATATCAGCCCTTTGTCTGTACTTTCATTTGCAAATATCTTCTCCCATTCTGTGGGTTGCCTCTTTGTTTTGTTGACTGTTTCCTTTGCTGTGCAGAAGCTTTTGATCTTGATGAAGTCCCAAAAGTTCATTTCACTTTTGTTTCCTTTGCCTTTGGAGACGTTTCTTTTTTTAAAGATTTTTTAAAATTTTTTTTTTATTTTTATGTATTTATTTGACAGACTGAGATCACAAGTATGCAGGGAGGCAGCAGAGAGAGAGGAGGAAGCAGGCTCTCCGCAGAGCAGAGAGCCCGATGCGGGGCTCGATCCCAGGACCCTGGGATCATGACCTGAGCCGAAGGCAGAGGCTTCAACCCACTGAGCCACCCAGGCACCCCTGGAGACGTTTCTTGAAAGAAGTTGCTGTGGCCGATGCCAAAGACGTTACTGCCTATGTTCTCCTCTACGATTCTGATGGATTCCTGCCCCACGTTGAGGTCTTTTATCCATTCCGAGTATATCTTGGTGTACGATGTAAGAGAATGGTCGAGTTTCATTCTTCTACACATAGCTGTCCAGTTTTCCCAGCACCATTTATTGAAGAGACTGTC
Source organism: Lutra lutra (assembly GCF_902655055.1). NCBI lineage: Eukaryota > Metazoa > Chordata > Mammalia > Carnivora > Mustelidae > Lutra > Lutra lutra. Next base: position 1,908,260 of record NC_062289.1, on the reverse strand, counting down.
TTTTTTCCACTGGATATCTTTTTCCTGCTTTGTCAGAGATTATTTGACCATAAAGTTGAGGACACTCATGAAAGAAATTGAAGAAGGCAAAAAAAGATGGAAGACCATTCCATGCTCATGGATCAGAAGAACAAACATTGTTAAAATGTCTATACTGCCTAGAGCAATCTATACTTTCCATGCCATTCTGATCTAAATCCCACTGGCATTTTTCCAAAAGCCAGACAAACAATCCTAAAATTTGTATGGAACAAGAAGAGACCCTGGATTGCTAAGGAAATGTTGAAAAAGAAAAACAAAACTGGGGGCATCACATTGTCTGATTTCAAGCTTTACTACAAAGCTATGATCACCAAGACAGCATGGTACTGGCACAAAAACGGACCCATAGACCAGTGGAACAGAGAGCCCAGAAATGGACTCTCAACTGTGTGATCAATTCAATATGTTTGTAAAGAAACTCAACCTATCTTCCACCAAATCATCTGTGCCTCTGACTCATGGATTAAGGTGGTTCCCTTTGTCTGCTGCGCGTAAGTGCAGGAAGCCATGTTTGATCCCCCTTTAATTTTCACCCATATCAAGCCAGTTACCCTATTCATTCATTCCTTCTTTTGTTCATTCAATCTTCTTTCTTTTACATTTCCGATCTAATGGAATGAACTGGGGCTCTCTCCAGCTCACATGGCAACATTTACAACAGCTTCCACACTGGTACTCCAACTTCTAAACCATTCTGTCTCATCTGTGAACACAAAGCTGACAGATGCATTTAACAAAAATTTACCGACAGTTCAAACTGCCAAAGAAGTAGGAAAAATATGTGGAAGTTCGTACTCTTTACCTGGTCATGCCAAGTCATTTGGCCTCAAATTTGGCCTTACACTTTCCTACCTAAAGCATCAATTGAGCCAAATATAGTTTTTAATATCACTGCATGAACCCCTACTTCTGTTTCTTTGACTCACATTCATTAAAAAATACATTAAAAAATCTTTGTGTTCCTGGCATTTGTCAAGTACTATTGATACGAGATGACCAGAACAGGCATGGTCACGGGCTTCATGGAGCTTGTGCCTCAGTAAGACCGGACAGATTAAAAAATTGCCATTCAAATAAATAAGTTACAGGAATAAAAGGTGGTGGCCAAGAAAGCCCTCTTTGAGCAGACACCCAAACACAACTCTGAAATGTGTTGTCTCAAGTTTGTTGGTTAGGTAGGTAGTTTGTGTCTTATCTTTTTTGGATTTATTAGATTACTATAATTATTTTGCTTTGTTTGATCTATCATTTGCTAAGAAGAGTTTGATAACATCATCCATTAGAATTATAATGGTAGGTTTTGCTCTCTTCATTTCACCTTTTTTTTTTTTTTTAAGATTTTATTTGTCAGAGAGAGAGCGAGAGCGAGTGAGCACACAAGCAGAGGGAGGAGCAGACTCCCTGCTAAGCAGGGAGCCTGATGTGGGACTCGATCCCAGGATCCTGGGATCTTGCCCTGAGCTGAAGGCAGAAGGTAAACCACCTGAGCCACTCAGGCTTCCCATTTCATCTTTTTTTTAAGTTTGGTGTATTAAGTTTAAACCTGTTACATTTTCTGTATTTTTAGTATTTTGTGTTTCAACAACTCAACATGATTCCTTCATTTCTAGTACTACCCATTATATTAAACTATTTTGAATGATACTAGTAAAGCCATACTTAATTCCTTTCATTTGAAAGTTTATTTATTTGCCTGGTATATATTTTTGATGAATGTACACTGAGCCTGTTGGAATTTGTAGTTTTATTTGTGTGATGCAATCATATATTATCTACTTTTTTATTCCTTACTGGAAATCTTTGTCTTTTAATTGGATAATTCTGTACCTAATATTATTGTGAGCATGATATAGTCTATTTAGGAAGATTTAGAAAACTTTTGGCTTGCTTGCTAATTTTTCCACTGATTAGTGAGATGTGAATAAGTTAGCAAGCAAGCTGAAAGTGTTTCTAGTTCCTTTACAATCCCTGGAAAAACTTCCTTATACAATGAAGCTTGTGGGATAATGTATTCATCTGTATGACCAATATACTAAAATTATATCCTCCAGGCTCCCACTCACCTTCTGCAGACAGAACAGCCCCTCTACCGTGCTTGGCCTCTGCCTGCCTTATTGGCCAGGACAGGCTCGAGCCCCAGGAGCCCCGGCATGCGCGGGAGGCAGTGAGCTGGCTCCCCGCACTGACGGGTCAACCAGGCGGTCTTTGTCTTGGGGGGCTGGAATGTGGCGCACAGACCCAGAGTGAGCTGTCATTGGGGGAATCACAAGGCACGCTAGTGGGCAGTGAGGAGCATGGCTGGGTCGCCGGAGAGTCAGGCTCCACGGAAGCAGAGACAGAGCAGAGGGCCCAGTGGTGGGATCCCCCCTCTCCTTCTGGCCACCGCTGACCGTGGTGAGCTCCAGGACGTTCCTACTGCTGTACCTTCAAAGAACTATTTGACTTCCTTAAATTTTGAGCAATTTTCAACTCATCGGCTCTCCAGTAGCCCATGTGGATGCAGAATAGCTCCTTGTGACACTGGAGTTACTACACACTTGGTTATGTCTTATACGTACCATCAGGCAGACTGCGTCCATGCGGAGCGTCCACCTGGCTGCTGGCCGGCCCGCTCGGCATTTGATTTGGCAAGCAAATGACCTTCCGCACTCCAACAAAGAAAACTTTTATGATCTGAAATGCTGAATTTTGAGCCTATACGACCTCAAAATCTATCTTTAGGAATCCGTGTCACTTACCTGATTAGGAATAGCCCAGAGCTGAGCCCACCACAAAGATACACCACCAGGGGGGCCATAAACTACCAGCTTTATGTTTTTACACTTTTTCCTTGGTAGAAAGAGTGTAGGCTGCTTGCTTGACCTTTTATTTTATTCTCAGGCAAGTCTTTCTGGTCTCTGGAGAGAGGAGCATTATCTAATCAAAAAGCAGAACAGAATCCAAGCAGTCCACCTACCCATCCTCAGAAATGAGGATTCATTTCAGACTCTGAAGTGGATGTGATGGTTGAGGCTAGGCTGGATGAGGACAAAGTGCTCTGTGAGCTTTATCTCAGCCTCACTGGGAGGCGGTGGGCCTGGCCGGGAGGTCAAGGTCAAGAAGGAGGTGAGAGCTAGCGCGCTCCGTTCCAGGGCACTGCCTTTCAATCTGCTCTGCACTGGATAGAGACCTTCAGCTTCCAACCCTACCGGCCTCCTCACTACACAATCAACTGACAAGCACAAGTAATTTCCCACTGCGATCCCTTCAGCGATATCCTGAAAAGAGAACAAAATAAGTGGGGAGTGGGGACCACAACAAACAAGAGTGTCCCTGAAGCCCACTGCCAGGGAGGAGTGGGAATTCCAGGCACCACGTGTGAAATCTCTCTGCTTCTGCTCCCTTCAACTGAGAAATTATATTTTATTCTTCAATTCTCTTAAGCATCCTCTCCCCCAAATTGCACATGGGTGACCTATAATGTCTTTCCTGCTTTACTTTTATTGCACAGAACAAAAAATGAGCGGATGTTTTCCCTCTTTATCCCATGCAGAAATCCCTAGTCAGGTACTCGCAGCTGACGAAGGAATGAATGAAACCAGACAGACAGTAAGAGACTGTTCTCTGTAATAGTGCTTTGTGCTTTCTGCTGTGTTTTGGGCCACTCTTCTTTTTCTGGTTAAGTCGGTGGCTGTGCATTCACTGGGGGCTGTGTGAGTCTGCCATCAGAAGGAACAATAGCTTGCCACCGAGTCCTCGCCTTCCGGGCGCCAATCGCTGTGCCAATGGGAGTGTGAAGGGAGCCGCCTCGATAGTTAGGCTGTGGCTCCATGGAGGAGGGATGGACAATGGAAGAAGCGTTCTTTATTGTGCCCGTGAGTCTCCCTAATGGGGGAGAGTTTGTAAGAGGGTGCATTCATGATAATTCCAGTGCGTGCTGCCACGGGGGAGCTGAGTGCTCCCAGGAGAAGCTCCGGGTCCGCCTCCGGTCATCCCCCAAGAGCTGTGTGTGTTCGCACTCTCATCCCTACTTCAGAGATAAGTAAGCCGAGGCTGGGAGAGTTCAGGGAAATTGCTGGAGATCCCACTAATTTTCCACTCTCCCGTATCTGCTGCAGACATCAAATTCAGGTCCAATGCCATCAAGCCCCAACTCCCGCACGCGGCTAGCGTCCTTGGAAAGTCAATCCCCTGGAAGACCGGCTCTCTCAAGGCCACTTCCTGAATGTCAAGAGATACTCGAACATCGTGTCCCCACCACCCACCACCAAGGAATAAAGAAATGGGGCCGTGAAGGGTTACACCTGTGACTGGGGAATGTTATTCCGTGGACATGACAAGTGACAAAGACACTTGTAAACTGAAACTCTTCAGTGATTTACTAAAAAATACCCACTAAATTACATTCTCAGACTGTTTCTTTTTGTTGTTTTCTCTCCTTGTTCGCTGTAGGATGATTTATGCAAGTGGGTTAAGACTCTGTAATCATTATTTACACACAGAAGTAAACAACTCCCTCTGCCATGTATCACACAGCTCAAAGGGTGTCCTGGGGAAGAGGCAGTGACAACAAGTCCGGTCTAAACCAGAGGACATGCAGGAGAGAAGAGGGGCACTCAACAATGAAAAAGGGAGTAAACAGGAAATCAGTGTTTCCTCTAAAGCTACTGATCTTCTAAAAACATTTTTAAAGATTAGGATCAGTAAGGGATAAAATAAAAACTTTAAATATTTTTAGATTAAAGTTGGTAACTTCCAGGATCGAAAGGAAAAAAAAAAATGTAGGTCATCAAAGAATGCTCAGTCTGGGACGCTTGACCGGCGAGAGACAGTGTGTCCAACAACACAATGACATATTGTTTCCATAGCCCACGAGCCCCTGCGTTCTGCTTTATGACACAGCCACCACCACGACAAAAACACGAAAAAGGATAATGCCATCTAAGAGTATATACATATCTCAGAGTATTGGGTCATTATTAAGTGCCGGTTTCATAATTAAGCTTTTATTTTCTACCCGATTAAGGACCTCCCTCAGCAGGCACAGAACCATCCTACCATCCCTCTGACGACATCAGAGCACCGTCTGACATGAGGCCCAGATCTTAGGGTCACTTGTGTGGGAGAAAACTAAAATGGAATTATGTAAGTTAGAGCAGGTGTTAAAATTCTATTTTAGGTTACAAAATGCAAAGGATTTTAAGTCTGTTTCCACATGGAAACTGTGATTGTTTGAATTACAATGATTTTTTTTAATTAGAATATTAAATTCGGTGAAGTCAGTCGATGAATAAAAGCTAAGAGGTGGGTGTTGCTTTGGAAGACAGGAGTCCACATGAAGGAACCTACGCCTGAATCATCTCACACACCCTCGGGCCCAAACCAGCAGTCAGTGCAGTACGGGCCCTCGTCCCTGGCTCCCTGGGGAACAACAGGTGCAGTGTGTCTGTCTGTCTGCCTTCAAAGGGATTGACACGTGGGTTTTCTCAGCTGGACCATCTGCTGGTTTATGTGGAGACAGAGGTGGGTATTCACTGGTTGTTTTGGGAGTCGAGAGGACACCCCGCCTGCACCTTGAAGTACAGCATTCTAACACGCCGTGAGCCTCGTGGGCAGAAACATTAGCACAAGAGCTCAGCTCCAGACACAGAATCCGCCTCTGGTCCAGGAGTGGTTTGTTTTGGTTTGTTTTGTTGGTTTATTTTCAGTAGGTCCACTAGGATCTCCTAGGTCTGTGTCTTCTGTTTTTTTTGCTTTCATAAACGAATCAGCAATCTTCTCTTGTCCCCAACTAAACCAGACTCCTGACTGACAGCCCCTCAAGAACTTGAAAAGTTCTTTTGTTGAGGCCACGTTGGGGTCTGTGAATATGAATAAAGAAATCGCACATTTCCCGAGAGGATAGGGTGGTATTTCTGCCAAGGGTCCCCGATTAGCGGGTCTCATTGTTACACGTTTATTAACTCAGATGAAATCAATATATTCCCCAAGACCCAAGGGCTTTCCTGGACATTGTTCCTTGAAGCACTATTGTGTTTGTATTAGGGCAAAGTGGGGCATCTTCTAATGTAACATTCAGCTGTGATGGATCAAATTACCTTTTATTTTAAAAAAATCAAAATTTCCCATTTGGACATTTAGTGAATGGCAGGCTTGACCTTTCCCAGTTTGTTTTCTGCTTCATTGTACTCAGGACCCTGCTGGCAACGGAATGTATATTTCCTTTCTGCTCGCACAACCCAATCTGACCTCTCTACGATAAAATTGAGACAATACAAGTTCAGAAGGCTTCTTTTGTGAACTCTTGGATTCAGAATCGTCCCTGAAAAATGGTCACATGCGTGATACCTGATAGGGAAGGTGGCTTCGTGATCGCACGTGAGTCTTACAGTTCACATTAAAATCATCATCATGTGAAGTTCTCACACCCCATCGTCAAATGTATTCCTGCCATAATTTTTAGAGTTACATAGGATGCCTTTTTCTCTCATTTTGTTCATTGTTTGTTTTTTACCTTAAAATGTCTCTTCTTAAAATAATATTGGCCTCTGGTTTTTAATACTGTCATAGAGAGGCATGAAAAGTCTTTAATCTTGGTTCTAAAATTCATTTACTTTTGCTAGGACAGGGTTCAAGCCCCAAATCTCACAAGTTTTACCTCACTTGCCCACTGACACACACACTAGTTCTTTCCCTGCTGAGAGTTCAGCAGGTGTCCCTGAGATTCAAATTCGCTAGAGCTATTTTCCCACAGAACATTTTTTGGCTTGATTATAGAGAGATTCTTACAAAAAGAATCCTTCTGATGGGGAAAAAAAAATCTAAGGATGTTATCATTTTGCATATGAATTGAGGATGGTGTGCAATGATATGTGTTTTCAGTGCAAGGATGAGCTATAATCAACACAGTATGTCCCCCCTTTCATGCAGGCAGGGTGACAGGTTCCTATGTCAATCTGTTGATGCTGTAAATGGTAAATGTCAACAAATTCCAAATAAAGTCGCCTAAATAAGCTAGTGTAAGAAGCGTAGCATACATCACTCCGAAGGACGCTATCGTGAGGTCGCGGATGTTGGTGCTCAAGCGACTCATGAGCACGCATCTTCGCTGGAGTCTTTACCGCCCAAATGATAGGAGTCAGGACGGGCATGTCATCTCCCTGATCCATCATAACAGGCTGGACCGAAAGGAGCTATCTGGGGTCACTTAATCCAGCTTCTAATTTTACAGATGAAGACACAACGATCAAACGGGAATAGGACTTAGCTCTGGCAGTGGCTGGAAAGAAAGGGGTCTGGTGGTGGGTATTAAGGCGGGCACGGATTGCATGGAGCACTGGGCGTGATGCATAAACAATGAATCTTGGAACACTGAAAAAAATTAAATGCAATTACAATATTTTAAAAGAAGGATCTGGGACTAGAAACAGAATTCTCACTCTGGGGATCTTCCCCCCTGCCCAATCCACTCTTGGCTTGGAATATAAAAATAAGCAATACAGTAAAGCCAAGTGTAAAGACACCTGTTGTAATACTAAACATTACTATAACAGATGGCAGATTTGTTTATTTTTGAATGATATGTTTATTTGTGTTAACATGGATGGGACTTTGGGGTGCATGGCTGGCTCCATTGGAAGAAAGTATGACTTGATCTCAGGGCTGTGAGTTCCAGCCCCACATTGAGTGTAGAGATTATTTAAGTAAATAAATAAAAGAACATGGATGGGATTACATTGTTCCAATATCCAAGTTGCAACTCCTACGATTACATTGTTCCAATATCCAAGTTGCAACTCCTACTTACACTATAAAATGGGAGAGTTTTGGCAACTCCTTTGGGGAATGCTGCAGTAAGTACAGGACACAGGGATGTGAAGACCTAATTTCCTTAAAAAGCCTTAAAAAGTGGTCACATGGGCTAGACAAAAATCTCCCAGATATATCAATAGAATTCAATTAAAAATATGTATGTTTGGTGAAGCATTTCCTGATGAGGCTCTAAACTTGGTGAAACTCGCCTTCTCTGTCCACATGAATTAATAGAGCCATGCTTTGTCGATATGTCAAATCAGGACTTCAAGTGCCTTTCTTCTCAGGGTCTTGTCAACACAGTGCAGAACTCAGCCTGGTTTTCCTGGGACACCTGCTCCAGGTTCCAAGCCCAACCTCCTACCTTATAGAAAACATGAATCCTTGTTTGCCTTCAGTCCTGTATAGATCTTCCTGTATAGATCCAAAAAATTGTGTATTGTGATCCCTAAATTCATTCTTCAATGGTAAGTAATTTAATTCTAGTCAGGAACGATAGGACACTTCCAGTCTAAGCCAGTGAAGAATTTGGTGATATGTGACACCAATTAGCTGTTTTGAATAATGCAGTCAAATTCTGTATTTTTGTGGTCTCTCTCTTGAAACAGCTTCTTTGATTTATAAACCCCATAGAAGAGGTTTTCCTTCTCATGAGAACATCTTGTCCTGCCACAGCTGAACCCTTACTGCCTCCTGCAGACTTGGTCTTCCTGTGATCATAATCCCAGGAGTTTCCTGTCAAAAGATACAGATGTAGTGAAAAGAAGGGCCATCTGTACCCCAAAGTTTATAGCAGCAATGGCCACGGTCGCCAAACTGTGGAAAGAACCAAGATGCCCTTCAACGGACGAATGGATAAGGAAGATGTGGTCCATATACACTATGGAGTATGATGTCTCCATCAGAAAGGATGAATACCCAACTTTTGTAGCAACATGGACGGGACTGGAAGAGATGATGCTGAGTGAAATAAGTCAAGCAGAGAGAGTCAATTATCATATGGTTTCACTGATTTGTGGAGCATAACAAATAGCATGGAGGACAAGGGGAGATGGAGAAGAGAAGGGAGTTGAGGGAAGTTGGAAGGGGAGGTGAACCATGAGAGATTATGGACTCTGAAAAACAATCTGAGGGGTTTGAAGGGGTGGGGGGTGGGAGGTTGGGGGAACCAGGTGGTCGGTATTGGGGAGGGCACGGACTGCATGGAGCACTGGGTGCGGTACAAAAACAATGAATACTGTTATGCTGAAATAAATTTAAAAAAATTTAAAAAAAAGTGGAAGATATTCCATATCCTTTGCTTTTACTGAAAACAGTAGTTCTTAAAATGTGACTGTTTTCTCCTGTGTTTATTTATTTTTAAAGATTTTATTTATTTGACAGAGATCACAAGTAGGCAGAGAGAGAGAGAAAAGAGAAAGCAGGTTCTCCACTGAGCAGAGAACCCAACATGGGACTTGATCCCAAGACCCTGAGACCATGACCTGAGCCAAAGGCAGAGGCTTAACCCCCTGAGTCATCCAGGTGCCCCTCTCCTGCTTTTATTTATTTATTTATTTATTTATTTAAAGATTTAATTTATTTATTTGACGGACAGAGATCACAAGTATGCAGAGAGATAGGTGCGGGGAGGGGTGTGGTGGGAAGCAGGCTCCCCGCTGAGCAGAGAGCCTGATGTGGGACTCGATCCCAGGACCCTGAGATCATGACCTGAGCCGAAGGCAGAAACTCAACCCACTGCGCCACCCAGGCGCCCCCCCCCTCCTGCTTTTAAACATGATTTTTCTCCAATGTAATGAACAAGGAGGAAACTTGGAGAGTGGAAGGACACCAGGGCTGCTGGCCATGCTGCCCCTCCAAACAGCCAGCTGGGAAAAGAGTAGACAGGGTAGCTCGAAAGTCCTGGTGCCGGCTGCCCATGACCATTTCAAAATATCACATGCTTTTTAACTGACTTGGGTTATGCCACTTATAAAGCCAGCCAGATACTCCATAGATCCATGATTGACATGATGCTAAAGAAAAGCAACATTATGTGTGTAGCATTCTAAAATTTATTCATTCATCGGTTTGATCGATAAATATGTACCAAGCACTACTGTCCTCAAGCCTGTGTCTAAACGTTAAGGGTATCAATATGGGTAAGATGCCAAGATCCCTGCTGCCATGGAGCTGAGCTCCAGGGGTTAACGGGCAGATGAGTTGGCAGGGAGAAGTCACCTGCTGCAGAAGGATGCTATGCCCCCGCTCTGAGTTAATCTCTTCACATTTTCCTTCTGATTAACAGATCTTTTGCCTTTTGTCTTTGCCGTTCCTTCAATTTCCTCACGTAGGAGGGTGGTTGGTTTAACCAAAGTCGTCTTTGGTCGTGTGGCTGGAGGTTTGGGTTGTTCTTCTGCTGCGTGGCTTTGATATCTTGATCTGCCCATTCACGTGAGAGAGCTTTGTTGGGATAATAGTTGAACTCTATTAAAATCCTTCTTGCAGGGCGCCTGGGTGGCTCAGTGGGTTAAGCCGCTGCCTTCGGCTCAGGTCATGATCTCAGGGTCCTGGGATCGAGTCCCGCATCACAAGTAGACGGAGAGGCAGGCAGAGAGAGAGAGAGAGGGAAGCAGGCTCCCTGCTGAGCAGAGAGCCTGCTTCCCTCTCTCTCTCTCTGCCTGCCTCTCCGTCTACTTGTGATCTCTCTCTGTCAAATAAATAAATAAAATCTTAAAAAAAATCCTTCTTGCAAATATGGATCATGTATTTATGAATATAGAAATGATTATTTTTATATTTTAATTGAGCTAGTAATTAAACAGTGCACAACGCTGGTAAATATTTGGAAACACCAGTATTTTTTCAATTTACCTAAGAGTCCACATCATTTTTTTTCAAGGTGGCTTATAAATTTCTATCATGATCTATGAATTAAATTATTTAAA